>NC_047528.1:10698428-11008428 GCF_012275295.1 Melopsittacus undulatus | reverse complement strand
TTTTCAATCTGTCAGGAGCGCTTTTCTGTTTGCATTTCTGCAACTGCTCAAGAGATTGCTGTAAAGAAAACAAACATACAAAACCTGGCTTGGGCTGACTCAGGGGCTGGGTAAGGGGTTATAGCACTTTCACCTCACTTGCTGCCGCTGAGCAGGAACCAAAAGCCAAACTGGTTGGTACTAGCTCGAGTATCAGCTTTGCAACAGCCAATTTTGAGCTGTCGTTAGCACTGGAAGTCACCAAACAGGCACAGTGACAGTCAGTGGGTTAAAAATAAGCTCTGGTGATGGTGGAAGGCACGGAAAACACCCCATTCACCCAAGCGTGGAGATGGAAAGCGCAGGGGAAGAGTGCGTGCAGCTCTTCACACTGTCATCCTACGAATGACAAATAGCAACACGTTTCCCACAAAGAAAAAACACATCTGATCTAACTTTTCACACTGTTTCATAAAAAGTGATCTCATTAATGTGAGAGCAGAATGATTTCTGGGAGCACTCTTGTCCTGACTGGTTGCTGTCGAGCCTACAAGAGCAGGCGATGCAGAGCAGTCCTATACCACCCTGGCTGCATCCTCCTCAGCTCATCCTGCTGTGCAATGGAGGGAGCAGAGGGGCAACAGGGAAGGCCCAGGGCCCCCCGCAGAGGTCTGTTGGCAGAGCTGGGGCACACGGGCCGTGGGAGGAGCGCCGAGGAATTTTCCCAGCATCATTCCCTGCCTGTGTGGGTGTTGCCTCCCACCACAGAGCTCCTGTTATGGCTCTGGGTATTCCAGTGGGAATGGTGGGCCCCCGCCCCGGAGGGAGTCCCTGCTGCACTGCAGGCTGTATGACACAGGTCCTACCTTGAAGACCTGCACAACTAAGATGGGAGAAAGAGCTGGCCTGTACAAGAAGTAAACTGGGCACTGAAGGCAGCATGTGTACTAGCAATGCTCATTATCTGTCCATATCTGTTAGTGGTACAGGGACCAGTGCTCTATCTGCAGACAGTTTGGGTCTCTTCTTGAGCTTGGTGGTAAGATGATCAGAGGGCTGGAGTGCCTCTCTTTGAGAGAGTTGGGGTTTTTCAGCCTGGAGAAGGCTCCAGAGATCTGTCTCCAACACCTAAAGGGAGGCTTCAAGAAAGCTGAAGAGGGAATTTTTACAAGGGCTTGTAGGGATAGAACAAGGGGAAATGTTTTTAAACTAGAACAGGGTAAATTTAGATTAGATATTAGGAAGTTCTTTGCTGTGAGGGTGCTGAGGCGCTGGCACAGGGTGCCCAGAGAAGCTGTGGCTGCCCCATATCTGACAGTGTTCAATGCTGGGTTGGACAGGGCTTGGAGCAACCTGCTCTGGTGGAAGGTGTCCCTGCCCATGGCAGGAGGTTGGAACTGGATGAGCTTTAAGGTCCCTTCTAACCCAAACCATTTGATGATTCTGTAATTCTATACAGTGGTCATGATGACTGTGGCCCACAGATGCAGAGAAACCTGAATACTGACCTCGGAGACTTTGAAGACAACCGGAAAAAACAGAGGGTCTGTGGATTAAGTCCACTGAGGTTTGTTCAGGATCACCCATGAAGATGAAGACAGGACTGGGCACCGAGCTCCTCAATTACAGCTCTGCACTGTAACTGCGCGTTCCACTGGGACCATCCTTCCAGGGCTCTCCCTGGCCATCAGGGCTCCAGATGTCTCAGTGCAGAAGGAGCTGAAGAAGAGTCCGGGCTGGTTTTGCGTGCATAAACAGAACAGCAGAACCACAGGAACTGCCTGTCAGTATGTTTGGAAGGCACCCATCACCCTGGCATCTGGTATTCCCTGAGCTGCTCTCCACTGCCAGCACTGAGAAGTCCATACAAAAACTCTAGAGCTCTGGCCACCTCTGGAGAAAGGACAGTGTGAAGCATGGGTCAGTTCAGAGTACCCAGAGCCAAGGGCCTGAGTCAGGCCTTTGTTATGAAGGACAGGAAGAAGGGCCTGTGTCGGAAAGGGCTTATCCTGCCGGTTGGGAAGTCATGGCTGCTTTTGCCCTGCCACGGACTTCCCACATGTGCTTTAGACGCATCCTTCAGTTCTCTTTGCTGCCAGTCTCCTGCGTAAAATGGGAGGTGTTGCTTTACTCTGCCTCATCAGGGAGCTGTAAAAGATGTACTATTTCCAATTTGCAGCAGCTCTTGTGATTGCTCATGCAAGTAACTAAAACCTTATGCTTAGAGCAAACCATCTTCAGGATCTCTGTTTGGTCTCTGTACCTGGGTTGAAACTCACAGTAAGAAAAACCAGAAGGTTCCTGTTCCCTGCTGCTACACAGAGGTGGCTGACAAGTCTTTTAGTGGGACATGGTTTCCCACCTGTTTTGCACCAGCATCAGTTCTGCTAAACACAAGGCAGCAGTTGGGTCCATGATTTCCCACAGGAAGTGCTGGACATGGAGATAAGCTGCTCTACATCAACGCTGGCATAACAGCAAACGTCTATCAGCTAGGAACATGAAGTATGGCAGGCACTGTATCCATGGGGTATGTGGGGGCTCTGTCACAGTTTTTATGAAGAAGCAAAACTGCTTCCCCTCTCACCTTCCTGGGAATAAGGACACATACTCTTGGCTAGCCAAGAGCATCGTTACTACTACTCCATGTCCTTCCCTGCACTCCCTGACTGCCTTTACTCTCTGCAGCAGCCTACAGAGATGCAGTGTGGCTGCGAGCAGCACAGGAGCAAACAAGCTCTAGAACAAAACAGAAAGTGTGTTCTCCTGCAAACCTCATTAATAATGGAGGGCGAGCAAAGAGAAATGCTAAATATAAATTACAGTGCTTGTTGGGAAGAGAGGGAACGTACTGCACTGCTGCAAGGAGGGAACGTGAAAGGTGAAGCCTTTCAGAGTTTACATCACTCTCCCATAAACAAAATTGAAGCTATTTCACAGTTACTGCAAGATGTAGCCAGGCAGTGGGGTGACAAACATCACTAAGAAATAAAGAAAGAAATCCTCTGTCTGTTGAGATTTGTACTATCTTGGTTGCTTCTTTTCTCAGTCTCTTTTTTTTTCCCCAGTCTATTTCAGTTCAAAGTCTCCAATTTTCTTTCTTCCTTCTGGCTCTCCAAAGAACCCAGATTCATGCTGAAATCATAAGGCATCTTCCCAGGTTAAGATGATGTGGCCCATATAGCACTGATCAGTAAATGTATGCCTCTTGGAGACATACTGTCATCAGTGACTGTGGCTTAGCAAGTAATTTGTTATTCAGGGCCATCAGGCTCCTCTCTGACCCAGTGATCCAGTTAGGTAAAGATGCAGGTAATTGTATGTAGAGAATAGATGTTACTTTGCTGTAAGTCTCTGCCATAGTGTGACATAAAGACCTCCTAAGATTGCGGTCCATGCGTTCTTTTATGCTGGTCGTTAATCTCAGAAATGCATACAAAATTGATTTCCTTTTCATGACATTGTTTTCAAATGACTCTTCTGTTTTCTTCTGCTTGTTTTTTGGCAATGTCAGAGGCTTGGGAGCTACAAGGAATATAATTCAGAGCTTCTCCAAATGTTTCAGTGCCAAAGTCATCAGTGCCCGTTCATTCCTGTGTTGTAGTGGTTGTGAGTGCACCAAGGAGGCTGCAAAGAGTGGGGGCATCAGGGTGGTAAAACTTAATGCAATGCAAGAATTAAAATAATAATCAGAAATTAGATCCTTTTGAGCTTACAGAGGTAGAACCAAGAGCAGCACTTGGATGCTAAACCCGCTAGTCCTTCGGGGGGTGGTTGGGGGGTTTTAGCTACGAAGCCCAGAAAGAGAACATGGACGAGTCAGTTGCTTTCACATGCACTGCACTTCTGAACAGCAATGTTTCTAAATAGTAAAACTCCCCCAGCAGCTCTCCCTTTGCCTGCAAACAGCCAGCTTACATGCAGGGAGGGGGAAAAATGCGGCCACATTCCTTTCGCACTCCCACTCGCCTCTGAGGTTCTTCCACTTCCTTCCTATGGCTTTTTTTAGAACTGTAGTGTTTTTCTCACGTCTGGCAACAAAGGATGTTTTGTGCTGCTGCCGAGGTTGCTGCCTTCTTCTTTTTTGTTTAACTTCAGATGCAGCTATCGCATTTGAAAATATCACTTTTGTTTGTGTGGGAGCGCAACTTCTCCTGCTCTCCGGTACCTTGCAAGTGTGATCAATTGCTGGGAATTTGTTGGGCTGGTAAAACTCTCCCACCAGAGTCGACATTTGGATTTTGCTTGAGCACTCCTTATTTACTTGTGAAAATGACCATGCTGTAGCCCTAAAGGTAGAATGAACTTTGGGAGACTGCAGTGATTTCTCTGCACTGTTACTGAGTAAGAAATGGAATCGGTGCAGAATTGCTATGGTGCAGCTGAGAGCAGAGCATGGTGTATAAATTGGTTCATGAAATGCATAGCTCATAAACCCCACAAAACTCTTGTGGTGTTTCCAGTAAAATGCAAATCAGTGACGAGGAGCAGATCAATAACAGAATAAGAGTCTGCAGCCCCTGGTGTCAGCTCTCCCATTTTACAATAGCATCACATTATGAAATCAGAGGGGAGAAATACATCCAGGATTAAACCTTTGGGGTTTGATATGTTCCTGTCCCCAGTCACTATAGCTGGGTCTTTGTCACAGTGATGAATGGATCATGGTCACACACATTGGCATTACTCACTTTGAGAAGTGAAACTCCAAACATCAGCCATTGCTGTGCCAGGGACCCTGGATATTGGATATTCAAGCATTTAGTGTTTCCAATTTATTATAATTTGTAGGCAGCCAGACAAGGTGGGTGGAAAGCCCATAGACAGCCTGGAATTATACCATAAATCTCCAAAAGCCCTAACATAATCTGTAACACCACCTTCAGTTCCTCAGACAGGCAGCAGGAGTGGTACAGTGAGCCTGATTTTGACCTTTTGCTCAGCAGCACTGCATAGATATTATTACACTGTTGGCTTTGGCTTCTGCAGGAGTCAGTGCATAAGTGTCTTGGAAAGGAAGTATTCAGCTTAGTGAAAAGCCTAAGGACTGCTATCTCAGTGCCTGCTTCATCTCAGTAGTTGGGGTGAAGCAAAGAGAAAATGAGAGGCCATAGGTCTCCATTTCCCAGATTTCAGAGTAAAACCAATATCAGCCGTCCCAAACAGTCAGCAAAATTCAGGAGCTTGTTGGAACTCTTACAGAGTGAGCTCTGATTTAAAAAAAAACACATTTGATTGCTATTTCATGGCATGTCTGAATTCCTATCCCTGCTGCCAGGTTTCCCAGAAAGGAAGGAGGAATTCTCCCCCATTATATTGCAAAAGCCTTGCAAGAGCCTTGGAGCCTGCTCTGGTTGGTGTGAGCCCTTGGGTGTACTCCAGGGAGATGTAATGCCATGCACACAAATGGGGGTAGCTGTGCAGACCACGGATGTCCCTGTGACTTCCTGACATCTCAGCTGTGACTCCATTGCCTGTCTTCCCCCCTAACACTAGGCTGAATGCAGGGAGAAATGTCGGATGTGGGTGGCTTGAGTTGCCCCTTGAGTACTACCTTCTCGGAAGGTTTGCTGCAGTAACTAACACTGCAGTGCCTTTTCTGTTAGATTATTCCTCTCCAGCCCCCCCCCCAGAAAGCAACACATACCCAAGACATAGGCATCCCAGCAGCCTAGGGCTGAGGCAGACACACAGAGGCTGCTTCATGCATGACAGGCAGCAAACAGGGAAGCCCAAGGCATGTTTGCTTGTTTTCTCCAGCTGGTTCTGCTACAAGGGCTGTGACTCCAACAGAGTCAAACACCCAGGGTGGTAATACCTTAAACAACCACAGCTGGTTATCAAAAGTGAGTCAGTCTTCCACTAGGTTTGGCTGACATAAGGTAGAAAACCTGCTTTAACCTCAGCCGTTGCCTTGGTGTAGGTACAGCCACTTGTAGCTGCTTCCAGAAAGGCATTCTAGCTAATGAGTGGCTGGGTGGGAATATCACCAGCTGAAAGGTGATGGTATCAGATGGATGTCCATGGTCAGAGTTGGCCAGCACCAGAAAACGTGACCAACAGAAGCTGTTTTTTCAGTGGAGTGGGGCACCCCAGAACAGCCTGATGGAAAGTCCTGGTTGGCTTTTCTGTGACCCAAACAGATTCAGATCCCCAAGCCACTGGTTTCTATTTAGATGGTTTCTATCCCAGCAAGCAGAATGGCTTATGCCAACCCTGTGCCTCAGAGAAAAGAGATGGAACCCCATGGTGTAGCCAGAGTGCTGCTGTGGGGTGAGATCAGTGCTCATCCAGACAAACTCAGCATTGTCAACATAGCCCGGGAAAACAGCCTGCTAATCTACAGTCAGCTCTCATTGCAAATGAAGATATATCAAAAAAGTAGGTAAATCTCACTAGCGTTTTAACTTATAGGACAGAAATACCCTTAAATACTTCCAATAAACAGCAAAAGAGTGGGAGATGCTTTGAAGGCTTTACCTTGCTCCTGCACTGTGCTGGCTGCCCCCCGCTCAGCCTCCAGCCACCCCAGGTCACACCGGCAGCCTGGCCTTGCTGCAGCTATTACTTCAATGCTGCAAGCTCACATTTATTCTGATCCCATTAGAAGAGACACAGTTTAAACCTCTCCCTAGAGGCAGCTGTGATCCTGTTTCAGTAAAGATGAGCCAGTGCTGCTGTGAGTGGCTGGGACCTGTGCTGCTTCCCCAGCACTGGGACATTTCCCAGATCAGGAGGTGGATGCTCTCATGGCCCTCAAGTGAGTCTGGCACAAAGAGAGGAAATGCACCTACTTTTCCCCTTCCAGTGAATGTGATTTATGAGCAGGAAGGATGCACCTTTCAAGGCTGGCAAGTGAAGTTTCAAGCCCAGCCAAAACAGCACCCTGGGCTATGGCACTCCATCTCAGCCCTAAAGGTGCAGGGAAAGGGAGGTTGGAATTATGTGAGACCTGGCAAATCTGCACGAAACCCCAGAGGAACTGCACTCGGGAGAAAAATGAAGCTTCTAGATCTGCTCTACAAATTCCAAACAACCTCTGGATAAATTTTGGCTGAAAAATGTCGGTTTTGTGCCTGCGATAACTGCACTTGACAGCCAAACAGAGACCCTTTCATATTTAAAAATAGAAAAAGCAATTTAATTATTGGAGTCAATATAAGCTGGGAGCTGACACAGTAGCAGAGCAGTGCCTGTAGCGATCTGACTGTAGCAGAGGCCATAGTGGCTTTAGAGCTCATGCACCATCAGCCCAGGAGGACCCAATTTATGGTTACTATTCCTCACATCAGACCCCCCAGCATTGGAATGCAGAGTTGCTCAAACATGGGCTCAAAGCGGATTCATGCCCCACAGCAGCAGGATCAGAGACAGCAGAAAGTGAAGTCAGCCTTTGAACTACCCAAAGAGCTTGATGGAGTCAGTGCTACTTTGTCAAACCCAGCCTAGCTCAGCATTTGGGCATACTCAATGCTGGTGTGTCTCTGGTTTACTCTCCTTCAGTGACTGTGTGCAGGGAACATCAGTGTGGCAGAGGCAAGCTTTGGTGGTACAGCCACCAGCAAGCCCTGTGAGCCAGAGCCATTGACTTCTCTTTCCCATAGCTGCATTGTCTCGTTTGGTGTGGGATGAAGCACTGCATGCCAAAGCCAGGCTCATCTTTCTGCCTTGGTGCTTACCCAGGATAGACCATGGTGTGAGACAGTGATGGGACTTAGGGATTGCTGGCAGGGTGCATGCAGGGACCCAGCAGCATTTGACCTGAGTCCTTTGGACGTGGGTGAATGCCCCAGAAGAGAGATTTCCACATATTTGTGTCTATGATTCTATTCCTTAACCTTCAGGAAAATCCAGCTTTTTTTCTTTTCGTTTCTATTAAACCCAGTTCTTGACACTTTCTAGCTATGAGCTGTCCTCATGGATTAGCAGATCATTGAGGTAATGCAACTCAGCTGCTTTAGACACTTCATTTTCTGCTGCAAGATACTTGCACATTACCGAGCCTGCTAATGTTTGGTGAGCCTAAAACAAGTGGAGGAATGAAAGGAGAAGCAGGTCCTGAACTGGAGGAGCCAATAGCTCGGAACTTGGGGTAGTGCTGTGATGTGAGCCAAGGAGAGACCTTTGAAGTGCAATCCTTGGGCCCAAAGCAATCACTGCACAGGACTTCCACTTTGGTAACGATAATGAGAGCAGTTCCTGGAATTATTTGCTTGTCCTGACAGCAGCTTGGTTTGGTTGAAATATGTACAATTGGTTAAAAAATAGGGGATAAAAGAGGAACTTGTCAGAGAGCCCCGTTCCATGGACCGGCTGTTCTCACAGTCTCCCCTCCCTGTCCAAATTAGTAATTCACAGCCAAGCCACGATTCAAGCACATGGTGGCTGCTCTTTTAACACGATCAAAGGAATAATTATATGCAGTGGAATTCTCCAAACACAAAAGTCACGTGTGATGCTCCCGGCGTGAGGAGCTGGCTGTGCTGTCTGCAGGAAACTCCCATTTGCTCCACACACAGGCAGCCTCAGGCTGCAACCCAGAATGGTCCTTGCCTGCCTCCACTGTGCAAGCTCACTCACGGCTCGGGGGATGCAGAGATCCTTTGTTTCTCAGGGTGTTCAGGGATGAAGGGGATGTTTCCCTAGAAAGTGACCACTGCTTGCTTCATTTATCCTGGAATGGAAACTTTATTTATAGAAGCAACAGCAGCAACAGGCACCCTGGGCCCTAGCAACAGCAAAGTGAGTTCTGGAGTTCCTGATGGGAAATAGCGCAAGGTGCTGCACTTCAGCAGCAGGTTTTGCTCATGGTTTCCCCTCTGTACCTGTCCTATCTTCCCTAGGAGCTGTATATCAGAAATCCAGCCTTTTCTTCTGCTGTACAACCTTCTCTTCCTCCCCCCTATGCAGTCAATAATCCACATCCATGGAGGTTGTCCAAACCCAAAGCCTCCGTCCTTCAGGATTACTGTGTGGGAATCCAGCCTTAGCATTCCTGTCTACCTGCATCTGCTTTCCCTGAACCACACAAGCTCAGGACTGTAGGAAATCCCTGGAGCTGCTCACATTCACCCCATTGATAAAGCTCACCCAAAGTCTCTTGACAGATGCACGCTTGCAAGGCAGCAGTGCAGAGTGTAGGCCAGTCTACACTTCATCATGTACATGTGTCCTGTCTTACCCAAACTATTTCTGGCACATATCTCTTTTCATTCAGATACTTAGGATGAGGATCTGGGGCCAAGATTGCCCATGTAATTGATGCTTTAAATGATGATATGGAATTTTGGAGTGGCCTTAAACTCAAGCAAGCCACTCTCTACACACTGCTAAATGGACTTTCACTTTGTCAATACATATAGTTGTCTCTATCCATTCATTTTTTTCCCCTCTTCATTCCTTAAACTAGCCACTGGCTCAGATGAGTACAGTTAAGATGCTCTTCCCTGCTTAGTGGTCCACACTGATTCATCTTCATTGGTTCTTCATATCTGTTTCCACATGCGGCTGTAGATAATCTAGGTTGTTTTTGTTAATAGGAGACAGATGGGAATTGGGTGTCAAGTTGCGATTCTGAAGCGTAGGAGCTTTTTTAAAAATGCATGATATTAAAAATCATTTAAAATTAAATTAGTTTCTGGCATTTAGCAATTAGTGAGGCAAAATAGATGCTCAATAGAGAGGCTGGAGGAGGGTAATATTTCAGTCTGAAGAGTCAACTCTGAACCCTAGGCACACATAATCATAGGTTGGACAAAAGGCCAGATTCTTGCATGCTCTCAGTCTCCCCTGTTTGCCCTGGCATTGCACAGTGTCCAGTCTGGTGTCTTCTATTGCCTTTCTCAAGGCAATATACACAGCACAGGAGCAGTAGAAGGAGAAATGCTGGCAGGACTGATGTATCTAGGACCTTGTCAATTAGATGAGATTTTCTGGAACTTTTGTTGCTTGGGTCTGCATGAAGTAGGGCACACACAATTCCAAAATGAGCCCTAGGACTTTTACACATGTCTGAAGAACTACTACAGTGGGTCTGAAAAGGGTATGTCAAGTTGAGGGTCCTGTCCTAGTCCTGGCCAGGAGTGGATGCTGGAGGAAATCAGTGTGAAAACAGGTGAATATCGCACAGTCCTTTTCCCAATACCATCATAGCGCTGGGAGTTCCTCAGTCAGAGACAGTGTCTTTGTGCTCAGTAATTCCAATGGACTTTCCATCCACAAGTTTGTCTAGCTGCTGTCTTAAGTTCTGGCCTCCACAGCAGCTGATGGCTGTAAGCTCTGCTGTTTAATTTGCACTGGATGGAAATGTGCTTCCTTCGGTTTGCTTGAAACCCGCTGCCTGCTAATTGCATTTAATGTCCTTTTCTTTGGAAAATAGAACAACAAAGGAGCTGTGGGAGGCTCCAAACTCGCAGGTTCCTGGGCATGAGGCATCAGTGCCAGCTCGTGCCTCACCTCACGCAATCACTGCATGGCTCAGCATCCTGCCCTCGCACTCCTTGTTAACTTCAACCTTCCCACGGCAGCATCCAGCAGGCAAAGCCACCATGCAAGACCTTGTGTTGCAGCTTGGCAGGTGAATGGGCAGCAACTGTGGCTGCCATCTTTCTCTACCCTGTCCCTTATTGTTTAAAGCTTAAAGTCAAGGTGATATGTGCCTGGGATTTTTCATATGCATACGTTAGGACTCAGTCAACTGCCCTGCACCCCTCAGAGGACAGATAATGCAGTGGGCAGGGAAATGGGATGCTTGAGAAGTCCCCCAGCTTGGGTGAACTGAAACAGAAGTATATTGCTGATCTTAAGTAACTGGTTTTCAGATGTGCTCCAGTACCTATTAAAATTCACCACCACAGAATGGGACATCACAGAAATCTTACCATGGCTGTGTGGGGATGTGCAGCAGAAGCTCTGACAGCAGCTGTCTGCTTGTTTACTTAGAGAAAATAAGTTATGCTCCTACGTTTGCTGTCAGCTCCATTTTTTCTGTCCTAGTTTATACCCCCAGAGGAGTTCTTTTCTCATCGACTACTAGAAACTACTAAAGACTACCCTCATGATTTAGAACCCAAAGTTAAATAACCAAAGTTATGTAGTACCTTGACATCTCCCTGCTGAAACCACCTTTTTGACCCCAGGTTTCATATTGTGTCCAAGGGGTACCTGTAAACCATAAGAAAGCTTTCTTGTATTGGTACAAAAATACCATTGGACTAATCTGGCAAAGTGCTCCAAGTGCAGACACATCTGGCGAAGGTGTAAAACCTCCTTCCACAAGCAATACAAGTTCCAGCAGTAGACACATGGGTTTGTCAGTGAGCTGGGACAGTGGAGAAATGGCTCAAGGGAGACTGGAGCTCTTATCTCCCACGATCTGGAGAAGAGGGTGGATAGTGAGGTGACAATGTTGGCTATGTAAGCTATCAAGTGTAATAAAAATGAAAGTTGACTGCGAAGACTTGCAGAAGACACTACAGTTAGGAGTGAGACAACAGAAGAGCAGACGAGATTAATTTAGATAAATATGGAGTGCTGTGCCTGGGAAAACTCCGAACTCATTCCTGAACAGACACAGCTAACATGCCAGTGGATAGACTGTGTTAGCTGTGTCTGTTCAGGAGTGAGAGATCCTGGAGTTGTAAATAGCCCTGTGAAAACAGCAGTTTGTTCCTGTGCAAAACCAAACACCAGTAGTTACTGGTGAAAAAGAGGAAAAACAGAACTGTATGAATACACTCTTTGTGCTTTTCCTTCTCAGAAAGGGTTTATTACAAATAAAAAGGTATTAAAGTTATGAGGATAGCCCAAAGTATACGGCAATTTCTAGATGTTTAGGACTCCCTCATCAGAAAAGGGAATGAGAGGATAGGAAAGAGGTGCTGACAACCATGAATGCCCTCCAGCGAGTCAGCAGGAAACAATTTGGGCTGTTTCTTTCAATACAAGACCTATGGGATATCCAATATGACGAAGTGATGCAGAACTCCAGACAGGCAGAGGGAGAGAGCACAGTTAAACTGTGGAACTCATTGCCGTGAGGTTGTAAGTGCTAAACACGTGCAAGGTAAAAAGCAGTTAAACATATCTCAGGAAGAAAATCCATTGACAGCCATGACATGCAAACACTCCACCTCTTTCTCAGGAGATCCCTAAGCTCTAAACGGCTGGAAAATACAAAGGATTTATTCCTATGCGTTGTACCCTGTTCCCATCTTCTTCCCTGTGTACTTGCTGTCAGTCCAGGCTGGAGATGGGACACCGGGACAGACTGATCGTTGGACTGACCTACTGAAAGAATTCAGAAGTTTGGGATAACCCTAATTTACATCACTTTTATTAAGATTACAAACCGTGATCATGAGGTGAAGCTGTATTGTAGTAAAGAATCAAAGTAAAAGTGAGGTTTTCTTGCAAGAAAAGTAACCTGTACTTCACAAATAATCATGTTAAAATAAAAAAAAATACTGTGGAAAATTGGAAATTAAAACAAAATTAGTTATTTGAGCACTGGGAAAGCATCATGCCAGTATCCCTAATCATTTTCTGCTCCCATCTGTCATCAGCCTGTTCCACATGCAGTCTTAGCTTTCAGTCACTTGCAAGCAGTGTCTCACATTTTGAAAGTTCGCATGATGCAAAAAGCCATGAGGATGTGCTAATTGGACAGGCTCGTTATTCCCAGCTTCTCAGAATGAGGAAGAATGCTGCAGCTCCACAAGACATCATCTGCCCATGCACTGCACACTTCAGTCACTCTGGGTTATCCACCCTTGGATAGCTTTATGAAGAGGCAGAGGGTGGGCACACAGTGTGAGCTGTGTGCAAGCAGACCCATGCAAGTACTACTGCATCTTTCTAACACAGCTGCTTCTTCTCCGGTCTTGTATTTTCCAACCTAATCCCTGTGCTGGCAGGTTTTCTAAGAGGTATTAAGGATTGTTAGACAACTCTTTGTCTTCACCCCAGAGTTAGCTTCATTTTGATGCTGGGCAATGCATCATCAGGTTTAGAAGCAAACAGCCAGGGTGCTTTCAGAAGAACTAGAGAAAGCAGGTAATTAATTATTAAGAAGTAATTAGCAAAGAAAGAGGTTTCCTTCAGAGTAGAGATTTAAAATTTTGCTGGGAGACTGGTGTTCTTCCCTATAGAAGCTTGTAAGGAAATGCAGAGCTGCTGATGGTTCCAGACGTGCACATCACCATGTTGACTGTGGATTTGTGAGACGTTTAAGGACAACAGGAGGAGGCTGCACAGCTGATAGCCATCACTTGCACAGATTGCTGACTAAATAATGTAGATGTGAGACTGCAGTCACTG
The DNA here is from genome assembly GCF_012275295.1 of Melopsittacus undulatus. Lineage (NCBI taxonomy): Eukaryota > Metazoa > Chordata > Aves > Psittaciformes > Psittaculidae > Melopsittacus > Melopsittacus undulatus. Next base: position 10,995,132 of record NC_047528.1, on the reverse strand, counting down.
CAATGGCTGGAAACGGGAAGTTAAGAAAGGAGTTGCTTTGGGTTTCTTTCCTAACCTGACCCTCATGCCAGGAGGAGCTGTGGGTGCTCCAGGCCTGAGGGGAAAGGACCAGTGCCACTTTCCATAAGTGGATGCCCATTCATCTGCAGCTTCACACGTACAGGAGAGCAAGGTTATTGGAGAAACCTCTGCCCGGGGCACTGGATGGCTGCTTGGGGAGGAAGCTCCTTCCATCTAAGGAACTGGAGAGGCTCCTGGCAGGGATTGAAGCAAAGCATCCCAGACGCTGGGTCCCATTGGCAGAAAGGCCGAAGACAGCTCAAACTCGTGCTTCCGAAGTGCCGCCTTTTGTCAACTTGAGATTTCCCAGAATATCCAAGCAGAAAAAATGGGATGGGTACGAGGAAGCTATTAAAGACACATAAAATAAACCTGAAGGGGGGAGGAAGGCATGCTCCATTGAGACACTGCACACTTTATTTGAGGGATGGATCGGTGAATGCTTATTATTTTAACAAAGACTTCTTCTGTCGCGAACAAGAGAAGCAGATGTTTAAAAGACGGACAGGAAGCGGCTGTGACAAATGAAAGGATTTTTGATTGAATTCCTGAGCTGTGTTTCCTGCCAGTAATTCATCCAGCTGTAGGCTAGATCAAAACATAATATTATGGTTTAATCAGCACGCTTTTTAACATGAAGCCAGAATATACAAGCTCTTGGTGCTACAGGTAAAAAGCCATTAGTACAGTTGGCTCCAAAGCTTCTTTTTAATTCATTATTCATTCTTTTTCTTTTAAGCAAGTACTTTGTCTATCAGCAAACACCTGAGAACTCCTAGAGAGCTGTGCTGGGGAGTTTGCACAAGCAGGTGTAGAAAGGGGAAAGCACTTCCAGGGCATGGCAGACAAAATAGGCTGCCTGAAAGTACAACCTGACTTCTGTTGCAGTCTGAGAAAGCTCAGCTTCCCCCTGCCTGCAGGGAGCATTAGAACAAGCTGGTTATCCTTGGGAAAAAAAAAAAGCCTGGCATAAGGATTTCTACTGTTTTCTTCGTTCAGCACAGCTCTGAAACAGCAGTGTGTGTGTGTATGTGCACACATGTTAATTTTGATGTTTTCTGCTTCTCTTCCTTCCTCCTAATGAATTCTATTTGTTTACAGCCTCAAGGAAAGCTTGTCACTAGAAATTTCCTTTTGAGTTTTCAGCTCGAGATTTCACAACCGCAGAACCCATTGCAACACAGTGATAAACAAGCTGAGGGAGGCAACTCTGGAGAATTGAGGCTTCTCTTTTTTGCCATTTAGTTAAGTAAATAGTTACCAAATGTGCCGAGAGATAGAGAATTTAATCCCTAGATGTTATGAGTGTTAGAAAAAGTGGATTTCTTTCCTATCCAAAACCTTAGAGTAGGCACAGGAACTGTTTTGAACAGCTTATCCTTACACTACTCATTGTCAGGCAGAGATGCTGGGCTCTGGGACACCACACTGTGCTGCAGGCTGTATGGGAGCAGGGAGAATGGAAAAGAGGGGTTACAAGAGCTGCCTAAAGCTCAGGTTCACAGTCCCATATGTGCACATCCCAAGGCAAATGCAGGACCTGTATGAATCCAGAAAGAATAACCAGGATATGCCCCCTGCACAGATACCAGCTACCCTCCATCCCCTTGGCCAGGCTTTTGGAGTGGGGATGAGGACACTAAAGCTGCCTCTGCCAGGTCTCCTCCTCTGTCGGGTGCAGTCAGCATGCCCTGGCTGGGTCTGGGTCTCATCCTGCACAGTGTGTCTCCTGGTCCTTGGACTAAGCACAATATCCATAGATGTGCTGTGATAACCAGGTAGGCTTTGTCTGCTGCATTTAATCCAGTGTAAAGTTCCTATAGGTGACACCTCCCATATGAAGACAGGCTGAGAAAGTTGGGGCTGTTCAGCCTGGAGAAGAGAAGGCTGCGTGGAAACCTCATAGCAGCCTTCCAGTACCTGAAGGGGGCCTACAGGGATGCTGGTGAGGGACTCTTCATTAGGGACTGTAGTAATAGGACAAGGGGTAATGGTTTAAAACTTAAACAGGGGAAGTTTAGTTTGGATATAAGGAGGAAGCTCTTTCCTGTCAGGGTGTTGAGGCACTGGAATGGTTTGCCCAAGGAAGTTGTGAATGCTCCATCCCTGGAAGTGCTCAAGGCCAGGTTGGACGAAGCCTTGTGTGATATGGTTTAGTGTGGGCTGTCCCTACCCATGGCAGGGGGGTTAGAACTGGATGATGTTAAGGTCCTTTCCAACCCTAACTATTCTATGATTCTACAATTCTATGACATGATAAAAGTGTATTGTAGGAAGCTTTGCGGTGAGGATTTCCAGGATGCTCTGGAATATTGTGGCTAAAGGTTACTTTCTGGAGGTTGGGATGAAATTCTAGGGCACAAGCTTTCCTTGCTGCACAGTAATAAAACCAGCAAATTTTGGATCAACCAAATCTTTTAACCAATACTTGGGAAATTTAGCAAGTGGTTTTGGCGGCAGCAGAGCAGGCGTATCTTGACATTTTCAAAATAACCGAAGGGGTTTGTTTTTCCATTAGGAAACCAAGTTTTGTTTTGAAATTTGTCTCAGCTTTGTAATAATAAAGAACAGAAAGAAAGAAAAAATCCTGTCAGGGAAACAGAAATGTTTCCATTTAAGTCGAATGAAGCTTTTTCTGTTGGACCCAAGTTGAGCAGAACTTTTCACTGCTTTGAGGAATTAATAAATGGGCTTAAAAAGAAAGTCTGTCTAAGGAGTAATAATTAAAAAGCCAGTTTGTCTGTTTCTGTTTATTTGAGTGTGCAGTGAATTACTGATATGAGGAAACACAAGGGCCAGATCCCTCACTCACGTAAAGAAGATTTGTAGCACATTTAAGGATTTATGCACTAGGCCAGTTGAGCTAAGGAGTACAGACAGGGGAACTAAATGTGCCTTTCCTCCCTCCAGTAGTAAACAGAGGAGCTGCATCCTCTATTCAGCGCACAACCTGATCCCACTTCAGGGCAGCTAAAGAAGGTGCTGCCAGTCAGCTTTTTGAGGCAACTCGAATCATAGAATGGTTTGTGTTGGAAGGCACCTTTAAAGGTCATCTAATCCAATGCAATGAGCAGGAACACCTTTAACAAGATCAGATTGCTTAGAGCCCTGTCCAACCTGACCCTGAATGGCTGCAAGGATGAGGCATCCATCACCTCTCTGGGCAACCTGTGCCAGTGTTTTACCACCCTCATCATGAATTCTTCCCTAGGTCTGAAATTGGTTTGAGTTTTGCACCAATCCTCTCTGTGGTGTGGCTGGGGAGGAGGCTTCCCAGGTCCTTTTGTCCTATAAAGCATCTTCGGTGCCAGAACTGTGCCCAGTAAGTAGCGGCTCCTTCACAAACAGCATAATCATTAAATGTCAGCTACTGCTTACCCTTTAATTGCTTTTGAATTCTAGCAAGCAGCTCCTCATTCATAGCAAATTGGCATTTCGTACATTCAAGATTGTGCTATTAGCTGCACAATAGAGAGGCTGTTTTTCTGTAAATATTGAGATTTGGTAATTATAACCCGACAGTTATTAACACTGCATGGCAGATAAATGCTTTGGCTGCTGAATCTGCTGTGGGCAAATCTCCTTCAGGAAGGAGCGTCTTATCAGTGAGTGGAGGAAGGCTCTAGCTGCCATAGTCCATTAACACCACATTAATGAGCCAAGAGCCCACGCACCACAATGAAAACATACCCTGAAGTGTAGCAGATGGGCTTAGAAGCCAAAGCCACACAATGGGGAAACCTAGGAAGCGATAGCTAAATCCAATAGAAAACAAAAGCTGGGCAGCTTGCCCCTCCTTGTAGTAAATGTCCTGGAGTAATAGGCATTCTGGGATCATATTGGGTGAGATTGTGGCCATGCAGGTCTTTCCATTGACTACAGGAGGTCTCATCTGGTTACCGGCAGTGTATCAAAACCCATCCAGAAACCACTGCTGATCGCCTGAGGTCTGCACCAGTGTCTCCAGTGAAATCCTTTAGTGATTCTCACAGAGGATTTGTGATTCAGTCCTTGGGATAACTGCACTGCTAACCCGAAGGAAGGCTTCGCACATCTTGTTGCTAGAGCTGCTTAAAATAAAATAGACAAAAGCGAGTTGACAAATGTGACTGAATCAGTGTAGAGGGGAAGTACTAACACGTCAGTGGTGTAAATGATTAAGTGTCTATTAGTCATATGTGAATGACACATCCCCACATACCAGTAAAAGTGCTACAGCGTCATTTGTAATCGTAATGATGTCACAGCAGAAAAAGCCCTCACACTTTAATGTAGTAGCTTGGGGGCAGTGGCTATTGTACATGGGTTTTAAGACTTTACTCTTTTACAGACTAGTGTAAGTCTATAACCTTCCCACCAGCACTGCATCGTAGCATCACAGAATCCACTAGGTTGGAAAAGACCTTTAAGATCAAGTCCAAACATTACCCCAGGACTGCCAAGTCCTCACTTTTCCTCACTGTCATTAGTGAGGATGTTACGTGCATGAAGCACAAAATGAAAATTAAGTAGCTTTCAGTTGTACATTCCAGACAGAGCAAATGCATCCTTGAGGCCTTTGATGGAGCTGTGTGTAATTCCTCTTTCTCCAGTGCTGTGGTCTGTAGACAGATAAGCTGGTATATAAGCATTCTATGTCAGCCAGGTAAAATGTTTCCTATTGCTTCTTGTGATCGCAGACTGATTTCACATGGAGGAAGGCACTACCTGTTTTCCAGGGGGTTTGATATGGTCAGGATTTTTTTGGCAAGCCCACTTGCCTGCCATGTTTTGATATAATGTTATTGGGAAAGGGGGTTTGGTCAAAAATGCAATTCCAGTCATCCAGAGGGACGCTGTTTGCACAGAGACACTGCCCTGGTCTCTGTGTCAGTGTGCCCAAAGAAGAGACAACTGCAGCTCCCACTGGACGGTGGTCTCTGCGCCATGAAGATCCTTGACTCCGTGTGTGCCTACTCAGAAAAAGAGCAAGAACCAGGGAGAAATTACACAAAAAGGCCCTATTGAAAACAGCATAGGGAAGGGGTAAGACTCCAATGTACAGCTGATCCCATAAAGGGGCCTCCTGCCCTGGGTCAGACCAGAAAGTGAGGCACGTGGTAGAGCAGAACTTGGCCAGAGTTCACAGTGCCAGGGCTGGCGAGATGGGAACACAACCTCAAACACATGCTTCCAGTTTCCAGTGGCCAAGAATAGATTTTGGTTAATAATGCACATGCCTGTATTAAATACATTAAAGTGATAGCTCTGTGATCTTCGGCATCAGACCTGCCAGACAGTGGCGACCATAAGGCACCTTCACCATGCTGTTTTGATACAGGATTCATGTCAGGGCCATTTTCTGATTAGCCAGAACTTTCTTTCCCTCCCTCTTCTACAAACAGGGCTTGTCACCTGTTTCTCATCTATTTTCATTACAGAGGAGAAGTAATTGGTACATCTGGGTGTTATTGGAGAAATGGCTTGGCTGAAGCCATAATGCGGTAATTACAGACTAAAGTAAGCCATGCCGATGCACTGTAAATGCATTTGCCTCTGAGTGTGTGATGCTGTCACTTGTCCATTCAGATGGCTTTTCTGGGGAACGGGGAGGAGAGAGATGTGGAAAGCTGACCACGTATGACCTATCCCGTGCATGTGCGGTAAACCTCGAAGATAGAGACTGCTGCCATCACAGCAGGAAAACAACAGTGTGCCCCACTGTAAAATGGACCAGAGGCTCATTTTCCAAGTGGCTTGTTTTCCTGGGGGTTCAATTATCCTGTGTATGACAACTTGCTTCTGGTCTTTTGTAACTGCAAGGAGACACCAAACCAAAATAGCTCGTTTTCACTGTTTTGGTGGTGCTCTGTGCTAAATAGCAACACATGACTGCTGGTACACCACAGAAGCCAGTAACCTAATGTAAAGCGTGACAGCAGGCTCTGGTAGCAGCCTGTGCTCTCTGAAGCAGAGGGGAGGATAGCACAGGGAACGAGAAACCTCTGATGGCTCTGTGTGTGTGTATGCATCTGTGTTCATGTTGAATGGGGCTCAGAGGCACATATCTGCAAAAGCCCAGCCCTCCCTCCCAGAAGTGACACTTCTAGTGCAGTAGAAATTGTTCAAAGTGGTGTTTTACATGTGCTCAAAGTGGTGTTTTACATGTGCATGGCACAGGGCCATACAGTGACAGAATGGCTGGGGGTGGAATGGACCTCTGGAAGTCATCGGGTCCAACCTACCCCTCAAGCAGGGCCATCTAGAGCTGGCTGTACAAGACCATGTCCAGGTGAATGGACCATGTCCATTGTACCAAGCTGGTGCCATCTGCTCTGTGCCATGGCATTTGGGTGCAGTTCTGCATAGCCTGGTGTATGTTGAAGTTCAGAGGGTTTTGCCACCAGGGAGACTGCAAGCACCAGTATAAGATGCTGCTGCGGCAGCTGAGCTGGCCTCGTAAAAACTGGATGGGTAATGGAGCTTGTATCTTTGCTTGTCTCCTGGCATGTCATTGCTATGCTGTAGGGTCAGACTGGTAAAGAGAAGCCTCAGGAGTTGGGCATGTTTCCTGGGGTCACTCTGGCCTCCAGCCCCTGTCTCTTCCATAGTTTGGTGAACTGCATTCGCAGGGAGACACCGTGGTCAGGAATGGGGTTGTTGCAGGATGAGGTTCACGCTCCACATCCATGGTATGCCATAGGCTGTAGTTTCTCCAAATGCGGGAGATATTTTGGGATGCTGGTAGTTTGTGTTCGTACTCTCCCTGTTTCCATTTTTCACATGAAATTGTTATGCCTCTGATATGTAGTGAGCAATGTATTATCAAAACTATCAAAACAGATGGGCATAATATCCTGTACATGTGGAAAAATGAGAATGGGGAAGAGGTTTAGCCATGGCACAGGCAAAAGTTGCATTTGCATAGAGCGGAAGACAGAGCAAAGCAGGGTGGCGCTGGGGCTCTGCAATCTCCACACCAGTTGAATATCCAGCTTTATTTCCATAGCCAGAGAGCACCATTTCTGTTTCTTTCTTTTACCTTTTTTCCTTTTATTTTTCTTTTTAATCAGGAAAAAATTACGTCCTTTTGGGCTTGACTGAAATGGAGTGATCTGTTCATTTAGCTGCTGAGAAGGGAAATTAACTTCATTCTTATCCGTCTACCTTATTAGCACAAATATTGCGGCTGCATTATCCTATCCCACATAAAACCCTGTACAGTAGAGCCTTTTAATTGTCTGGCTAATTGTTTGGCCTCGGAGCTGTCTATTTCCGATTGTCTAATTCTCATTAGAATGCCAGCTGACACCGAGTCCTCCAAAGCTCCCTTTAGCTGCTTTTAACCACTTCTGGACTAATTTGGTGGTGTTGAAAGCACTCACAGAAAGGCAACCAACAATAAGAAACACAGTGCAAATGTTTCTCTTCTCTAATGCATTCAGCATTTAAAATCATGGCCATAAAGGAGTTTTGGTGCTGGTTTAAATGCATGTATCCCTAAAGAGTCACAGCATTGTTGTTAGTGTTCAGAAGTGTGTAAAATACATGGACTGGAAATCAAGGCACCGATGTTTCAGTCCTTGATCAGGCAGGGTGCAGGTCCCCAGCAAGAGAAAGGATCAGTCTGTATTACAGTGCTCTTTGTTAACCCTACATTAAGCATTTCTGAGGACAGCCTACAAAACCTGAATGAGACAAAATCTTGGGTTCACACTCTGAATTTACTGCTGTATATTATTGCTGTGTAGCCCTTGTTTTCGTTTCATGATACTTCAGCGCCCAGTTCAGACTCTGGCTTAATCCATTGCCATAGTTAGGAATTTTTCCTGTTGCCTGCTCCTTCAGTTACATTCTTTGAACAGCTCTCAGCAATCTAATGAGTCACTTGAGACTGGCCAAAGCTTGCTCCATGTTGCCATCAAACTGAACAAACACAAGCAGGTAGGAAAACTCCATGGGGCAGGACTCCTTCAAAGTCATGTTCCCTAAAACAACTGCTGAGGGAAAAAAAAGGGTTCTTAGGATCATAGAATGGTTTGGGTTGGAAAGGACCTTAAGATCATCCAGTTCCAACCCCCCTGCCATGGTCAGGGACACCTCGCACTACACTACATCACCCAAGGCTCTGTCCAACCCCGTTGCCAGATTTCAAGTGACATTTGTTACCCTAAACCCTAGAGAGTGGTTAAAACACGACCAGTTACTGAAACTGGAGGGTAGAGAACTTCTGTGGGCTTATTGCCAGTTTTAGCACTGTATTTCTTGATCACAAACATGGAAGAAGATGAGGCATTAGTGCTGCAGTGGTGGAGGGTTTGCTGGCTCCCTGCAGATGGGGGGACCTCTTGGTGACTTGGGAGCCAGTGCCCCAGAGCTGCCTTTTGCTATATCCTACCAGTTTGTTGGGCACAATGAAAGGTTTTCAGGGAGTCTGAAAGCTTGGGAGTCTGTCCCTTAAAGCTTTCCCAGCTTCCAGCGCAGGCTGGTGAGCAGATAGGCAGAGACAAGGGAAGTCCTGCCAGCTTCTCTGCTACCCCATGACAACAGGCATTGTACCTATCATACAGGGCAATGGGGACACCCAGTGCCTAGGTCACCCATCTCTGGTAGCCATGGCTTTGTTTTGGAAGCATTGCATTCAGTAGCATTCAAAATGAAATACTGCAAGATTGCTGCTTCATAAACATGTGCTCTTTGGAGATTTTCCTCACAATTTTTAGAGAAGAGTTTGGAAGGGTCACATACGGAGTTCATGAAACTCCTGCATGTTGTCCCAGCCCACCCCACGGCTTGCCTTGGGCTTCCCTTCTGAACATCTTGGAACTGCCATCCCTCAAGGTATGTTAACTGCCTGCTGCATTGCTATCTACAGCCAAAGCTGTTGATGATGTATCCTGCCAGCAAGGGCAGCTGAGCCCTTATGTCTGGCCTATACAACTTCTGTTTATATCTTGTTCAGAAGATGTAGTAGCAAGATTTTATATCAACAGCTTCATCTAACATGAAAGATAAAAGGGGAAGGAGAATAAATCTCCCATCTTTCATCTTGGGGTACCTTTATCTAGAACAGATCTGGGAGACCAAAGCCAGAGCTATCGTGGTTCAAGGAGCAATACGAGGCCATTGATTTAGCCTGGCAGCTATTCCTCCCATCCTAAGATGGGGCATTTTCTCCATTTTCCCATACATTTCCACTGCCCTGATAGGCTTCATATCCTAAGCATCCTTTTTTAAACATACTTGAACTGCTTTTGCCATGGATTTCTCTTCCTCGTGTATTTGCTTTCTAGCAAATCACAGTGTTCTCCTCTAACATTTTCTCCTGTCTCATGGAAGAGAAGACCGAGTTACTGATGTCTCCTTCAGCTGTGAACACAGATGGAATTTATGGCTTTTGAGGTTGTATTTATAACTGTTTTAAAATCATGGCAAATGTCATCCACAGAAATCCCTGTTAGGCTGCTTCTTCCCCAGGCACCACACACTTTGCAACTGCTGCGGCACATGAGGCTGGGATTCTCAACTTGGTATGAGTTCTTGCCATTGTAGCTATTGACACTTCTATGCATTGCTCAGGGATTTACCTGAATGTGACACTTGAATTGTACGCTTCCACGTAGAGGAACCACACACCACCACTCTCTCCTCTCTCACACGGGGATAGGTTAAAACGAAAGACAATGCCACTTGTTGTCTGTTGTATGCAGGTTTGTGTCTGCATTTGAACTTCTAATAGCCTTTAGGACTCAGAGCCTTGTGAACTTCCTTTGTCTTTTGCAGGTTTCTCTTATTGGTTATAACTCAGTTCTCTAGCCTGAAATTTTCAGATATCCACAAGTTTCTGATTAGTTTTTCCTTTTAGCCAAGCTTCCTAAGGAAACAAATCTCATCCAGACGTGTTTCTCACCCGTAATAACTTCTGGGCAGTTTTTCAACCAAATTTGATAGCAGGTTAAAGGTCCACAACAAGTAAGTTCCTGCAGTTTCCATGAAAATTAGCCTGTTTAGAAGAAAGAGGAAGAAATAAGCTGGCACTGGAGGAAAAGGCAACTGTCACTCAGCTTTCAGTGGCAGCAGCCAGATCCCCAGCCAGCCTGCAGGCTCTGAGCATGGCAGTTTGTCCCCCCAAAATAAGCTTGGATCATGAGGGGCAGTTGAGCAAACTGCTGGTTTGTGGTGGGATTCTGAGGACACAGGCCACCAATCCCTGAGAAACTGGAGTTTACCAGGTCCATTGCTCATGGAACGGCTGTATTAAATAGGAAGGCTAAACAAACATTTTCCTTCCTCCTGATTGTGTGTCATTTCTTTTCAAGCCAATGCTTCTGAAAACAAGAGTCTAATGTTAGCACAGCTTCCCCAGAAGAGGTTTCCAAGACTCTGTGCTCCCAGCAGCTCTTACTGAAATTAATGGGAGCTGGTGGGGCTCAGTGCTTCCAAAAATAAAACCACTCTGCCAGTGATACAGATGCAGATGACTAAATTTAAGCCATAGTTTTTGAGCATCTGGGGCCTAAATCCATGTCTGAGCACTTCAGAACAAGTGGCCTGATTTTTTAATAGGCACTGAACAGCCTTACCAAAGTCAAGGGACTTATGGCTGTATGGATTAGGCTATATTTGGCACTCAAGAGGTAGTTATAGGTAGCTGAAATTCAGACACACAAACGGGAGCACATGGGCCATGCACCTGAGAGCGGGGCTTTTCAAAGTCATCCGCCTTGGCATAAGTGATCTTATTGAAGTTGCCGGAGCCCAGAGGGAAGGAGTTAAGCCAACACAGAGCACTTCAGAAGGCTCCTGGCTCAGCGTGTACATCTGTGCTTAAGAAGGATGCTGGAATAAAAAATACTTTGCAGGTGCAACGCGGCCAAATGAGAAGAAATGGGAGGGTTTTAAGATCTGTGTGCTGGAACAGCAGCTCTCGCAGCTTAATGCTGCACACATACCGGGGGCTTTTTGTATTTATGTTCCCTGTATGCCTTGTTGTTTTAAGAGAAAGGAACAAACAGGGAGCAGTTGGCTGGCAGAGCCCGCAGACTCGGCAGGAGCTGCCAATGGGCCTTGCTGGGTCTTTGCAGTGAAAGGAGCAGGCTGTGGAGTTACAACTGCTCCGCAAAGCCTTGCAGCCCGATCCTGCCCCGCTCAATGGGGCTTTGTGTAGCAGCAGGGGCTGCCCGGGCAGAGAAGCCTACTGATTCACTGCCTAGGATGGAGACAGGCTGCCTTTAACTCTTTCCTGGGTTTACAGCAGGGGTTTTCAATCCAAGCTTGCATTTTTGGGTTTGTTTTCCTGCTTCCAGAATCAGGAAAACAATAAACCCCAACCAACCAACCAAAAACCAAAATCCCAATTCCTACCCAAACCCCTCGAAAATAACTAAAAAGAAAGAAACCCAAAACAGAAAATCCTGCTTTTTTCAGGCCCTAGTTCAGCACAAATTAAGCAAACAGGAATTTAGATGTTGCTGACAAGAGGGCTGATTTTTAAGTGTTGAAACATTCAGTCCGTGTCTACCCCAGCCAAAGCCAACACCCCATCCTCAGCAACACGGGAGAAGCACCACGGTTGAGCGAAAAGAGGCAGGATTTATTTGATCAGAGGTGGATGATTTATCACCTTTCATTTGACAGCTTCAGGATTAAATGTACTATTGAGTCAGAGGTGGCTGCCTATAAGGAGATTTACCTGTAAATGTGCCCCCTGAGTGAAACAGTCTGGATTTAATAAAGATGCCAGATTTACCACAAGCAAATGAGAGGGTACGGAGGCCCACATGATTAAGTGACAAAATGGAGGTGGAAACTGGGAGGAAATGAGGTGAAACACAAGGGAACGACAGTTCGAAAATACGGACTGAAAAGCAGGAGAGGATAAAGCATCTGGGTGGGAGACCTGAGAGGCTTTTAGGTGCAAAGAGGCAGGAGAAACACTGTTCAGATACCCTTATATAGCACTGGCCTTGAGTCTTTGCCCATCATTCACTGGAAAATGTGGCAAAACATTGCCAAAGGTTCCTAGTGCTATTTATGGAAATGAGATAAAATTGAAGCCAGGTTTGGGGTAAGCAAAACCTCCTTATTCCAGAGCTGTAAAACCAAAACCCTGGTTTGGATTAAGGCCCTGCCGGATCTGCATCTTCTGTTCTGGTGAGAGGGGAGCTGGTGGGCAAGCAGCCCCATCAGTACGTCACTCTGCCTTGGTGAACTGCTGGGAGCTGGCTGTCACGGGAGTGCAATACTGCAGAGCTCCAGTGATCTATGTATTTGTTTAAACTTGACAAAAACTCAGGCCTTAATCTGCAACAGTTTATTTGAACAGGCTGGGAAGGCAAAGTTATTGTTGTTGTTGTTTGAAAGCTCTGTAATTGCAAAGCTTATACTAAAGATTTGTAGATTCATGTTAGCCTGTGTGAGGATCTGCATGAGGAGTACCAGTGTTGGGATGTAAAAACTGTCCACACAGGGAAAAACTGGTGTCAAGGCCAGAAGATAGGCACTGAGAAGTCACCTGGAAGAGCTGTACACAAGCATCCCACACACAAAGCCCATGGGATGTGCCCACCCCCATATTGTTCCCATAGCATATGTTTACCCAGCCTCTTAGCAGGTTGGGAATGACCTGTCCCTTTTGCTGAGTTCACATGCATATGTGCTCAGCGGACACATCTTGGTGCTGCCTTCTAAAATGTGGCCCTAATTTCAGACCAATTTACTATCCCAATGAAATGAATCTGCAAAACATATGGCGCAAATAGCGTTTGCCTAAGTGGACTGCACGGTTCAGGTTTGATTTGTGACTTATCTTTGCATTTCCATTCATGTGGGAGTCCATGATAGATCTTTAAGTAGAATAAACTGAAACCCGTGCACAGCTGCCTTTCATCAGGGAGAGGGCTGCAGACAGACTCCAGAGCAGAGCCTTCGTCTGGGGCAATTGCTGCAACTACCGTGGAGGATGGTGCCTGCAACAAAGGAGGCAGGCTCTGGTGTGACTTGTGCCTGTTTGTCTTTGAGAGAGACATTACAGCCACTTACTTGCATTCAATCTGAGGGGGTAAAAAAAGAGAGAGAGGAGAAAGGAAGAAATAATTAATAAAACCCCACCACCACGATGGAAATTTTGTAGGGGATTTTAAATCACATTTAGACATAAATCCTTTGAGTTCACAATTTCCATAGATTAATGGCATCTGTGGACCCCAGATAGACTGTAATCACTAAGATTGTTCTAATCTTCCTATGGGAGGGTTTTCAAAGGAAGTATTGAATTACACCAGTTCTTAGCAGAGCTGGGTTTTAACTTGCAAGAAAGTGCTTTAAACCCAAATGCATACATTAGCGCCAGGCCCATAAAGTGAGAGTATAATGCTTGTGACTTTCATACATCCTGATGTGTAATTTGTTATCCTGACAATAAAACAAGAGACACACATGCTCAGCTGCATGGTAAGTGTATTACAATAGTCAGGCCTGTGTTGTCATCTTGGAACCTTCTGTGTAACAGTCCTTTGAAGCACATCTCTGCTCTTTGCAAGGAGCAGTGCTTGACTCCTGCACCAAGGTTGGGTCGTGCCCTAATTCATGCTGCAGTGGAGCATTTCATGCCATTGCCCAGCATGCCTGTCCCTAAACCCAGCTCCCATTGCACTCTGGAAGTAAGCAGAGTTAGAAGAGGTGCAGTTATAAAGCCACCTACTTGGTATGGAAAACTTTGTACAGAGAGAGCACAGCTGTGGTCCTTGCTTGTGACCAGAGAATGCAGGGGAACATCAGAACATTAGCAGAATAAACCTAATTCTGCTCACACCTATACAAATCAAAGCTGGAATTGCTTCTACTGAACACACTAAAGGGATGTGGGAAGCTGGTGTGAGTTAGAAATCCTTATTGCTGTGTCAGATTCACCACTGGTACATGAAAATGAATGGAATTACACCAGGGATTATACTGTCCCCATAGGGTTTTTATGCCTGGTAACTCCTCAGCTTTCATGGGTATCAAATTTGCGCCTGCTATCCTGGGTTGCAGAGCTGAATGCTTTTTTTCCAGTGCTGAGGGATTAAACAGACAATTGAGTTTTCTCAGAGAGGATGTAGAAAATGTAAATCAAAAAGAGAGTCACTGAAACTGGCTGCAGTGCTGACAGCCCTTACAATACATGCTGTCTCCTACCACTCACAGCGACTGGCTGCAGCAGTGCCTGTGATGATGCAGAGCAGCAGCAGGGCTGTACATGGGGACAGTGGGACATGGGACTGAGAGCCTATGGATGCCCAACAGCTTGATCCAGGGGATGCCATCTGCAAACTGGGAAGCTGAATCTGGTCTTCCTGTGCAGCCAGGAGAGCTGGTGTGTCCCTGGGGTGAGGAGCTGCCGGGATTGCTGTGCTGTAGTGATGAAGCTGTGCTCTGTAGGACTGCATCTCTCAGCTCCTTGTCTCTGCTTTATGTAACTTGCTGCTCATCAGCCAGACACCAGTGTGGGCAAGTATTTGCCTTTGCACTGCATTTGGATAGCTCTGAAACTTTAGGGGCTTGTCTAAGGCAGTGCTATGCCTGCCCTGAGCAGAAATACACTGATGGAAGGATCTGACCTTAAGAACAAATTCATGCTGTGCTGTACTACTCTATGGTCAAAATGAACTGATTTACCGGAAGGTAAACGTTTTTGTTACCTGCTTGGGAATCAGTCAGCACTTCTTTTATGACAATGAAGTTTCCAGTTTTGGGTTTACTTAGGGAGAAAAAGAAACATCTTTTTGGTTTCATTTGGTTTGAGCTTTTTATTTGTTTTGGAAGAACATTGCTTCCCTGCGAGGGACCACAGAAATTCGTTCTCCACAGCTGTGTGAAAGCCAAGCTGTGCAGCGAAAACCTGTTCCAAGCACTTGTTGGTGCTCATGCAGACTCCACTTTGTGTGATGGGACAAGCAGTGACCATGACAGAAGACTGGAGTGATAACCCCATGCATCAGTGTGATGTTGTCATCACCATGAGGTTGAGCTGGTTGCCTTAAGTAAAGAAGATAAGGAGGCTGGGAAAGACAGTGCCAAGCACCACCACAATGTGCTCAGTGTTGGTAGCTGTTCACTGTCTGCTCTCCTATAATGGTGTAAAGTGAATCCCTGAACTCCTTTCTGAATAGACCTGTGGAGTGCAGAGGGTGGTTTAGGTTAGCGTGGTCTGCAGTGATGTCAAGGATGCTAAGAGGAAGATGATCACACTATGGTGTGATTTCCTGAGGCAAGAATGCCTCTGTATAGGTTTGACAGGCACAGTTACCTATTTTACTTTCTTGTATGAGGTTAACAAGGTGACATCCCACCCTGGGACTCCCCAGGGTACCGCAGACCTTGGAGTGGGCTTCCTGTCCATCCCACTGCCTGAGGATATGAGTATTGGTGTGTGCATGAACGGGGAAGCCACTGTTGCTTGCATTGTGGACCTCGTGCTTGTCAGAGTGCAGGGAGTTTCTCCCCTCTGTCTCCCAAAGGAAGCTTGGCCTGATTTTGTATGCAGTGACAGTGAGACATTTATCAAGGTCCATCAAGCTGCTTTGGCTCCGAGTGGGCTTTCTCCAGTGTTCTACTACTTGTTCACCATACGTGTAAGCTTGCACGTATGTCCTGGTTTACATAACTTGCCATGGTATAACGCTGCCTGTGATGCACATTTGAAATGGTTATCTGTGCTCCTTCCTGGCTAAAGCAGAGCAGCTTCTGCCCACAGGTCAGCCTTTTTGGCTGGGAGCTGCTGAAGTGACCTCTTAGGAATGATGATGAGCACAGAGCTTGTTGAACAGAGATCACATTTGAGGGAGACACTGCACATCATGATTGCCTTCAGGTGGAGCCAGACTGGAGGGTTATGGTTGAGTTCCATAGCTCTGATTGCTGTATCTCCACAGCTGTGCTATGGAAAAGCAGCATGATGCATTTCCTGCACATACTCTTGGCAACTTCATTCACATCCTGTTATCAGCTTCTCTGACAACACTAGACAAATCTAGGTGTGTAGGAGCCACTGAGCTCTGTGCAGGTGGTTTGTGTGGCTTGAGGTCAGACCTGGAGCTCCTTTCATGTGTAACCAGTCCCAGAGGTTGGATTGCTTCTCCAATGCCTCCTTGCTCTGTGGGTCTTCTCTTTTCACCTCCTGTTTGTTTCCTCCTTGCTGTCAGCAGATCAGCAGGATGCATTAGCTGAAGTGTAATTCTGGGCTAGAGCTGGCTCCCATCCACTCAGTTTGCAGTGGCCTCACTTCACACAGCCATATATGTATGTCCAAAAATATTCTTCAGCAAAGACCTATGGAAGAGCAGCATATATACATGCAACAAGAGGAGCAGTGAGATTGAGCTGCTTACATTGTTACAGGCACTGTACAAACCTCTGTCAGATTGGACTATGTTCATGGCTTAAATGGATGCTTTATCTTGATTTATTGGAGGTTCACTTACAGATGCAATAGTATGATGAAATACGGGTACCCTCAAGTAGATTATTCTTCACAGAGGTGTTATTTTCTCTGCCTCTTACCTTTCTTAGTTTATGACCGAGGATTTAGTAGCTGAGAACTGTCAGGGGAAGACAGTGCTGATTTTTCTCTGACGTATGCCACAATGAATTAATAACTCTGTGGAAGGCAATGAAATGGTAATAAGCAGGATAAATACCGGTGAGTGAGAAACATATGAATGCAAGTCCCATTTATTTTCCACAGCCCTGAGGCAAAACCTTTACCCATTGTACATGGCAGTTTCTACTTGGATCTAGTTCAAAAGATGCTATGGTCAGATTGAGGCCCAAATTACCATGAGTGAAGCCACAACACCTTAGCTGAGGTGTGGAGTCTCCCTGTGCATGCGTGCATGCTCTTAGCCTGGAGCCAATGTAAGAGAATTATTTCAACCCCAGTTAATTACAGGCTAAACTAGGACAAATTACCTTGCTGAAGTCTTCCAGTATGTGCAAGGTGAGTTACAATGGCTCAGCAGACCCATGTGGTAGGATCCTGCCCCAGACTAAACACATCCTTGTAGTATCTAAACTCCTTCTTTACTCAGTGGAGACCTAGGCAATGCAATCAGAGTTCAGAGAGCAATTCAGCTGACCAAATACTTTTTTTTCCTATATGCGAATAGAGTTGTGTTCATCCATCTGAGCATGTTGTGTATGTTAGAGCCTGGCCCAAACTCTGAGCTGTCTATTGATGGTGTGTGTAGCGTGTCACTTGACTTCCATTGGGACCATTTATGGAACAAAGCTTTATACATCTTGTATAAGGGTATCAAATCTCTCAGACAGTGAGATGCAAAGGGCACACTCTTACTTGTATTTGAACTGTTTCCAAAGGGCTGTATACAAAAAGTGGTGACACAGTCATGTCCCAGGCTAGTGGGACATGATTGTCTATACAGATCAGATCATCTGTTCAAATGGCCCATGAGAAAAGGCTGAGAGAGTTGGGGTTGTTCAGCCTGTAGAAGAGAAGGCTCCTGGGAGACCTTATGGTGGCCTTTCATTACTTAAAAGGGGCCTGTAAAGAATTATTTTTCTAGCAGGGCCTGTTGTGATAGGAGGAGGGGTGATGGTTTTTAACTAGAAGAGGGGAAATTCAGGCTGGATGCGAGGAAGAACTTCTTTACAATGAGGGTGGTAAAACACTGGCGCAGGTTGCCCAGAGAGGTGGTGGATGTGCCGTCCCTGGAGACATTCAAGGCCAAAGCTGGATATGGTTCTGGGCAGCCTGATCTAGTTGAAGGTGTTCCTGCTCATTTCAGGGGGGTTGGACCAGATGACTTTGAAGGTCCCTTCTAACTTAAATTGTTCTTTGGTTCTATGATTCTAGACTTCTGTCTCAAACCAGCTGAAACATTTTTCTGGCACAGCTCACCATTCCCAATAGACAATTTGTATGTATATGCAGGCTCTGCTTTAGAAGCAGGAGAGTGCAATGATTTGGATGTCATCTGTGGTGTGGTGTTAGCAATGAACACCAAAGAGCCCTAGGCACATTTAATTGCCTAGTAGAGACACAGGTATATGGACTGTCCACAAAGCTGCACGACGAATTAATGCACAGCAAGGAACTGAACTCAGATCTTGTGGCTTCTAAACCCTTGCCTTAACAGCAGTTTCATACACCTGCAACCAGATGTAAAGAAAGCAAAGCATGGCTTGTAGGGAGGTGGAAAAAGCCACAACACTTCCTCCTCTTGGAGAAAAGCACAGGACTGTGGTGCCAAGGCTGGTGGGGATCCATGCTGGTGAGTCTGCATGGCACAGCGTGGAGCACCGCTGAGGGCCATGAGAACGTCCCGGGAAAATGTGGTGTTTGACCCTTTCCATGTATTATTTTCCTAATAGAACACTGTCATTTTTGTTTGATGTTGTACAGCCACGATTACCACCGACTTTCCCCTAGGCTTTAGTGAGGGGGGATCATTCTCTGAGCTTGGCATTTATTTTGCTCACAAATTCATACTATATCCCCATTTAATGTGGAGAAATACAGATAAAATCTACAAGAGAAGAAAAAGCACAGTCCATCACCAAAGAACTGTGCTACTTCCTCCCATTTCATAACTAAAGGCAGGGTTCCTTAAACATTATCCCTTGGTACCACTGGATTCCTGACAACTCCACTCTCCCATGGGATGAGTAAATATCAGTCTGTTCCCAGGAAGATTAACTACTAAAATGATTGAGGGAAAAGAAAACAGTAACACTACAACTGTTCAGCCTGTTGCACTTAGACTGCTCTTCAGACTTCCCTTAGACTCTCCAGGCTTTATATTTAAGGTGCTTTAATTTGCATACATTCATAAAATCCAGGAGTGTCTTAAAAAAAGCCTTTTTATTATAGTGCCAAAGCAGCTAATTTGAGAAGGGATTTAGAAGTTTGAATAAAAACCTGTGGTCTGCTAGGGAAAGAAATTGGTAAAACTACAGTCAATGGTTTCCTGCAACAGCACAGAATGTATCTTGTTTGATTTAAGTCAAGCTCCGTACTTGAACAGTAATGAAGTGTGGAGCACCAGAGAGGGATGAAAGCAATCTCTGTCCATTGCAGCCCCATGAATGTCAGTGAAGCCAGATTTCCCCTCAGCATCCCTGGGAAGAGGGATTTACTTCACTGTAGTGATTAGATGCTTGGCCCACTTGTCTGAGCTGCTTGTCTAAACTGTCTCTGCAGCCAGTGGAAGGAGGCAGGCACTTTCAGAAAGTGCCTTAGGGTGGGTTGAACTACCCTCAGGAGATGTTTCTGTCCACACTGGCTAAAGGACTGTAGTCCTGGGACAAGGATGGAAGTGAGCCCCATGCTAGGGCTTCACTTCAGGGCTGTTTAGTTACGGGAAAGGGAGCTAGGAAGTGACAAAAGCAGGATTCCAACATGACAAAAGCTTACAAAAGCTTCACCATTGCTCCCTTTCTGTAGCCCTCTCAAGGGTTCTTTGAAACATATGTTCTCAAAGCTGACTCCTTCTCCTCCTCGTGTAACAGTGAGGTTCATACTGTCCCCCTCTGCTGAGAGGATGCTGGTCTTCCTCTGTGATCTGCTTCACAGAAGGCACTTGGGCAATGCTGGCCCTAGGAGAGGGAGAGGCTGTGACAGGTCTCAGGGACCTCTTCCAGCCAGCAACCCCTCAGTTACTTGACCAACTTGATATTACCTCACCAGATGGGTTTTCATTAATGTGGTCCATCCACTCCTACGTGTTCAGAAATCAGGGTCTTCAGACGCTTCACTTGGCTTTAAAACCCAGTTCACTGCTGCTGGTACTATGGAAACACGAAACACTACCAAAGCAGAGAGCTTCATTTCACAGACACTTGTCTTTCTTTTTGCATTTGCAGCAAAGACTCAGTATCCAGCCTTTAAACTGAGTTCCTTAACTGCGTTTCACTGAACATGAATTAAAATAGACATCTCAGATGCAGTGACATGATTTATAGCACCTGACTCTACAGGCTTCTGAGATCTAATTTACATAACAGATGCTCTACATATATCAGTTAATCCCTGCCATTGACACCAGCTGAGGACTGTTTACTTCATTACCCAGACATGATAATGGCATGCTCCCACTTCCCCAGACTCTTTATCCAAGGAATGCAAAACTCTATCCTAATGTTAATGAGTTAATCAGCGTGACACCCCCCGAGCAAGTTTGCCCAAAGGTAAAACGAGGCATGGAGGACCTAGAAGACTTACCTCCATTCACCCTGTACAAACAGGGATTGAACTGCAAATGCCTTTTGGTCCCTGCAAACTAGGGATCTTCCTTGTCCCTAGTTGTTAAGAGCTGCATCGCCTAAGGTAGCATCACTGCATGCCAAAATATAGCTTTACATTATTTGGTGGTGGTGGTGGTTTTCGTATGTTTGGTTTTATGCTAGTGATACTGGTGTTTAGGAGGATCACTTTTCATTCACTAGGTCAGGTCTTTTGCAGTGGTAGCTAGCAAGGACTTGGTACCCTGGAACACCAAGCTGAGTCAATTCTTCTTAGGTTTCTTCTCAGGATGACACATGAAATTTTGCTTTTGAAATGCATAAAACTCCCTGGGGCTCAAGGCAGTGCTGGGCTTTGGGGACAAAGGAGAGGAAAAAGAGGACTTGGGCTTTCTCTTGGGATCTAAGCTATGTGTCAGGTAGGAAACAATTTCTATTACTGCAGGAAATTCCCTGGTTTGAGAAGGGGAAGTTCAGAAGTAAAATCTGTACTTCTTTTTAATGTAATGGAGTGTGAACATCTGCCTTTAGGAGCTGATCAGGAAGATGGGTGCTACCTCTCCAGTGCAGCTGGTGGTTAAGAGTGCAACAGTCTAAATCAAAACACACACTAACGAGGGTGATTCCTTGCTGCTTGCAGTGAAGGTTTCCAAATCAGATTGCACGGGAGCTCTGTGCCCTGTATAACAGATGGAAAGCTATCTCTGCCTAAGTGAGAGATAGCAGACACAAGGAAGAGGCTCTCCCAGCAGCAGTGCTTGTTTGAGCTTGTGCTTTCTTTCTGCTGAGGGAGAGTTTGAGTATTAGAAAGTGTTTATCCTGAAGCCATGAGACATATTGTATCTGCTGTGCAATTGTGCATCACTCTGGCAAAGCACTTCAGCATATGCTTAGCTTTAGTGGTGGCATGTGGGTTTTATCAACCTAAATAGAGTTGCTCAGCTAGAATAATAGAAGATGGGGTTGGAAAGAACCTCAAGAGGAGGCCAAACTCCATCTTTTCCCATCTTATCTCAAGGCAGGATGATCAAGTTATGAATAAGGTACTTGGATAGCCAGTTCCTTCATACCTCCAACAACAAGATTGCTCATCCTCTGAAGGCAGCCTTGTCCTATATGGTATTTACCGTGCTTCAGTCCTTTGGTGGCTTGAAACCAGATTCAAAGAAATTAAGGGTATTTCATTTCAGAGAGTAATATTCTGAGTGGTTTTACTCGTTTATTTATTTCACACAGAAACAAGGCTCTAAGCATTGGTGGTTCAAAACCATTAATGTGTAGGGGTGTTTTTCCTGGGTATCCTACATTTACCTTTATCAGAAGGCACAGTGGGCATCAGAAAAAGCAGCATTGGTATCTAAAGTGATTATAACAAATATAGGTGTAAGCTTCGTAATGAAGTTTCTCCATGGCTGGTAATTTTCCACCAGCAGCTTCCTGGACTGTACTCTGAAACTGAGTAAATTTGAGGTAGTTTTAAAAATGGGGGTATTTAGTAAGAGAGTGCCTAACTGTTTTCAATAAGCCTTTCATGAAATATATACATTCATTCTGCAAGAAAGCTGGTTATGTGGAGAAAGTAGCAAATGCCATTTTAAGGAGAAAGGGGTGTTGTTTACTTTAACTGAATTACTTTTCACATTATCTTGCTGTATTACAGAGGCACTATTAGGCACCAAAAAGTAATGAGTATTTACCAGAAAACTTCTATACATTGAGTTAGACTGGAAGTTAGTTATTGGTCAGAAAGACAGGAGGATAGATTTACATTGGATGTTAGAAAGAAGTTCTTTATTGTGAGGGTGCTGAGGTACTGGCACAGGTTGCCCAGAGAAGCTGTGGCTGCCCCATCCCTGGGGCAAAGATGGAAGGGGCTTGGAGCAACCTGGTCTAGTGGAAGGTGTCCTTGCTCATGGCAGGGTGCTGGAACTGGATGAGCTTTAAGGCCCCTTACAGCCCAAGCCATTCTATGATGTGAAGGCAGACCCTTGGTTCAGCCACACTGATAGGACCTGTGCCATTCACACTGGATTTAGCCCAGGAAGGGCTGGTTTAGAGTTACAGCTGCTTCTCCCTCTTCTTGAGCTATGGCAGAGAGCAGCTGATTTCACTTCAGCTTCCAGTCAGTCTCTAGCCTGGGTGGCCCAGATTTGGCTTTGACTTGTAGATGCACAAGATGCAGATTTAACCCTTGCGTGTTCAAGGATGCAGTCTTCATTTAAGTGAAGAGCTGTGTTCTCTGTCCTTAACATGCTGCAGAAAACTTTCTGTTAGGAGGTGGTGGATGCCAGTACACAAGGACTTGGAGATGGCACTGACAAGGTGGTACCAGGATGCTTGTTCTCTCCCATCCAGGTATTTGTCCCGCTTCTGAGCGGCACCAAAGCCCAGGTCCTCCTTACTGCAGGAGCATGTCTGGCACCTGTGGTATGGCACGGAGAGCTGGCTGGATTTATTGTCCTGATGTAGATGTAGTGTTTAGCCACAGGGGTGTCCCACAAGGACCTCCATACAGCACTGCTCACACAGCTTGCATGCCTCTTGAAGCCTTTTCCCATTTCTTCCCATTGTCATCACTGTTTCTCATCCCCAGTCTTCCCCCAACCAATCCAACCTTAGTCACTTTTCCCTTCTTTGGTCCTTTCCCACAGGGACAGACGGGCTTTGTAGGCGGCATAAGTCTGGAGATGGTGTAAAGCATCACCATTTTTTGATGCACAAAGCCAGACTTCGCTCAGTTCAGGATTTGTCAAAGATCTAGAATATGACTCATTTACTTTTCCCCTTCTCTAAAGAAGCCACCGTTGGACAACATCCCTGTGGCGAGCGTTGGCCAGATCCTTCACAATATTGTTTATAGATCATTTTTAGGCTCGCTGCATGCAGAGAACGCTCATGTCATTTCAGGCAGCAGCAGGTGAAGTACTGAGCAGAGGAAAAGATTGGAACTTCTGGAGGAGCACTCTGCAGCATTGTTGCTTAGCCATGCATGCGGTACATCTAAAAATAACAGCTAATGGAATGGGAAGCCAAGACGATCTGTTGATTTATAATGGCTTTTTTTCCTGGTTTATTGCTTGAGTGCCCTGCCCACTGAAATTTGACATTGCAGCCAGACTGCCATTAGATAATCAGCCAATGCTCTTCTCTTCGTTACCGTACGGCCCTCTGGATTTGTTGGCCCGAGCCATTCTTTTCTAATATCATCCAGACAAATTAGAAAGATGATTTCTAAACTAATCAAAAACACTCTGTCCTCTTCCAGTGATAGTTACAAGAGGATGTGTATATGCTAAGAATCAGTGTGAGAGATACATGTTTGAATCTGACTTGGATCTAAGAGATGTGCTTTGGCTGGATTTATAGCTCAGTTTAGATCTGAGTTTGTATCATTGGTCTGCATGAAGAAACATGGAGATAATAAATGTAGGTGCCCAAACTTTCTTCCTTTCCTGTTTCAGAATTAATACTTCAGTTTTTCTTTAGAAAAGGATTTTACCACTAGTAAAAGAAAAATACTCGAGCCTATTGATCTCTGTGTATATTTTTTTACTTTTAAAGGCACAGTAAAGCATGCACTGAGAAACTAATATTTTATATGGTTTGTAGAAAATAAATCTCTTTTATCACTGCAATAAAAAAGGAGCCAGATGTTTAGAGGAACACGTTCCATATGGAAGAGGCTTAAAGTTGTGGAACTTGCTAAAACCATGCAAAGCTGCAATTATGGAGAAAACAGGAAGACAGCTTCCTCCCTGAACATACACCATTTCCCAAGGAGGAAGCAAGCCTTTTTTCTCTGCTCTTTGTTGATTTTGAAGCACAGACACAACTATTAAGTCGTGACCATAAAAGGCTTATGCTGGCAATGACATCAGTAGTAAAACCGCCCTCCTTCCCTCCCCACAACAACTCTAACTACACTTTGGAGAGACTTCTGCTTCCCCTATAAAAGGGTGGAGGATGCATTGATTGTTTTATGGCCAATATGCTATTTAATACAGGGATACCAGCACTGTCCCTTTCATGATCCTACTCCCAGTTTGCACAAAGCAGAGGTGCCTACTCCATTTTCATGAAACAAAACAAAGTGCCTCCTTAATTAGTTAATTTGATTTCACTTTTACAACCCAAACCCCACTGTGCCGAGGTGTGGCCTGTCACATCCCCAAGCGTGCCTTGTTGCCTGCTGATCTGGGTGGAAGTCTGCCTGCTGGCTTTCACCCAGCGACTGGCGAGCACTGAATGTTTATTGCCTAAAACGTTGTTTAACAGGAGGAGGAACAACATGGTACTGTGCTATGGAGAGTGTATAATTGCGTGTAGTTTTTAATGGGGGCTGAAAGTTGTCTACATCCTACTAGAGGAGAGCAGTGCTGATCTCATGGCTTTCTGAGGAGCTGCGTGCTCTTCTGCTGAACGCTCCTGAGTGAGATTGGATGCTGGTGTTGTCAGTAGTAGGGATTTGATCTGAAAACCTGTAGCATTTTGCTCCAATCCCTACAGTGATTCCATGAAAAACTGAGGCTTTGAAATTCCAAAATGCACTGAATTCGTCATTGTGCTGTGCTGAGTGTTGTAATTCAGGCAATGCTGTGTCTTACCCTTACCTTTAAGTCAGCCTTAGTGTAGTCTTAATTATCTAATGTGGAGGTTCCACAGGGAGGTGTGAGGAGCAAAGGAAACCTACTGGATCCTGACTCTGTGAACCAGAGTTGAATCTTGCTTTTACAAAGTGTGCTCTGAAGCATCTGATTTCTGCCTGTCATTCGGGCTGAAAGTTTTGAGCAGAAAAAGGAGGCAAAATATGACCTAAACATGATCTTTATGCAAATATATCCCAGGAGGCCAGTAAAAAAATGCCACATCAGTTGTTCTGCAACTACCTTTAGTTTTCTACATATTTTTTCTGACTTTTGGGGCTTTATCCTTTGCCTTGTGAATAGTTGCAGTTACCCGTGAATTTCCTCCCCTGCATTCCTACCGGGCAGTTCTGAGTGTGTGTTTGGAAGAGGAAATATTTTCTCTCTTTTAACCCATGCAGTGGGTATCTTCTCCCTTTTGATGGATTTCCTCATCTTGCTGCTAGATGCTGCTTGTTCTTGATGCCACGTTTTTTTCTAAGCCTGAGCTATATCTGCCTGCTAGATGAGTGTACCTCCTGAGTGCTGTAGGACCAACTCACAAACTGGTGACCATAAGGTGTATGTGACCTTATAGCAGAGATGAGGAGATGGATGAAAATGATATTATGATGTTTGGACTCAGTGCTCAAGCCTGAGAAGGTACAAGTGGCTTTTTGAATCACGCAGTCATGAGGGAAGGTGCCATTTCATGAGTCACCACCACCAACATCTGACTTTCTTCTGTCCTTCACCCGGGACACACACTAATCTTTCCTGAGGCCACCAATGAAATGATATATTTGGGATCAATGTAGGAGGATTTGGACAATGATAAACCAGAAGATCCCACCGGGTGATTCAAGAGAAGTCTTTATAGGCACCAGCACTTGCAGGAAAGGGTGGTATGTTTGTGGCCTGGAAAGGGGCCAACATGAAGCATCATCAACCTCAGCTCAATTTAACTAAGAGCATTTTTGTTTCTAGCTTGTTTTATCACACCAGACCAGTTTCTTTCATGGGATTTGGAGTAAGTGCTGCCGCACTGCACTGCAAGTTTTGACAGTTCTTATAGTACCCTTTAACAGGCTTAAGAGATAGGCCAGTGAGGAACCAGGATGACATCCTCTGGAGCAAGGGCTTCAAAGCAAATGGATTCGCCCTTCCCTCCTCCCCTTCTCCCCTCAAAGTGCAGCATTTTGATGACTTTGGAGTTACAGATTTTGCAGCTGCAGTGAAAAAAAGAAAGTGCTGCAAGTTGTAAGGGAGCAAGGAGTATTTGTGAGATCAGACCCAAGTGATTTATGAAACAGTGAAAGGAAAAGGTGTAGCAGCTTTAAATTCTCATACCCACATTTCTTGGTTATAAGGCTTTTTGGTGGGGAAACAAGTTTTTGAAGCCCCACCTTTTCTTCTTCCCTCGTGAGCTTATTCTCAGTGCTGTGCAACAGAAGCAAAGCTTTTTTTCCCTTACCCCAGCATCACTGCCTTCCCCAAATGTATTTGAAAGTATTTTCCTGTCTTCCACATTTTCCTTTCTTAAGCCTTAATATAGAAGCAACCGTATCGGTTTTATTCTTCATATATTTTCCAGTATTAACATAAATTAATTCCTTCAAAATGTCTTTCCTAGCCAGTGGTAGAAAGTAAAACACAACAATTTTGAGCTCAGTTTGTTGGGGTTTCTTTAACAAATTTCATCTTCTATATTTGTTGGCTGCACTGGAAATTTGGACCCTTTTATGAGCTAAAGGTATGGCATTATTAATATATACATGTAAGACAGAATGAGTTAAGGTACCGGTCACAGTTGTGATTTAAATCAGCAAGTAAATAACTTCAATTTAAACAGTCTTTTTAAGTCTTGGTTTGCTTTGTATAATTCAGATATTTTCTGAAATTGAGGTGATTGTTTCATAATACCTAAAATAGATTGATTTCTAGCTAAAATTTGATCTTACACTAAAATTGGGATGGCTTTAGCAATTTAGATGATATTTAATACATACACATTGAAACCGTAGCATACTTTACCACATCTGTATTCAAATTTCAGTGTTACTTATAATAGATAATATTATGAAATAGAGCCATTTTTATTATTGGAATTCTCTGTGATTTATATCAAATTGTGCGTGCATTGAGTTTGAATACAAAAATTAATTTAGAACCACACAGTATTAAGTTGTGTGCTATCTGAATAGGACTAATTCAAGAATAAGCATGTCAAAACTAATCTCTTGGTTAAAAACAACTTGATGTATTAAATGATACAAAAACCATCTTTAGGAACGGGATTGGACAGATTATTTCAGGACATCTTGTCCTTCAGTTTTTGAACTAGTGGGTGGAAATGTCTTGTGCAGAGTTTTTATTCCTAGACTAGAGAGGGAAACTCAGTTTGCTTTATTTCTCAAGTGGCATCTTAGCATTGAGTGAAGTAATTACTGAACCGAACTGAGCTGAAGGAACTGAGAGGGAGAAGAGGAGCTTTCTGCACCTGCAGAACAAGTTGCAGCTGTCAAGAGCTGGTTTATCACTTCAGCAAATTCTTGTTCCAGGTGCTCAGCAAGTGACTTCCCCGAAGCCTCTTGTTTTACTTTCCTACAGCTTCAGTAACAGCGTGCGCTGCCTGAATGCTGCTTGTGTTTAATTTAAATTACAGAAAGAGATTGCTGGAGTCTCACATAAAAGATGTCAAGATTTTAAATGTAAACAGGTTTATTCTCAAAGAAAAACACACTGTTTAAATTGTATTAAAATAGCTGTACTATCTGAATTAACTGAATTATAAAGGTACAAAAATCCTCAATAGCACTCCTATTCCCTTTGGAAAAGAGAATCAAATGACATTTTCCTTGAAATTCTTTTTTTACCTAAGCCAATAGAAGGGATGGGTGAGTTCCTGAAGGATTCGGTGTCTCCTTTACTTGGTTTATTAATGCATCCTTGAGATTTTAATTCGGTTTTGAAGTATCCCAGAGGCCTTTTGGGTATGACATGTAGGCATTATTCTAAACTAAAATGTTATTATTTTTAATGAAGTGGGTTCAGATGATGATTTCAAGAGCATTTCCCTCACTGCCTGTGCTGGAAGTGAACCCTAGGTTCAGATTGTTCTTTGAACGTTTTTCTGGTAAGAAGTCATGACTGAACTCATCTGACTAAGACAACCTCCAGCCGGGCTCACTTTACTGCACACAAGGATATCCCTAGAGGTAACAAGCAAAAGGTCTATCTAATCCCTGTGGGTAGTAATGACCAGGACTGGGTATTTAAATCAGAGTGCAGGAAATTAGATGATCATTCACATGGTAAACTTTGTCAGCTTGCAACAGTCACCAGCGTAGCAAGACCAGATGTGGACACCACTGAACCAGTCCTCTGTGAACTTGTCCCTTTCCGTTTTGAACCCACTTCTTCTTTTGGCAGTAAGTTCCCATTCAACCCTGCACACGATGTAGTCAGACTGTGAGGAAGATGGTTTAAGTGGTGTAAAATAAACACGATAAATTTCTGCTTTTCATAATGTCATTGAGAAATTTGTAGATGCCACTGAAGAAGTTGCATTAATTTCAACGCAGACCATAACATGCTGAGAAAGGCATTTGTCCGGGAGGACGGGTACATGCCTACAAGCTTTGGTCACCTTGGAATTGTCTTATAGGTGATGTCCTTCTCCTAGTCTGACTGGCAGTTTTCAGCATTATTGCTGCCTTCAGAAGCGCTAATTGGGGTGTTGAGCACGGAATGTGCTTTCAGAAAGGCTGAGGGGTAGATTTCCCACTTCATCATGTATGTAAGAATTATGGCAGAGAATCATAGAATGGTTTGGGTTGGAAAGGACCTTAAGATCATGCACTTCCATCCCTCCTGCTATGAACTCTTACTCCCCTCTGTTGTGAAACACATAGAGTACAGAGCAGCTCAAAGCACAACATTTTGGAGCACAATCTAAAATTTCCTCAAATCTGAACCTTGACCAGAGCTTTTGGGTTAGTTTTAGACCCCATGTGTGAGTCTCTCGCTCCAAGTACTGTCAACACCAAACCCAGTGAGCAAAAGGCAACAAGGAATTAGGGATCACCTGGCATTTGTAGCACAGTTAATTACTTGTATAACATATAACAACTTCCCTGTAGCTCCAGCTGAGTGGAGGAATGCATCCTTTTCCCTTGGTTTGCTGGCACAAATGGAGTTTTGTCTGTACATTGTGAACTGCTGGTTAAGATAAAACAAATGTAGACCCAAAAGTTATATTTGGTAAGATTTTCTAAAGCACATAAGGAGCAACCTAAAGCACCTAAAGGAGAAACCTAAAGCACCTAAGGTGCAACCTAAAGCACCTAAAGGAGAAACCTAAAGCACCTAAGGTGCAACCTAAAGCACTTAAAGGAGAAACCTAAAGCACCTCAAGCAACCTGCAGTCCTGGCTCTCTAGCCATCTGATGGGTGACCATGTTGAGGACAGCCTATTGCCCTTGCAGTGGAGCTGGGGGATCAACAGCAAAGTGGGAATGATGCATGCCTAGGTTTCATCCTAGTGCAACATCAGGATGGGCATGATGGTCATTCAGAAGGACTTGGAAGCCCTCCTAGAGCTTAAGCTGTGACCTCTGAGACTCCAACCCCCCCATTAAGATGAAATTATCCAACTGAAGCTCCTGGAAGGGACGGGAAGGCAATTAGGCAGGAGGGCAACACAGTCATATAAACATCATTCCAGTGGGAGATCAGGCTGAAGAAGGGTTTGGATGTCTTTGGTTTAGAAGCACAAACTTGTTGTGCATGAGGACTAACAGGAATGAATTTAAGCAAACAAACAAACAGTATTACCAGCTAATAGGAGTGAAAGGTGAGGCCAGTTATCCTCATACCAAAAATCACTGGTACTTACAGGAAAAGACTCACAGCTGTGTACAAAGGAAGGTCAGTCTCAGAAAAGGGAGTGAATTTTGTTAAAGAATCACTGTTCTTTCTGCTGAAAGGTAGAATGTATTTTTCCAAAGGGTCCAATAATTTGCCTTTGCAGTTATATACCAATGAACATTGGGAATAGCTATGGAATGGGGGTTGGTGCTGGCCAGCTCAAGTCTGAAGGCCATTTCTTTTTTAGCAGCTAAGGAAAATAAGTTTTACAGCCCAGGCACAACTCAACAGTTCCTGCTCTGAAGCGTAAAACATTCACAGAAATCAGTGGGGGTCCTGGCTGAGAAGGGAACAGAATTCCAGGTTGAGCTTGTAGGCTCATCCAATGCTTTGGCATGTAATGTGCTGCAGATCTGTGCTTGGGCAGGCATGGGACAGACTTCATAGTTCGTGTACAGATCGTGAACCATGGGATTTGATGGTCTGTGTATGTACAGACGTGGTGTTTCACTTGGTTGGCATGTGCCACCCCGTCAATACATCCACCATACCCACTGGAGAGCGCTGGCTGGTGGAAGAGCTGATGGGTGGCCTGTAGACTCAGAAATGATTTACTGTTCACACCTGCCCATGGAAGGACACCCAGATTTCAGGTGCAGCCATGGGAGCTCAAACACTGACCTCAAAGGGCAACCCTTCCCATGGCCTGCACAAGGAGGGGATAGAATCCAACCAGCGTGCTGCTCTTGGTGTTGAGCCTGCTTACAGGGGAGCAGTGAGAACTAAGTCCCCCTTTAATATCAGACCTTTGCAACGCAGTCAGTGTCAGTCTGGAAAGGAGAAAGACTGACAACAAGCCCTGAGGGGGCTCACCAGGGCTTACAGAGGGGAATTGCCCCAGCTTTTAGCCAGGTGGAGGGAGTTCCATGGCAGTAAAAGGCATCATGCAAACGCCTGCACGGCGCACGCTGTAGGATGTGAGGTTGTGGCTGGGTTCCAAGAGGAGTTTGCTTTGTGGCTGTCGATACAGCCCCTTGATTCATGGCTGGGTTTTGTTTCTCTCTCGAGTTGTTGTTTGAAACACATGTGCAAACTGGCCAGAGTTTTGCTTTTTGTACTGTTCAAGGATGATCAGAACACAAAGTGCTGTCTCATGAGTTTTGTCAACCCGATTCCATTCCAGAAATTTGCTCACATCTGATTTTGTTTCCTCTGCCCACTCTCTGTAGACAACCAAGTTTCCAGTGTCATTTGCCTCCTACGCACGCTCATTAACCCATTTCCCTCCACCTCCAACCCTACAATGCCCATTTTATCCAATTAATGATAGGAAATAAGTGGGGGTTTTACGACAAGGGTGTGAAGTTCCGTCTGACACTTTGCATCTTTCCAAAGAACAATGCTTTCTTAATAATTGCGTTCAGATGACCATTAAGCTGGTGCTGCCATAGTTCTCCTTTCAATTTTAATGAATATAATAAACAGGAGTGAACCTCGGCTATCTGCAGCTGTGCCATTGTCCGTGAGCAGCGCGTTGCTTCAGAGGAGTTTATTTTAGCTTTAAACCTTTTTCAAACAATGTGCAAGAGAGTGAAGAAAAAAAGCAGTTGGTGCTTTTCTGTCAGCTTTCGCCTTTCCCAGATGTTTTTGGCATGAGATATGCTATAGCACGACTAAAAGAAGCCTCGTTTTCAGAAGTATTTGGGAGGCAGGACCCCAGGAATGTCTCACGGGTCTGAGAGTGGTCAGGAAATCATCATTGCTGGGTCCCTGCTCTCCCTGCTTGTATGGACCATGTGAATCTCAGCTCTGTCAATGGTAGGGTGTCACTGTAACAGTGCAGGTTTTTCAGTGCTGTTCAGATCTAGCCTGACAATCTCCTTGTCTGGGGGAAATCTCTTAAGCTTTTTAAATGTCAGCCTATCCCAGCAATGCTTTGCACCTCGGACCCTTCAAGCAGAGGTTTCAGAGCATTTGATAGTCATTTCCAGCATTGGAACAGAGCTGTGTGAGACTGAGACAAAAACCCACCCAGGAGATGGGGGTCCTTGCTCTGAGCACTAACATTTAACTGACAGAGCATTGCAAATAGACAAATATTTACTCTCATCTCATCAGAATTGAGTTGCTACTCCATGTATTTTGACCTTTGAATTTTCTCTTCAATATTCAGACAAGAACCAGTGCTGCATGTACTGCCTTTAGCCACCATATCCAAGTTAAATTGCTCTTCCCTAAATATTTTATTACATATGTGGGTATCTGTGGGAGTCCTGAGAAGTTCTGAACACTGGAAACATTTAGTTTAACATTATTATTGTGTGCATACAGCTTTTGCAGCATTGTGATTAAGGTTGTGTCAGCAAGTAACATTTAAAAGCCAGCTTTAGGGACTTATGGCTCGCTGAAGAAATTCACTTGGGGCTAAAAGTTGGCTTTTCAAGCAGTTCTGTGGGAGTTAGCCAATATCTTTGAATTCCTTGGCTTCTCTTGGCTTTGAGTCACAATGTGACTGAAACATGAGTTTCTTATTTTCTCTGTTTAAAAACTGATCTGTTGTCTTCCCACCCATAATATAAGGTAGCCCCAATTGTTAATGTTTGACCTAAAAATAGTTATGTGTTTCTTATTCAGGGGCGGAAAATTGATCAATTGCAGACAGATTAACTAAATAACCAAACCCACATTGCATGCTGCTCCCTAGTTTTGTTTCTCATGAAGACAGCTGATACATCTCTTTGCTGTGACAATCAGTCATGATCACTTCCACAGAGCTGATCATGAGCATCGGAAGGTGCTTTGGGTATTTATACATTCTCTGAAGGGATAATATACATGTATAGTGTTATTTGTCTTGCATAGACACGACAGATAAAATCCCAATGGTTTCACCTCCAAATGAATATGGCAGGTGATGACCACTGTTTGGTTGGTTTGCACAGTTGGTGGTTTGAGGGTTTTTCCCATGTTTATGTCTAAAGGAGTGAAGCACTGTGAAGCCTCTTTCCTCCAAGGCTTTTTAAGGCTTAAATTAAGGCTTGCAATAGCCTTGGGAGGCAGATTTTCAGATCACCAATTTTATGAAACATATGCTGATATACCATGAGCAGGCAGGTGTGTTTGCCGTAGTGCTATGCACATTATTGTAGGGCTGCACATAGTGTTACCTTAAATTACTACTGGGTCACTGGAAACCTCACACCTTTTTTTTGTTTAGCACTAACACGAAAGCAGGCTCTGATTAGGATTATATGAAGTTATTCACTTTCCCTTCATGGAGTTTGAGATATGTGGTTCCTGATAAGGAGGTGTTCATGGGAGGATTCAGTCTGGTTTGCCAAAATAACCCCTTCAGCATCCTTTGCAAGCATCTGCCATTCTTTGTCACTAATCTTTGTCAGTAAGCCTGGGGCTGAATGGTTTCTTCTTCAGCAAACCATCAGCTCTGTGCTCAGGAAGCTGAGGATTGAGGACAGATCCTCCAATGGCTGCTCTTCAGTAGGCTGCTGTGAAAGCAGCGTTTGCATTGTGTCAGCTCTGTGGTTGGTGATGTCTATTTTGAGGACTCCCACTTAGCACAGCCCAAGGTTTTATTTACTCAAAGTGGAAGTCTGGTGTTTAGAAGAAGTCTCTTAAGGGAAGAGCTTGTCTATTGGGAACAGGACTTCTGTGAGAACCAGCGGTGATGGGAAGGAGGTGTGGAGGACATGGCTGGAGGGGGAAGAGGAAGGCTGCATCTCCCAAAGAGGAGGGTGCCAGGGGAGCTGCTGCAGAAGGAGATGCTCACAGAGGCCTGCAGAAACAGGTCCAGTGGCACCTTGGATGAGGCTTCATCTGTTGTTAAGTCCAGAGAGATCTCTTGCTGCTGCTTTTAGTTTTTAACTCACATAAAAATAAACCTTAAAGGTTAACAGCCTTTTAGCTCTAGCACTATCTGTGCTATCAAACCCAACATACCAGAAATCGTATCTGTCCTGCCTTCCCCAGGTCCAGTTGCTGAAGCTATGGGCAGACATACCCCCAGTCCTCACATCCCAAGTTCAAGAACACCAGTTTTCCTCCCTTTCCATCTTTTTGTCTACTTTGTGGCCATTTCTTTACATCTGCATGTGTGTTAGTTTGTCCTGTCCGTCCCATAGCACCCTCCACGTGTGGGGCTGGAGCTGGTTAGAAAGATGCTACCTTTCAAAAGTAATCCGTGACTCTGTTAGTGTTGTTCTGCTGGGGTTTTCACACAACACCATTTCTTGAGGGAGGGGTTTAACTTGTGAGCATGGTCAGCATAACATGGCTCAACATTGCTCACTGTACTGCAGAGCTTAAGGTCACCATAATTGTTGATGCCAGCAAAGCCCAGAAGTACTCAGTTTGACATGAACAGGTTCCCATGGGAGGCTGGAGATGTGTGAGGTTTGCAAGAGAGCACATGGTGCTTGTGGAAAGAAGGCAACATCAAATACATGGAGGTTGCCACCTCTGACACCATGAGGAGCAAGAGCTGCCTCTCAGAGAGCTAGGAAGGACATTGTTTGAGTGACCTGTTTGGCTTGTGCCCATCAGCTTCAGCCTGGCCACGTTGGTTGTCGCCCTACCACTAGGGCCAGATGCTGGTGCAAGGGCTGAGAGGGACCAGCTAATGAGAGAGTAGCTGATGAAAACTCAACCTCATCTTGTGCTGCTCTGGTGAAAGGTTTTCCAGTGGCTATTCCCTGGGATTGTAGGAGAAGGAGGGCAGCAGTCTTTGGTACCCACTGATTAGATGCAGTTTGAACAGTGTTGTGGGAATATAGTGAAAATCTGGCCCCTGCTGTAACATCTGCAGCCAGACAAATGACACCACCCAGCCTCTGGTCAAAGTCTATGTTTTCAGTTCTGCAAATAACATCTAAAACACTGTAAGGACTTCAGCAAGAGATGTACGAAAGAGCAATTTCTATTATTTCTGTAAGATGCTCAATAGGGCTGAAAATGCATACAGGGTTGGTTATTGTGTTTTGGTTTTTTCCAGAAAGGTGCTTTATGGGGAGTAAATATTCATTGTGATTTCTTTATATTATTTTTTGAGGAAAAGGGTGTTAGTATTCTGCTGAGTAGGTCCATGCAGAAATGAGCTGTTCTGAAGATTTAGGAGTAATTTCTCTGGGGCATGTGAGATCTTCATCCTAGTGTATAAGTTAATTTAAAAAGCAGATAATTCACTGAAATGACAGAAAAATGAAATAGAGGCTCAAAACCCAACTGTGCCATCTCCAAAAGTGCACTTTAGAGGATCTCAGATTCCTGCTCTCCCAAAATGCAGGGCAGGTGCTGAAGAGTAGAGATCTTAGGAATGTTGCAACATCAGAGGAAGTGGAATGACCTTCTCCAGTGCCCAAGCTTAGATGGGTCATTCTGTGGGGGTTTGGGGCTGAAAAACAGCTGTAGACGTCAAAAGAGTCAGCTAAGAATGCTAATGCAGCCAAATGAATGCCATACTATGCAATGAAATCATACATTCGATAAATGGGAGATCTTAAAATAGGCATTTTAAGGCTTGAAGGAGACCTGAGTACCTGGTTATGTGATTCTTCAAGAGCCCCATAGCCTGTTTTAGACCACAGCACAGAACCAGAGGTAATGCATTTTACAGATGTGCTTTCAACCCCTGTGAACACGTTACTAGAGGTCATTACAGAACATTGCCAGGATGGTGTGTGCTGTAGGTTTGTTTCCATGTGAGGCTGCTACCACCACAAGAATACAGCCCGTTGGCTCACAATGTGACTGCCTCCCAGTTTCATCTCTGGAGGTCTGTGGTCCTCAGTGTGCACGGAAACACCCATCACCAGGTCCTCTAGTAGGCCGACCACTGTTCCTATAATTGTTATTGATAGCCCCTCTGTTGCACATGGAGTATGGTGTGGGGCAGAGTTGTGCTCTCTCGCTGCAGCTCCCATGGAGCATGTTCAACCATTGTTCAATGCTGAAAGCTGCCTCCAATTGACCCAGCTGCACCTCCTTATTAGGAGCAGAGAGTCACTGCCATCCGAGCTGATGCTAACCACAGCTCTCCTGCCTGCCACCAGCATGGGAATCTGGTGTGTCCTCACCACATCGGCTCCACAGCCAATGGGCTCCTCTTTAATGAGATTTAATCTCCTCCAGCATAGACCTACAATAAGGTCTAGTTTCCTAAAGGCATAGAGAGCAACTAGGGTTAAGAGGTCTTTAACCAAATCCTGTTGACACCAAGGGGATCGAGGTGCCAGCTGGTGTGGAGCTTTTGTAAAGACCAAGTCTGTTGAAGCCAATGGGATATGGACACCAGACTAGAAGGGTAAAGCACCTCTTTAAGTGCAGTCATAGAATCATAGACTGGTTTGGGTTGGAAAGGACCTTAAGATCATCTCGTTCCAAACCCTCTGCCATGAGCAGGGACACCTTCCACTAGAGCAGGTTGCTCTAAGCCCTTCCAACCTGGCCTTGAACATTGCCAGGGATGGGGCAGCCACAGCAACCTGTGCCAGTGCCTCAGCACCCTCACAGTAAAGCATGTCTTCCTTGTATTTAACCTAAATCTCCCCTGTTTAACACAACAATTTACTACCTATTTACATTGCATGTTCCCACATCTTTTTGAAGCCTGACTCTACGTGCCCAAGGGATATCGTTCATGATGTCTGATTTAGCAGAAATGGTTGGAGAGCAGCATTGACTGGGCACTGGGACCCCTTCAGCCATTCAGGCTAAACCCAACCTAGGCATTGCACCAGCAGCACTGGCTCGCTGCCCATAGGGTAGTGTTAAGTGAACACCCTGGGCTGAGCAGGGGCTTGTTGTATGTCATGCACATGGGTGCTGCTCTAAAGCCACAGCCATTGACTCAGGGGCCCTGCAAACACTGGCTGTGCTAAATTAGCCCCACATGAATTACCAGTTTATGAGTCAAAGCTGGAAGGTCCTTTTGCAAATGAGACCTCAGGTTCTACAGCACTCAGCAGCTTTAGTAATGTTAAACTCAGGCCACTTGGCTGGGTCTCTTGAAAGGGGCCTTGCTCCCCTTGCACTCCTTTCCTCCTGGAGCACAGCAAGCAGGGATGCTCCCCATGGCTCCCTTGCTGGAAAACTCATCTGAAAGCAAGAGCAAAATGACTGCTCTTAGTTGTGCACCTCCACCAGGCCTTTGGCTGGTCCCTTGAAATAAGCCTAAAGAGCAGCTTTCAACCTATGGGTTCCTTACCTAGAAAGGTGCCACAATGAGAGTGTAAAGTGCTACTCACTTCCATTGCCTGGCTTTGTCTTCTGGAAGAGCCTTGTTGTCAGCTCAGCAGAGGCACAGGGAATTCAGCATTCAGGCAGGGCTCAGCGTCCACCTCTATAGCAAGAAGCTGGAAAGCACATGAAACCAAATTACTCAGATTTTCCCATCTGTGCTCATGTGCTTAGCTGGTGTTAAATTATCAGTGTAAAGGCCTAGTAGCTTCGTAATGTACACACAGAAAGATTCCCACAGATTTTTCCCCCCTTTTTTTTCCTTTTATTGAAGCCAGCTGAGTAAATTCATAGGAAGTTGTAACAGGACAAGTGAAATGTATACCCACATTCCCTGGGAATCCAAATGCCTTTAACACGTACTGTATTTCATGTGAAATTTATTTTAGAAGACACCAGGACAACAGAACTTTTTCATCGCTATGTTTTAGGGCTATCACTTTTGAGTGAAATAAGGTGACAAGAAGAAAAAGAAAACGTGAAAATCCCAGAACTTGATACCCTCCTCCCACACTTTAAGAGGAGAGATTAACTTCTCTGTTTTTCTGGGTCAATTTCAAATTTATTACTAATTACAGAATAGCTTTAAAATGCAACCCCAATTTAAACTGCCATGAGCGAGAAGCAGCTGGAATGACTTAATTTACTTTGGATTTGGGTGCTGTCTTGTGCTTATTCTCTATTCTGTCTCACAAATCATTGCAGTCCCACTTCATTTAAATAAGAACTATTTCTGTCTTTGGCAGCAGAGTGCTATCTGGGCACCACATGAGCAGGGACCATTTGGAGGGGTGGAGGAGCTATCTGATAACCTGCAGGGTGGTCAAGCAGCTAATTTCCATGGGCTTAGCAGACCTGCTGTTGGTCCCAGCGACTGTGTCGATCTGGTGAGCAGCCTGGTAGTCAGCAGCAGCTTACCAGTGTCAGCGTTAGGGATGTGATGGTACCGTAGCATCCTTCACCCATTTCTACCCTATCTCCACTGCCTTTTGTGCTCAGGCTCATACAAATCTGGGAGCCAGACCTCCAGCCTGTTCAAGTCAGGGCTGATTTATGCTGAGGGATCTGAAGGTCTCCACAGTCAGTTCCTCATTTGTAAAATAAACTGAGCCGAATTTAATGAGGTTTTGTGAGATGACTTTGGTGAGCCGGGCACAGTAACACTGAGCCCAAAGCAATGGGGGTGATGCTGTCTGTGCTGCCTGCAGCCAGGCAGGCAGCCCCTGTGATGCAGAGATAGGCAGTGGTTGCTGATGGGAGGAAGGACCAGCATCTCCTTGGGGTTGGCACTGCCTGCTCATACAGTCTGTGCTGGGGATAAATGCTCAGAAGGGAATGATCCTTCTCCTGTTGAAGTCAATGTTTCTGCATTTGTTCTGAAATTAAGTGATTTGTGACCTAGCTACATGATAACTGCATGATGACTGTAGATACCACTAGTCCCTGTGCTGCTGAGCACTTTGTGCAGGCAGCTAGACCTGCTCTTGCTGGGCTCCCAGACCTTCCTCTGTTGAACTGGAGCAGGAATGAACTTTAGCAGAACTGAGCTCAGGCTTTGATCCCTGGAGCTCCTCAGCAAACAGAGCTTTAGTTGGCTTGTTCCGCACGTGTAGATCCGCCCCCTTCTCCCACACCTTGTCCTTCCTCAATGCTATTGCTTAATGTGAAGCCTGATTTTGAAATCACCCTTGTCTTCCAAATGAGCTCAGTCCCTGAGTTCTGGCCATCACATGCACATCTAGCTAGGATTCCCCGCTGCCTTCTAAAAAGAAATGAAGGCATTTAAATGAAGTGTGGGACAAGGCTTTAACTTGTGCTTTGCAGTAAGGTTCATTTTTGGAGGCTAAGCTGTCTCATTTATGAGTGCAGGGAGTCCAAGTTACCAGGAGGATCTGCCCCACAGATTTGTGCTCTTTTGTTGTACGGCTGTGAGTTTCCTTGAGGGATGGGGGAACTGCTCCAGCTCTCACAGAGGCTCACGTGCTTCAGTCGTTCAGCAGAGCATAGGGTTTCCCTGCACAGCCATGCTCATGGCCATGCATGGGATAAGACTTTGCTGTTCATATTAGGATGAATTCTGCTCACTTCCACAACTTGTGATGGTTATTGACATTGCCTGCGTTCCCTGTACAAGGAAGGGATGAGCACATGTGCCAGGAGCAAGGGCTTCAGCAGTCTGGTTTTCCAGAAGTACCGCTTATCTCTTCTATTTGGCTTTGTCCCCATGCCAGCTCTTTCTATAAAGCCCATGCCCTGTTCTTCCCACACTCTTTCCTGGGTTCTTTTTCTTCACCATATTCCCTCTCCCAGGGGCCAAGTGGGATTTTCATCTTGGTTGAGGGATCTCGGCACCA
Organism: Melopsittacus undulatus; assembly: GCF_012275295.1. Taxonomy (NCBI): domain Eukaryota; kingdom Metazoa; phylum Chordata; class Aves; order Psittaciformes; family Psittaculidae; genus Melopsittacus; species Melopsittacus undulatus. Next base: position 10,955,756 of record NC_047528.1, on the reverse strand, counting down.
GACCAGGTCAGAAGAAAATGCAGGAAACGGGGGTTTTCTGCTGGAATTCGCTGACTCAGCGAATCAGAACAGCCTTGGAGCTGCTTTGATTTCAGCACAGTTCTACTGGAGCATGGTGGCCTCCCTGCCTTCTCCCCTTTCATTCCCCTGCTTCACCAACATCCTGGACAGAGCCAGCTTTCCCAAGCTGTCCAAGGCCATGAAGCCCAGCCAGCCCCACAGGCCGGATCCAGTCTTTTTCCTGGAGCATTTCCTTCGAAGTCCCCTGTGAAAGGGCAGTTTCCAAAGAGCAAAATCCTCCCTGAGGCTTCTCTCTGCACCAGATGGGATAAGGCCTTTCTGCTATGTGTGGGCTCAGTCCAGCTTCCAGAGGTTTTGTGCCCTCTCACGCAGCCCTAATCATGTTGGCCGTCTGATGGGGGACTGGACCACCCCAAAGGGGACAACCACAGGTACCAGCAGGGGATGCTGCCTCCTTCCTTCCCCACAATCATCTCTTGCTGGTTCCTCATCCCCCCTCCAAAACACTGCTCTGGAGGTCTTTTTGGTATTCTCATGGATGTATCTGTGGATGCAGCCTCTCCCTGTTGGAAACAATAAATGTCTGTCCTTGCCCTGGCCTCCAGGAGAAGCTCCTCTCCCCTCACTTAGGGGTTATTGGTTGTTTTGTTTCTTTAAAGAGGTCACCCATCACCCCAGTGCCTGGATGAGTATCCCTGGGAGAACCCATCTGGGGTGGCTGTTATCCCACCAAACACAAGTACCTGGTCACACACACCCTTGGAAGAGCACACTGTTTTTAGAGATCTGCTTTTCATGCAGTACTTTGTTCCCTTTGTCAAATGCTAGGAACCGAGAAGGTCACAGGCCTTATTATGTTGGCTATATGCAGGCAGCATTCAGGCTTCCCAGCAGAGCTCTGTCAGTGCAGTTCAGGCCTGACCATAACTCCCCTGAGCTAAATGTGTCATTTACGCTTAGTTTTCTATCATGAAATATATTTACTGGGGCTTGAGTTAAAATTGCCAGATAAAGCCCATGTTTCACCCAATTGTCTGGTAGTTAAGGGAGCTTTCTCTGATGCAAACAGAAGTGTTCAATCTAAGACACTCATGACATTCAATAAAATCAAACCTCTCCTAATACTACAGGGGAGCTGAAATCCTTAGGTGCTCCTTGTCCAGCTTAATAACATCATCACTGAGTTTTCTTGGCTTGTCTTCTTGAAGTGCAACATGCCAGAATACTGGTGACAAGGGATTTTTAAGGAGTCGGTGATTTGTTATGCTGTAAACTGGATGAGTGCAGAAGACAACAGTTTTGGAAAGCTCACCCCCATTGCCAACCTTCCCCCTGAGTTTTAGCTGAGTCCCTGTAAAAATGGACTGTCAAGGTTATCAGCACATGGACAATAAACAGCTCAGGAATGCAAGGTTTTTGTGGGGAAGATACAGCTCGAAAATATTTGCTGGGAAGACCTTGGAGGAGGTTAGGTTTGAAACTTTCCAAAGATAAGCAGCCATAGCAATGTTTGTTATTTACATGCAGCTACCATCCCTGTTTCTTTTACAAGGGAGGAATCACTTTACAAGAATTTGAAACAGAAGCTCATATTCAAGGCAAGGTTGGACAGAGCCTTGGGTGACATGGTTTAGTGTGAAGTATCCGTGCCCATGGCAGGGGGGTTGGAACTGGGTGATCTTAAGGTCCTTTCCAATCCTAACTATTATGATTCTATGATTCAATGTATAGATGGCTCTGATTAGGAACTCACAGAAAATGCTGCACATTTCAGTTTGCTGCCTAAATCTAAACCAAGGTAGTGCAGTGGGTTTGTTTCTCCAAGGGTGTCAGTAGTTTCTGGTGAATCTTACTGGATGCAAGCTATTGCCACCCCAGCCATCCACCCCATCACGCTGGGAGGTTGTCCTGACTGTGAGAGTAGCCTGCAGAAGGGAGCATCTTCTCCGATTTCCTGATCCCAGTGCTCCAACGAGGGGGAGCTCAGCCCATGACACCAGGCTGTGGGGTGGGTGGCAGCGGCATCAACCCATATTCTCATCCATTGGCTGATAGAAGGAAGGGATGGAGTGCCAGCAAGCCTCCTGCACCAACCACCCCAGCAAGAGTCACCAGACCCTATCTATCTGCCAAAGCCCTCAGTGCTTGAGGTTAGCTGTATGAAAACGAATACGGAGATTTCTAGCTTGAAACAGTTTTATTTCAGCTCTTGTAAACCAACACGTTGTATGTCAAAACCCTTTTAAGAACATATAGTGATTTGGGGGTGTTTTTTCTCCTTTCTGTCTTCTGCCCTGTGACATGTTTGTTCTGAGATCACCTCCTAGGCATCTTCTATTAAAATATATGTGACAAGCACCAGATCCACTTTCACACAGCTGTGCAGTATGTTATTTTTCATGCTAATGCACTGTTACAATTCTACTGAGTGCAGTTATCTAGAGATCAAATTCACCACATGTGCGCTGTGTTTTTTGGCTACCAGGTCAAGAGCAGCAGGGAGAAGGGAGCAATGCTCGTGCATTAACTGTTCGCGTTGCCTCTGTGAAGCATGGGCTTCATTTTCAGGCAGTCAGAGGAACTTTTGCTTTGCCCCACCTGCCCTCTTGGTCTCTTGTTTCTCTGTCAGCACAGCTGACTGCTTCATTGAGATTTAAGACCAAGCAGACTGTTATTACATGAGACAGAGTCACTGTCTGCCACCAGGAGATGATTTAATGTTATGTGATACACAACCTTACTCTATGCCCCCCTACTGTTTTCCACACAAAATCATTCTCCAACTTGCTTTGCTGTCAGGTTTCACCTAGGAGAAAATTTGAGTCACTGACTACAGCAATGACAGCAACCAGAAGTAATGATTAAAGACCTCCTTGTCGTCGCTGTGCCAGATAGTCCTGGGTGAAACAGGCTTATGAAGGCACATTCACATCTTACTTACCCCAAGCCCAGTGGCTGAATTCTGCCTTAGATAAGATACATGCAATACACATCAAGGACTGCAAGCAAAAGTTGCTAAAATAGCCCCAGATCTCAAACTGTGATATTGAAACAAGGAGGAAATACCGGCTTGGGTGAAATACTGGATATCAGTATGGTCAGACTCCCACTTCCAAACTGGTCCTAGAAATGCAGGGAAAGTGCTTAGGATTGCAAAAAGGACTCAGAGCAACAACATACGAGCAACGCAGCCTGTCACTCATATACTAAATCCCCTGCTGTGTGAGCTAAGATGTGCCACCATGTCTAGTGGCCTTTCTCTATCATACATTACTTAGTTCATCTAAATATGAATCAAAGTTGCATTCCTTTGGGATGAGAGGTTTGCAGTCTTATTAACCATTTTGGCCTTTGAAGAGGAATAATTTCTCCTTAGCACTTGCCCCATTGATGCCTTCAGGCACAAGGGCATCTGCAAACTGTCTCCACCTTCTATAGAGGCATTTACCTTTAAGGCTTCCACCACTTTGTTATTTCATCAGATATAAGGACAGACCTTGCCTCTTTCCCTCTCCTCATTTCCTCATGGTCTCTGATACACCAAGGCAGCGGAAACTACTTGCCAGACTCTTCTATGACTTCTGTATTGCTGGGTGTACAAGAAGATGCCTTTTAAGTTTACACTTGATAAAAAATCATGTCTCATTCATAAGTTAATTATTTGAGAATGTCACAATAATAAACTTTGACTTCTTAACCTTTTCCAGAAATGATGCCAAGACCAAATCCTGAGGCTGCTTTCTAGCTACTGATTAGTAGCTAGAAATCTGACCTTTTCTGTCTATGCAGAAAACAGGCGGTTGTGCAGCTCTTCATGCTGCTAGAGCCAGCTTGATTACAGCTCCATCTTTCTTTCCAAGTAACATTAGCCCCTGGGTGCCTTGGTCTCTCTCCCTTTCTTCTTTTGAAGAAAGACATGGACCTGAGCTAGACTTTTAAAAGCTTCAAACCATTGCTACTGTTTGCAAATTAGGCATTATCTTTGTCTCCCTTCTTACCAATTGTGTGCTTATTGCTGTCACATCTGACCACCTTTGAGTAGCGTGTTGTGCAAAAGGGACTGTCCCTTGGTCACACGCTGTTTGTTGTGCCATCCTGTTCCAGAAATGTCAGTGGTTGAGAGCTTGGAAGGGGGGTTAATGAGATGTTTGTTAAATGTGTGTGCACACGCATACGTTAAACATCCTTCCAAGGTTAGGTTGGAGAATGGAGTAGATGGTGGTCAGGTCCGTGACGCTCGGTGATTGCCGGGAGGGTTTGTACCACCCTGTGGAGGGCACCTGGGGTACGTGCGATCTGCTGCTCAGATGTGCTTGTGTAAGGAGCTGCATCTTGCAGAGGAATAAAGTTGTCAGAAGGATTCAGTTTCACCCTAAGACCCTCACTCCACGCAGAGCTGCTCTGCGGTGCCGAGCTGGTAGCAGTGACTGCAGTGAAGAGCTTTGTTTATCACATCCTTGTGCTCTAATGATTACTCAGCCTCAAAATAATGTGTTCTTCAGGAGCGATGGGGTTTGGGACTGTCAGTCAAAATTTGTTACAATGAGTGATGTTGTTTTCATCTCAGTTTAGCTGATGCCAGTGAGGATGTTCCAAAAACTGTTGCATTTGTCATGTATGTTTTACAGTTTAAAGGTGATCTCTTTATGCTATTAGAACCCTGCCACTGCTGCAGAAATACTGTCTTCTTTTGAAGGAGTTCAGAGTCATCTGCTTAGCACTGAGCTGATGACAGCTTCCTATTTGTCTCTGGACAAATTAACCCCTCACAGTGCGCCTTGTCACAGCCTCTTCTGGGAGGAGGTGAAGTGGCACAGCAGGGCTTGGTGGGACCATGCCGAGGAGGCAGAAAGATCAGGGCTCTCTTGCCCAACATCAGCTATTCCTGTAGGCTGAGGTTTGCAAAAACTCAAGGTGCTGACAGACAAAACCCTGATGAAACTCACCATAAATGTTAAAGCATCTCCCGCTTGCAGCTCTTTGCTGACTCCTGTCCCAGCCCCGTGCAACCAGGATGGAGCCTCTGGCTCAGCCTCTGCAGGGCACCATTCACTGGCTGGGTAAGACCAGCTTTCACATTCAGGCTGAGCACCCCTCCTGTGCTCCTGCCTGCCAGCCCTGTGGTGGAGGCAATAGTTTATGGCTGAGAAGAAGAAATGCTGGTGGCAACATCTTGAAGCTCCTGCTGCCGTGTGTGGAGTGGCTGTGACTCAAAGCTTCTTGGCTCTGAGACTGCACAAGCTGCACCTCCAGGAGCAGTGTGATCTCGCAGAGTGCTGAGCAGCACCCCCTGGCATCCATGGAAACTTGTGGGGTTAGCATTTATCTGCACTAAAGCAGGAGAGAACAGAAGCCAATCTCTGATGTGAAGTTACTCATCCATTCTCAGAATGCTATTACTTCTCAGTTAATCAAGCCCCTAGAAAAGGCCATGGCCACTTTTTACAGCCATAACTAGTGAAGACACTTTTGTGTTACCATCATCAGTTCTGGTCCTTAGTAAGTTTAGATTGCGAGTAAAACCTCAGCTGCTCAGTCAGATGACGGCAGTTTATAGCATACCTTTGGAATTCAGACCTAAACCAGTTTTGCAGTATAGGTATGATGCATTAATCACCATTTCATTCTGTGTATAAGCAAAAAGTCTTTCAAGTCAGTTTCTGTGCTGCAGAGGAAGTCAGCAGAGTTTTCCCTGTAATGTGAGTAATGAATCTTGGCTAGGATGAGCATTTTGGAGCCACAGTTCTGCAAAAATTCAAATCCCTCAAGGAAGTACGGTAGCATGGAAGCCTGCAAATAATGGATTACAATAATCCCGTCAGGAAGTGATAATGGCATGGATAAATATTTGCCTTACTTGATTGCAAATTATGTCCTCCTAAAAGATGTTTGTCACTGTCACTAGCCGCTAGCATCTTTAAATGCTTTGCCAGCTGTGGTATCATTCACAATGAGGACTCCATCCTTACCAAGCACAACCAAAGCTTCTGAATGGGATCAGACTGGTTTTTCCTACTGTTTTTATTGTACTGATTAAAAACAATCTAAAAGCCTGTGGTGTCAATCCAGAGTATTTTCCTGAACAATGTGCAAACCATGGAGTGAAATCATGGCCATATAGAAGTCTGCATCTAGCCAGAAGCTGAGACAAGATTGGATTCTTATGCAAAGGGAGGGATTTTGTTGCCCCCACACACTACCACCCTGTTTTGGACTGCCTTGGCTCTGCAGAGTCCCAGCTGAAGGTGGGGATGGCTCTCATGAATGGGAACAACTTGTACCAACAAACAAGGCTTGCAATTTCCCAGTCAGAGCCCTGTCAAGCTGGGTAGCTCACAGCCTTTTACATCTTGCAGATTCCAAGAGGGATTAAATCTTCATTGTCAGTCTGGGGAAGCAAGTTGAAACTCAGCTGAAGTTTTAAAGGAAAAAAGAAAATTCAACAGTCTTCAGCAGAGGCAGCAGACTTGGAGAGAATGGGATTTAGAACAGAAGCACAGCCAGAAATCAATGGAGCTTTTATGGCATCCCTCCTCATTTATCTATAAATCCCATTCTTTCAGCTATTTAGGCCTTATCTCCACACGAAGCTGAATTAGGTTTATTTTGTAAACCAATTTAGGAAAGCTAGTGCAAAACCCTGTATAGATACCCATATTTTGGGTTAAGAGTGGCTGCAGAGGCTAAGCTGGCACCTGAAACAAAACCTCAGTTAAAGTGGTACTGCTTGGGCTTATCTGCATGGAAGATAAGAGTGAAATAACTAAAATGTGAATGTAAAGTGCTTGAGGTAAAACCTATTAAACCCCTGGGTGGATGCTTTTATTCAGACATAAAGGAGCCTTTAGTTTGCTTGATTCATTCCTAAAGCAAGTTACAGTTACTTTAATTCTGAATTAAACCTTCCATATTAGGATTTAATGTGCTTTAACTAATCTACTTCAAATTCACATATGTAATTTGTCTTAGTTTCCCGTGTATACAAACCCCTTATGCATGGTCCAGGTCTGATTTGTTGGAGGAGGAAGAGGAAGGCAGAAAAATTTCCTCACTAAACTATGTGGTAACTGCTCAGTAAAATGAAATAAAAGGCCCGGATAGCTCCAAAGCATCAAGTCAGCCGCATTGTCACAGTCCTGTCAGTTTACACCATTTGTGGATCGACTCCATTGCCTATGGTTTGCATTGCTATTTTCACGTTATTCCCTGCTGGGGATGGGTTCCAAGTATCTAAAAAAAAAAGCATTTTGGTTGTTTGAAGGATCAACAAAAAGCACATTTCTTATCTTCTCTCCCTTTCAATCTATCCCACCTGAGTGCAGCTTTGCTTTCAAGGTAGCAACTTGGTGCCTGTCTTGTGTTCCCAAGAACACTGCATTTGTCTCCTCCAGCCCAGGCAGGAGCCGTTTGGAGCTCCTGCTTGGAGCAGTTGATGATTGCATGGGGCTCTTCTGCTCGGCGAACTTTCGCTTTTGCCGAGGTCTCAATGACAGGATGTGGTTTACTGTGTGAATGTAAATGACAGAGGAGGATCTGGCCCAGAAGGTTTTCAACTCACTTCTAAAATACTCCAAGGCCTTTGGCTGCAGAGGTTATTTGGCTTTTTCCACCTCTGTTGTTTGCTGGTGCTGTGGTGGCAACTGAACACTCATCAGAACATTTCCTACTGCCTAGAAATTAACCCACTAATTCAGAGGAACATTCATTTACCGAAACATCCTCTCCATGACAGTGATTATTGGATGTGTTACAGGAAAAGGTGCAAGCAAACGAACTGAGTAACCTTCAGGGTAGACAGTTATGAGTGAGCCTGCCAAAAAGTGCCTTGTGTTGAATGTTTTAACATGTACCCACATTTCTTCCCGTTGTTGTGTCATGGTGGAATTAAGCCTCTGAATCAATTGCTGTAGAGATGCCATATTCAGAGACTCAAGACTCTGATTCTGTTCTTCTTTACAATTAAGAGGAATGACAAAGGATAAGAAGTAAAACCTGGTCCAAGGGGGGATTCAGGTCAACATTTGGTATTCTTGTTCCATATGACAGGCATCGAACTTGTTTGAAGACCACAGATGAAAACTGATATTCCTGACTTGTGTTCTGTCTCGTGGGCTGGAATTATACACCTGCATTTGTCTCCACATTGTAAGCACAAAATGGACACAATATTAACATCTCCAAAGTATTTAGAAATGTTTGGTTTTGGTTTTCCTCACCTCTCTTCTTGTCTGTTTCTTTCTCTCCATCTCAGGTTTTCATGCTATACTATCCTCATGATTCTCTGAGCACCTTAAGCAATGGCAATAGCCCACAGCATAGGTGACTGTTGTCCTCATGGAGCAATCACTGATTTCAGATTTTACATTTTTGGAGCTACAATTTTTGCAGCTGGTGCTGTGCCCTTATTCTATGAAGGAGCAGTGGGACAAAGTGCTGGTCTTCGGAGGTTCCACAGAGCCAGCCCATGGTGTGAATCCCACACCATGTCTTATGTCTGACACAGACAGGCCTTACCTTTACCATGGACACATGCATCATCCATACCGACTACTGCTCAGTGACCTTTCTGGGTTTCTGACCCAAGCCCCTTGAGCACCTTGATCTTAGGGGCTGAGCCTGTGGTGTTGACGTGCTGGGCTCTGTAAAAGCTTGAAACACGTATTTATTTGTTCCTTTCTCATTCCTGACTCCCCTTTGGATGCGCTGTGCCCGCATGGCATCTCTGACAACTTCGTGCAGGAGCAAATGTACTCACTCCTCTACATTTCTTCGAATACAGCAAAGACAGTCTTAATCTGCCTTCCAGTGTAATATAAATGGGTACCAGAAGTGTGAGTCTAGTCTCCATGATTAGATTAGTGATCTGAACAAGCCTACAGGGGAGGTGGATCTGTGCTCTTTCAAAGACTGTAATAGTGTTACCATATAGCATTACAAGATGCTTTCCTAAGAAAGGTGAGCATGGCAACACGTATGTATCACATTAGGAGAATCCATCGAACCAAAGCTTATGTGCAATTCTTTGATATGCAGCTATGGTCTCAGGGAAGAGCAGTGATAAAGGGTATTTGTGTATTCACTGTGTATGACCTACAGTGAATCCCACAGTGGGATCGTGCCTATTTATGTCACTGTTCGTACCACAGAGGTCATTTAAACATCTCCTTCCCACTGCCTATCCATGGCACATCGCTCACCAAGCATTTGGAGAGATGCCACATTTCATCTCTGGAAAACTGGGAGGAACACTGTTCTCTGCTTTCCAATGCACTCATGCAGAGGGGGGTGGCAGAGGCAGGGGGTCTGCAATACAGATTTCATCTGCAGAGAGAACATTTCCAGTTCCCGTGGTTCGCTCAGACCTGGGGAGTGGGAAACTCCATTGAGATGATGGGAGGGATCAAAAAGCAGGGTTTTGCCTGAAGGGAGCAGTGGGGCAGCCCTGCTGTAGGTGATCTAACACCTGCACATTCCCGTAGTTGGCAATCAAAGGCTGCATGGCCTGGAGCTGAGAGTGTCTATTATTTTTGTTGCCAAACTTGTAAGTTCAAATAGATCTGGGGTTTTTAGGGTTTTTTTTCAGAGTTTTCTATAGCTTTTCTGTTTGTCTCTGTCACATGGATCTTGACCTTTTCAGCCTCATTCAAGAGATACCAAGCACAGTGGGCAGGATTTGCAGGACCAGGCCTATCACACTTTTTAAAAGTCAGATGCTTTCTTATCATGAAATAAAACATAAAAGCTCCTGATTTACCATTCTGCTAGCTTTAAGGCAGTACATTTCCACTGAAATCAGTTATAACTGTCACAGAGTGAGAGTAACATGGGTATAAAACCATTTTTTTTCCACATTGTCCTGTCTAATGATATCTTGGGCATTGTGGTTTGAGGCAAAAAAAAGCACGCTGTTCGCATGATCTTTAGTAGATGCAAGTTTCCAACATCCTAGCCTTTATATTGCAATGTTTTAATTATTGTTTACTGTACTTAATTGCTGTTTTCCTTGCTAATTCTAAATATACATCTTTCCTCTTCAAGGCTTTTGGGATTGTTCCAATCAGTTGGGTATCAAAGAACATTTACAGGCTTGTGTTTAGACTTCTCATGCTTGTAAACTAAAACCTGCGCAGCCCCAAGGCCAAGGCTTTGGCTGTGTGTTGTACATAGCTGGTTTTTTCTTATGTATATGCTGGTCTTTTAGGAAGAAGGTTTTTTGCAGAAGTGAAACTCTTACCGAGCAGCTTCATGTTTACATCTTCTGATTTGGATTAGAAGATTAAAAGTGAAAAGTCTGATAAAGATACCTGAAGCTGATAAATGAAATTTCTTCATCCTCTATTTTTACCTTCTGTTTTTCCTCTTTGTTCTTCTTTTTTCCCCATGTTATCTCTATGAAAGGGGAGTGAGAAGAAACCTGTGAAGAGCAAACGCCCTTCCATTTCATGTTGAAAGAAGTGTTGTTATTCTGCTGAACAGGAGCACATTTGGGGGATAATAGTTTCCTTTTGGAATAACATATATGTATTTGTAAGTAATATCATGATGGTGAGACACCCCCAGGCTCCTGATGCACCTCAGTACTAGTTGCAGTCTTTCTGTGATATGTTGCAGGATGTGTTTTGTTTGAAGAACTCAAGGCACTATGAAGATGATCTCTAAGGCTGTCTGGTGTGTTAGCACTAAGCTCATTGAAATCTGTGGAGTAAGACAAGGAGGGTAGCATCACTGCAGTGCTTGCATGAGTAGAAACACAAGTGGTCAGGCTATTAGCAAGGATTAGCAAGCGATGTGATGGGACAGGAGAGCTCCGCTGGTGCCAAGGACACTCAGTCTATCCCTATATGTGTTATGAGGTGCTTTTGCTTTGGACTAAGTCTTATACAGCTGCATGAGCTGAAGCATGGGCTTATATGCTGGGAAGTCAGAGCAGGCTGAGGGGTGTCCTGACCTGCCTGCTCCCCACCACTGAGCCCACCACTGCCTTCCAAGGAAGAGCTCCACCTTCCAGTACCCTCACTGACACTGCCCAGCAGCCTCACTCCTTCCACATATTGCAGCTGTGCCTAAAACTGCAGCAGGAATGACGGACAGCTTTCAGGAGAAGCAGAGCTTGGAGTCAGTTTTGGCAGTACTGTAGTGCTGAGCAGAGCTTTGAAACATGGGGAAGGAAATCTCTTGATAATAAACTTTCTCACGAGGTTTTTGGCAACCTTTGTGTCTTGTCCCAGCTGGAAATGCTATGAGAACATCTTTTCTTGGGGCATTTTGTCACTCCCCATTTCAGACAGCAAGTGGGAAAACATTTCTTCTAACATCACAGAGAGGTTAAAAAAATGGTCCACTAAATGGAATCCTGGAACAAAAGGGAAGCTGAGGGGCTTTTGTTCTATTTGGACTCTTTCACCCAATACTCTTCAGAAAGTCATCTGAAAGTCACAGAAATAAGAGATGAAGAAAGCTGTCTAGACCATTGGGACATCTAACTAATCGTGCTGGTTCAGTTATTCCTTGTACACTGTTTTGTCTTTTGTCGGTCTACTTTTAAACAACTCAGGCAATAAACCTTCCACTTCTTCCCAGAGACACAATAATAAAAACCAGTAGATCTCAGTTAGGATTTTTTTGCTAATATCCAGAATGTTGAGTTTTTTCTATTTTCCTTAGCACTTGGCTTTGTGAACAAGTTACCAAGGCTGAGCTCAGCTCTGGGGGTATCTGTGTGCCCGCTCCGAGCATGCAATGAATGCAGCCTAGTTCTAACCTATTTCAGGGCAGTTTAGGGCAAATGAGCTTTTGGGCTGAATGTGCACAGGTAAAGAGTTACCACTGCTCTGCTGGCGCACACTGACTTGCAAAGTGATGTCTGCCTTACTTGTGCCCAACTTTTTAAATCCATCCCTGGTTTGAAACACCACTGTACATAATAATGCTCCCAAGTTGTTTATATTAGCTGGGCACTTTAATCCAGTGCTTGGGCAGGATGAATTAATCTTGCCTGATTCCAGTGGATTCCAATCCATTCTCATGCATTGGTCCTTCCTTCTGCCTCATCTCTTCTGCTGCTGTCTTCTGAACCTCCTGCTGCTCCTCTGGCCTGGGGGTCCACAGCACACTTCTCCACGTGCTCACATTGCAGCCGTTTACGATCACATCATAAACAGGAGTTTAGTTTTAGGTATAAGCATAACTTGGAGTGACCTGAACAGTGCACTTTCTATACATCTGATACTGATCCTCCTCAGGGCGGCTGTTAATTTCCAGACTAATATATTGGCTATTGTTCTCCTCAGGTTCCCCCTGATCCTTTTAACAGCTGCCCTTTTCAGAAAGATCCACATCTAGAGCTCTGTTGTTGTGTCTCAATTATCTACAGATCCCCTACGATCAATGAAAAGCTCCTCTCTTCCCCCTGCCACCTCTGCAAGCCTAACCCAGGATCCCACAGTGAAACCAGGATCCTTTTTTGGTTACACATCATTCCCAGGAATCCTGTTTCAGCCTGCACTCTGTTATCAATACAGTTAAGGTGAATTTGAGCTGGTGTGTAAAGGTTTCAAAAGCACTTACATGACCTTAGAGGCTGAGGCTTATTTTCACAAGTGACTTGGTGCACTCAGGAGCCTGAGTGAATTGATTCTCTATTAAATTGGTGCTCCCGTATGACTTAAATGCTTTTGAAGAGGGAAATTGGGGTTCTTTGGGCATTTCAGGCATTTCTGACAAGATTACTGATGTTATTTAGGCTCAAATGTGTCAAACCTCAGCCTGCTCAGGAGCACTGGGAAAATACCAACTTTAGTTTTCAATCTGAAATTTGAGTTTAGAGCTGTAATGCTCAGAAAATTTAGGCTAGAAATGCAGACACTTTGATCCTGAAAGTAGTGAGAATAAACATTAAACCCTTAAGCTCCGTCTTAAATACAGTCTAAGTGGCTGAGACACACTGTGGCAGCAGCTGTAAATCCCCAGTCCGGGACACTCACTGTAGCTGAAGGAAGCAACAGGGCACAGTAAGAAATAAGACACTCCATTATATTATAGGACATTTTATTTGAGGCTCTGGCATTTTTACTGGGTACTTGTGTTTGTTTTAATGAGCTACTCCCTTTGTGGTTCCTAATGAGTTTTTATACATATTTATGGTAAATATGAAATCTTTAAAATGTGCAAAAAATACAGCATAGACATGAAATGGCAATGTTGCGTAGAGGTGTACTGATTTATTCCCTTTGTCTTTTGTTTTGCCTGGGAATACTATTAAGTGTCCCAAAATTGAGGTCAAGAGAGTTTTCTACTTGAAAGTTTTATACTCTGTTAACTAAATGGACTCTGTTCCTCTATCAAAATGCAGTGGTCAAACATTTTCTGTTTCTCAGCCATGCTTGCTGCGGTTCTTCATTGCTCATATTCTCTCATCAGAGAACCTTGCTCACAAACAGCTCACAAATGCTGCTGCTGAGTGAAAGGTACATTAATAGAAAGGTGCATTAGAAACAACCTTTAGCCTAAGTGGGCAAATTAATCTCCCACAAAACACTAGTAATTCCCTTGGAGTTAGAATAGAGTTCATCAGCGCTATGTATAATTGTCTTGGTGTGAGCTTCACATCTGAACCCAAACTGTACGTTATCTTACATTATTAGAGAAAAGAAACAAGTCCGTTAGTGACCCAGTCTTCCCTTGGAGAAAGACAGGAAGAGCTACCTCACTTTACACAGATTTACTTTTGCAGTTAATTTCAAGGTTTTAATTGTATTCTTGTCTCTGTATCAGTTCACAGCTATGCAGAGAGAGTAGCAGAGGTCTGAAAGGACAAGCACTGCCAAACTTTTGTGGGAAAACAATCAGTTCATCGAACTTAGGGCTCAAGATGAGAAATGTCAATTCAGATTTCTCCCTCTGCTTACACTTACAATGCATACACTTGCTTATGGGGCACTCACTTGGCTGTGGCTGGGCAGCTCCTAAAGCCAGCATGACTGCAGGAGCTGCTGCTGGCTGTGTGAGGGCAGGGTGGGGACTATGTGCTGTGATGGGATTGCATCAGGCATAAGCCAGGCAGGAGCTTGTCCCCAGTTCTTTGGGGTTTCTGTGTTTTTAACCCATGTGTTTGGATGGCACTGGGATGCCAGCCCCTCTGTTGTGATCATTTCATTTCTCAGCGATGCAAGTACTTCACGGTGGTTCTCGGTGTGTTTTTGTAATTAGGCATATTTAAGTGTGCCTGGTTTTACTGCTGTAGGAAGAATCTCATTTGTCAGCAGTTTTAAGCTTTGCCAAATAAAGGCTTATTGGCAAACTGCATTGAGCACTCTGATAATAACCCAACTTTAGAAAACACACACCCTGCTGTGTTGTATTCAAGCCATGGTGCTGTTGAAATTAAAAGGGGAGACAATGCCTGCTTTAAAAAACTGGAGGTTCTTTGTATTCTAATAAAAGCCTAAATTAATGTTTTAAAAGGTTATTGCTATTTTTTACCAGCTAGCTGGCACTGTGTATAAATCTTATTTAGGCAAGGTCCTACATTATTTCACTGGTTTTAACATGTCAGCCAGTATCATACTGCCATGGATAATCAGTTCCTGAAATTCATTAGTCCAACCCGTTAAATCCCTTTTGTTTAGCTTTAATAGCAGGGTATTTGTGTGTATTTGGGAATCTAATATATGATGTACATGCTGACAACACCAGCAGGGACCACAAATATTTCTTACATAACCTAAAGGACATATGTTTGGCTTATGGCAAAAATAACCTCATCATTCCTATGCTTCAGGTTGAGGTGTCCATGTGAGGTCCTTTTATAAGAGCAAAGTAATAGGAACTATGTATAATTTAATCTCGTTGGCTTTTAATACGTTTCCTTCAGCTTTTAAAGAGTGCTCTAGGAAATGGAAAAACACACAGTCAGCTATGAAATTCTATGACACTGATGCAGCCAGGCTGTAAAATACTCTTTGCATCTTAATTGCATTTTATACAGCTATATAACCTTGTGTAATTCTTAACTCTATAAATCCTAGCTTTGCATCCCGCTCTGGCAGCTCAGCGAGAGCGGCAGAGGAATGTTTCCCACAGTTCATTGTTCAGTTCAGCTGTGTGGGCAGAGCACAAGCGTTAGGACCGTGCAGGAAACTTGCTCTGAACTTTGCAAACTGCTTTTTGCAGACAAAGGATTCTCCTCGTCCCTGTGGATGAACCTGATCTCGCATGATGAGATCTGTATCTGAGCTCTCCCCAAAGCAGTCATGATTTGACAGCCAGGCAGATGATGGAGATGGTTTTATGTAGCGTGCTTTACTTAAGGATTTGGAGGACAGTCTGGGGGAGAAGAGAAGGTAATTTTATTGGTGTATAACAGCTAGAACAAAGCAGGGCATGACAGAAGCTAAATGCCTATCAAGTGAGAAATCAAGCCAAAGCCAGCACAATCTTTCAGACACCAACATCCATGTGAAACACTGACATAATGCAAGCGTGCCTGCAGTCATGCTGTACCCAGCAACACAACAAATGCAGTTGCCAGTACTTTCTGCCCTCTGATCACCCTCTTCCAATAAGAACCCCACTCCTAGCCATTGCCACACTCGCAGCCTTGTGCTTGCTTCCCCACTGTAAAACAGAGGCTGAGAAAGGAGACCCGAATGTAGAGAAGAGAGATTGTGGTTTAGAAGTGAGGAAAACAGTGGGAGGATCATAAAGTGATGATGGATGTGATCTGTTCAACTCTGTATCTTATTTCTAATAATAGAAGGTTTTTTAGAATGGATAGACAGAGACATAACAGGACCCAGTGGCTGAAAACTGAAGCTGGATAAATTTAGGTTAGAAATAATGCTCTGTCTACACTGCAGATTGCAGCACAGTGTTGAGATACATGAACATTAAATGAGCTAATTCAGAGAGCAAAAGCCATCCAACAGCAGCATCAGGGAGATCCCAGATTGATTTAGATCTGTAGAATCAAAGAGCCAGCCCAGAGGTCTGTGCTACTGCAGCCCAGCCATTCCCAGCCATCCAGCAAGCATTTAACCTCACCAAATATCCCAGTGCTTGACCTGTGATCTTCAGTGGAGGCAGAGCCCATGTCAGAGTCCTCAAGAGTATTGCAACATCTCATCCAGGCCTGATGAAATCAGTGAGTGGCATTGCTGTGCCTGGCTTTGCACATAGATATAGACAGATTCTGCATTAAAGACCCCTTCTGGCTTCAGGAGTTCTGTGCAGCTGCATAAGGTGGATGCTGTTGAGGACCTGCTGGGAAGTACTGGGGGAAGTCAGACTATTCACATAGTTGAAAGTTTGTGCTAAACCAGCTGAAAACTCTAAATTTCCGTGTCATGGTGAATTCTTGTGTTTTAACATTTGGCTTCATTTTACCTCAGAAGACTTATTTTTTTTGGTGTCTTATAACACTGAAATTCTGTAATGCTTTTTCATTGGAAATACTTTCCACCAAATATATTGGTTTTGACAAATCAGTGTTTCTGCAATGGAAATTGACTGAAAACTCCCCATCACACAGTTTCAGTCGAACCTCACAGGTTAATGTCCATGAAGTTCCACAGGACCACCCTCTGCAGGAGGGGCTTTTACAGCCTCTTTTAGAGAACAGAAATAAAGAGGAACTGACTTTGGCCCAAAGGGGTTAATTGGTACCCCTATTTCATTAGGTTATTTAAGGCAAAGATCTCATTAAACTTTCATTGGAATAATGTTAGGCAAAGTGTGTAAGCTGCAGCTGTTGGGAAGAAGTGAGAGGTCAGCAAATTGCCAGCTGATATCAAAAAGTAGTATTAATGTCTGAGAGAGGGAGAATGGGGGGGGGAATAAAAGCTCAGACCAGAGATTCGAGGCCTCTCAATTCTCCGTTTTTATATTTGTTGGATATGTGGGTGCTGATGTGCCATTTGCTCCATGGAAAATCTGTTGAGGCTTTCACAAGCTGAGGATACCTCACAAGCCTGGAGTGTCAAAATAAGACGAAGTTGTTGTGGTTCATCACTGAGGCTGTTTAGCTCTTTCTGGCTTAATTAGCTGCTGTGTCAGACATGATTTATGTTGTTCTAGGTCACACTGTTGAACTGCTCCACATACATCGTGCAGCACTAATGGATTAGTCTCGGCACCCCTAAAATGACTGCATAGACATTGGGGTGAGACCACGACGGCATGGCAGCACAGGGAAGAGAGCAATGTAAACCTGAGCTCCACATGCCTCACGTCACTTGCAGCCTTTATGTTTCTGAAGCTAGTTTTTGGTATTTATTTTGTATTAGGTATTTGGAAATTCAATCAGAAAGCATTTACGCTGGGTTAGCCTGAAGAATGGGTGAATGATGCTTACTGCCTGGTTGGGTTTAGTTAGATTTGTCCCACTTTCTTTGTTGCTGGGACCTGGGTAAAGCAGTGTTTGGACAGAGGGGGTCAGACTCCATACAAACAGTTTTCTGGGGTCACTGTTGCCATGGGATTACAGGTCCACAGTGCAGCTCCTTTGCGTTCAAGGATATGTAGAGTCTGTGCTGAAGCTGTAGGACATGTTGGCCAGGGTGCATTGCCAACAGTCAGGATACCTGAGTTCCCATCATAGTCTCATGGCCCCATTCCTCCCCTTTCCTTTGTCCCTTCCCCTCCTCATCCTTCTCTGTGATGGTTAGTGCTATGCTCAGCCTGTCACAGGGTATCAACAAAGCCCAGGGCACACGTGCCCAGCACCAAGGCACCTAAATACATCCACGTGTGATGTATTTTCCCCCATGTGGGACTGGCTGCTGGTCTTTCCCTGCTGCTGGAGGGCTTATACAGATGTGACCAGGGACAGTTTGCATTTGTGAGGATTCAGGGAAAAAAAAGGTTCAAAATGCTGCCCCATTTCAGCATCGTCTGCCAGGACTGCTTGCAGTAAGCAAAGTGAAGTAGATTATCATCCATCATATTTGCTGGAAAAAGTCAGATTTGAAACCCTAAGAATTAAAGTTGAATTGATTGTTCTTCCTTTCTGGGACAAGAACGCTAATGGTTTCATACTTTGATGCCACGAAATGGACTTAATGCTTCACTGCTGCAGCCAAGGAGGACTCTGCTTCTTTCTCTACCCTGCCTGTGCCCCCCACTGCTCCCCTTCTGCTGGCACTGGCAGTTTTCTGCCCCCACCAGCAAACCTGTTCAGAAAGCAAGCTCAGCAGAAAACCAACCCTTACAGGAATGAGCAGAGAGCTGTCAGCTGGCTCTGATCTCCAGCCCAGCTCATCTGAGGCCAGAAAAATGCCAATGCACAAGGAAGAGTGGGAGGGGAGAAGCAGGACCGTTTTCAGTGGCAGCTACCATTTAAATCAGAATGATTTCCCTATAGATCGTAAGGCTAGAAAATGCCAAGGTGGGTACCCTGCTCTTACTAACCCTCCTGGGCTGCCCATCAGTAGTGCAGAATCCTCACATGCTGTAATTCCCAGCAACCATCAGGGTATCAGCAGATCTGGTCTGAGAAATTCTTGGCTGGGGGAATATTCCTATTTCTACTTCCTTTTTGTTTGTGTGTACTTATATTGCATTGCAGATGCTGATTGTCTTTTCCCCTGGAGATTGTAGCTCCTAACAAAGGACACTGAAATCATCAAGCTCTTTCAGTTAGACATTCCTGACCAAAGGAACTTTGGGTTGTTTTCTGTAAGAGAGGTTACAATCAGTGCTTGAAATCTGGCAACTGCTGAAGACCTGTGTAGAATCATCACTGAAAAAGGAATAAAGTAGTCATCAAGCAAAGGCAGGGAAAGCTGACCTGTGTCAGCCAGTGCCTCTTCTGTATGTACACAGAGCTCAGACTCTCGATTAGGTTACCACAACTTCAGTAACTGCTCTTCTGATTACCAGTGGTTACTGTCCATGTGCACACTCAGTTCCTGGCAGATACATGGAAATGTGGCTTAGAATAACCCACTGTCATTGAAGCATAATTTAGTTTATGGTTACTTGAGTTATATCCTATTTGCAAGGGACTGTGAACACATGCACAAACACACACACACACAAAGTTGCCCATCACTGAGCTGAGACATGCCAACAAGTCAAGCTGCAGGAGCTGAATTGCACATCTGAACTCATATGGATATATTGTGCTGGAGGAGAAGCAAGTTCCCTGTAATGGGTCTAACAAAACTGAAGGAAGTGCTCCTGAATTGAATTCTGATATCTCAGTCAGTTTCTTTTACAAAAGAGAAGGGTGAGAACTGATTTTGTTAGCCTTGTGTGTTGCATTAGGAACCACAGATGAGTAGAAAGCCCTGTGACCACATGGATGGAAATAGAATGGGCTTTAATGGCTGGAAGATGAAGCCAGACAAATCAGTCTATGGGTCAAGTGTGACATATATGTAACTATATATTGATCACCATGAATCTACCAGTGAACTTGTATTGACAGGGGTCATATTCTTAGTTGAGTTATAATGAAGTGTGATTCCATTAATTTCAGCTGTTCTCTGACATACCTACATCTGTCTCATAGTCATCATTGTCTTGGTTCTTCAGGAACAGACTTGACAATTCTACTTCCTTTGAAAAACAGCCTTTGTCCTTGATGTCAGCTCTGTCTCACCTAGAGTGAAACGATAGGGTTTGCAGGATAATATCCCGTATGTTTGCAGAAACGCATACACATTGGGAATATGTGTGTAGAAGGTTCACACAGCTCACGAGAAAACCTACCTTCTGCCAGTCCATCACACGTGATGGATACTTGCCTCTCTCTAGGTTTTTACATTATGCAGTGTGGTAGTAAAAGATAGTTTTAGTACACTTGAATAAAAAATGCTTATTTCTGACTTCAGGGTTTGGGGTTTATCTCAGAGGGGTTGTACATGAGTCCAGCAGAAGTGAGAATACTTTTGTTCGAAGTTCCTTCATGTTTGCTCCTCTAGTGATTGCAGAGTCAGAGCCATCACCTAGACAAGGCACATGCACAGACCTTCAGTTGCCATGTAGACAGTGAACTGGCAGCTCTTTAAGGCCAAGTGTGCGCTGTGGGATCAGTTCCCTTCACAGGACTGGTCCAGTCCTGGTCCCACATACACCACAGTGTGGGTTGAAAGGGCTCTGCACATCACGAGGAAGATTCAAAGGGCAGCTCTGACATTTCCCTCTGCTTCTTTTTCCCTTGATGGAGAAAGCAGAGCATTCCTGAGTCAGTTCCTCAGCGTTGCCAACCTCGCTCACTCATAAATCATTAACTGGGTATTCAAACTCAGTCATCTGTGGATGGTAGGGCTGTTGTTTTAACTCTGTACCTTTTGCATCATAGGTTGTAGGAGCTTTGGGTGCCTTTCCTTTGTAGTTCCCAGTTTAAAAAGGCAGTAGTTCCACATTCAGTAGCAGCCTCAGCTGGCCTGTGCCTTCAAATGTAAGGCAACAAATTGCGATATATATATATGTAGGCTGGAGTTTGGGATTTCTTCATCCACAGTTTGATCTCCTGGCTATTTTTCTGCTCCTGAACCTGGCTTATGTAATGTTTGGGTTTATAACCAACCTTAGACATTATAAAAACACATACTGAGCAGAGTTTATGTGCTTTCTTGTATGTTACAATCAGCCAATATTTCAAACACACCAAAAAGCCCTATTTGCTGTGCTCTTAACTAGCATTAGAATTGCCATTTTGCCATTTTGCTACTATGAATCATTAGGCTGCAGCAATGTAATGGCCATTAGATCATCCGGTTCATGTCCCAATCTGTGTCAGATTGTTCTCTACAAATATTTTCCTCATGCGAGGTCTTGCATTCAGGTTACTACGTCCTAGACTTTCCACTGCTTCCCTTGGAAAAGAGTGGGTCAAGAATACTAGGAAACATCAAATCACGTTGAATATGTCATTCCAGACTGTAAACAAACAAAGCTAAAAATAATTTGAGGACCACGTACAGTGGAAAACTTCCACTTCCAAAGAAACTACCAAACAGCTATTGTAGAGGAGCCCTTGCATATCCATGCAGTTGTAGGCTTTTCTTTGTCAGAGGTTCTTATTTAAAACACAAGGCAAGAAAGAATATGCTAGAAGCTCAGAGCAGCAGTTTCTCTTGGAGAGATAGAAAATGAAGCACACTCATCGTTCTGCTGCTTGTTTACATGTCATCCTTCCTAGTGGCAAATAATTATAAGCAGAATCAAATGATAGATATCTGCTGTGCTGAATTCCACTGCTCTGATTTAGTTACACTAAGCATGGAGGTTTGGAGTCTGATGTTTAAAACTGTCAGGCGCCAAATGGCATGCTTCACATTAGCCTGCAGTTCTGTACCTAATTTGCATTCAGTTATGCAAATTAAACATTTGACTTGAGTAATCACACACAAATCAGCATGTCTGATCATTTGCACACATGCTTGTTCACTTCATTTGCTCAAATAGAAGATATACCCAAACTAAGTAAGACAGCTTAGACATTTTAGTAACTAGCTTCAGTATTGCTGAGACTGATAATGTTGTTTCTTAACAGAGCAGCTGCAAGCAGTTAATAATATAGGCATCCTTTAATAAAATTTCCCTTGTGCATTTTTGCATGCCTTTAGAATCTGCTAGTGATGGACATGAGATTGCCTGGATGCATGGAAAGGCAAATGCATGGAAGTTTGCTAAAGTTGACCTTGAGTGGAATTGTTGGCTGTTGGTATGTTAAAAGCGAGTAGGAAAAAGCAACCCTGAGGACTAGTTAAGCATGCTTGTAGAACATAACCTGGTTTGGACAGCTGAAGCAGAAAGTGCATCTGCACATATGCTAGTTAGAAATGTGCAAATGTAGCATTTTCCTGTACTAAAATAAGCAAAATTAAAATTACGTCTGTACCTAAATATTCATTCTGTCAGTAGCATTCCTCTGTTCCAGGAGGTTGCCATAATATGGATTGCTGTCTGATGAAAGAAGATCGGCTTTTGGAATAAAAGTGAAATTATTGAGCAAGTGAAGCAGAAAGTGGGGGTTCAAAATATTTCAAATACATTCAGTTCTTCAGGGAAAAGTGGCTGTTGGCAGAGGCACAGAAAAATGCCTTGATACACTAATGCTCAACAAATATCTTGTCTATGAAAAATGCATTCGATAAGCAAGGTCTTTGGAAATTAAATGGTTTTATTATTTCTTTGTGTGCAAAATTGGAATGTAACCAGTTCCTGTAAATGAGATAAATAAGCAGTTTAGGAATTAATCCTAAAAAAGGATCCAAAGAAAATAATATTATTCTCCTGAGGTCACCATAAGGCATTCTCCAGCTGTGCGTTCAGGTGGTGCAGAACCAATGCTGCCTCCCTGCATGGTGAGCTCTGAAAGACGATGAATGCTGTTTGGTGTAGGTAGACCATTGCCTGTATTACATTCAAAATTGTTCAGGTAGATGAGGAAGGCTCAAACATATTAACCAAAAGGACCTCTGTACTGAATTACAGAAAGTTGAAGTCTCTCCTAAGCTGTAATGGTGCTGAGATCTCTTTTTCTATGTATAGGCTAAGATGCTTTAGGGCATGTTTATAAGCCTTTGGTACCCAAGGAAATGAGTTCTTAGGAGCATCAGTTGTTGTTTTCAGGCACTATAGTGAATTGGCTCTTGCTTTAGGTAACCTGTCTGCATCCCTCTTGGTTTTAAACATTATGTCCATGGTGTTCAGGATGTCCTGATTATGGCCAAAATAACCTGTGATCAGGAGAGGAGCTGCTGAGGTCTATGAAAGGCATCTTTACTCACTTGCCCAAAAGATCCAAGATGGTCTCACAGCAGTGACCGACAGCCCAAGAAGCATCCACGCCATGCCACACACCTGCATGGAAAGTGTGAGGCTGCAGGGAATATTAAGAAGGCCTCAATGATAAAACCCCATAAGTGTATGAAGCAAACCTGCAAGGTAGTTTTCATTGGCAGGAGTCGGGCAAGCCCTGAGCATTGCTTGCCTTTGGAGGAGGCTGCGAAGCTGCCTGCATTCATGACCTCAGACTAAACAGCCCCTTTACAAACAATGCATAAGAGAGATAAGTTTTGCTTTGTTTTGGCCCCCACATTAGTTGAGATTAAAAATAGAGCCCTCGGCAGCGTCAGGGAGCAAAACAACTGTGGAACTGTTATCAGGAGAAACAGGGAACGCAAAGGATAAAAACATGAGGCAAGTGGAGGCAAGGTACCAGAAAAACAATGTCAGGTCCAAGGACTGGGTTGGCCTGGACCACCAGCTCCCTCCTGGGTCAATCTACTTGCTCATCTTTAGTGCAGAACAATAATATGTTTTCCTTCATGCTTTGAGTCTAAATGAAAGCTTTAACATGTCAGTGTTTAGTGGCTGGAGATGACAAACCTGTTCTTAGATCACCCATTCCCTGCTTCCAGTTCAGGATTACACAACTACAACTAAATCATTTGGTGTTCTCAAAACTTAGGCACTGGAAGTAAACTCTCGGCCCCACCGGGATTTTCAATAACAACATATCCATCAGTTTCAACGGATTTCACCCAAGGGAAATAACATTCCAGATTATTCTGAAAGTCACGGCTGAGTTGATCTCTAAAAGGTGAAGACTGCAGCACTGTGGATTCAGCCTCAGAGCTGTGTAGGGAGATGCTTCTGACAGACCAATACTTATGTTTTCCAGCAGTTTGTTTCAATGCTGTGATGGATGAATTTGGGCTTAGTGATGAGAGAGGAGTTTGGAAGCTCCCTTTTAAACAGCGTGGAACCATGTCTGCAGAAACAGATCCCTTCATTAGCATTCATTTCTGTTTGTTACATTACACCAGCAACCAATAATCTCTACCACATGAAAGCTCCTTTTTACTAACTGTTGTGTGAACATCTATGTATAACAGATTACATTTGCAGGCCAGAAGATATGAGACCTTAAGAAATTCATTGCATTCCTTCCCAATGTATTTTCTAAATGCTCACCCCTAAACTGAGTGCAGTTTGAGATGAACAGAGCTAGTGAAAAAAAGTGATTTTTCATTTCATTTCACACACACATAAAAAGGTTGTGATTTAAAACCCAGAGCAAGCACAAGTAAGAGATCTGGACCAGCTAGGACAAAAGGTTTGTCTGATTCTGTGTGTAGTCACTCTTTGTGGTCATCAGTGGAAGAACATCATTACCAGATAGGCACCCATTTTCCTTCCCCAGGATGCTCTTCTGGCCTCCAACCATTCTTGGCTAAGTATCAAGAAATGGTGTATTTGCATTTAATTTCTTGAATGGTTTTTTTCTTAAATTAATTTATCCAGTTGCTTTCTGAACCCATTTAAACTTATGTTTAGCATGTGTGACATCTTGCTAAAAATAGCTTCATGGCAATGTCTCACATAAGGACCTCCTTGTCTGCTTTTACCTTGCCATGTGCTCATTTTACATGATATCCTCCAACTCTTGCATCAGAAGATTCATTGATCACTGTTCACCTACTCCATACAAGTTTGATGCATTTACGTCATATTCCCCCCTCAATTTTTCCTTTCCTGGGCTGAAAACCCATACTCTGTTTAACTAGTTCCTCTGTGGAAGCTGGGTTTTTTTCCCCTTTCACTGTCCTTTCTGCCCTTCTCTGTATATTTTCCTTTCTACTATGTTCCTTTTGAGACAGGGGGTGGATTTAAACAGTGCCAGCATGATGTGCCTTTGCTTTGCTCTCTATTCCTTTGCTGGCATTCATCTAGCTGTCTGAGCACTTGCACTGCTGAGCACTGAAATGGTGTTATAGCACTTTCTATCCTGACCTTGGGGTCTCATTCCTAAGGAGTAAGACTGAGTTTAGGGCCCATCACTGTAGATAGAATAAGGACTGTTTCCCATGTGCTGGATTTTATACTTGTCTATATTGAATTTCATCTGCTTTTCTATCACCTCGTTGCTGATAATCTGTCACGGTGAAAATGGGTAATTTGCTCTTGTTCTTCCATTCTGCCTTTTAAGCAATGTGAGGAGCTTCCCTCTTAACAACAGCTTAGTTTCTTTAACCACCACAAGTGATCTTGCTGAGTGCCTTTGGGCACAAGCTTTCCAGTTAAGCTATGTCAACTGAATTCCTTGTGTTCACATGCTTGTTATCTCCTTCAGAAAGGAGTTGTGAAGTACAATTTTCCTTTGCAAAAGCTGAGCTGGTCTTCTCCAGTATATCCTATTTACCCAGGTGTCACCTGAAGCTATTCTTTAGACTTTTGTATTTGTACATTTTGCCTGGTACAAGCATTTTTCCCAAGAACCTTTATAGAACTTGGTGCCATATTTGCTACCTTTGAGTTTTCTGATGCCAAGCTCATTTCCAGCCAAAAGCAGCACACTGTAGTTAGCAGTTCAGTTGAATCAAGATAGAAGCAGAAAAAAAATACAGACTTCTTTTTCTTCTTGGAAAAGACTTTAATTTTGCAAGATTCTGGGTGACCTGGCATTTTAGTTTGCTGCTAATGTCAACCCATAACATTTAGTGATTATCTGCTAGTCCATCTTTTCACTGTTTGACAAATATTGTGATAAAGGACACTCAGCCAGTCAGGGTAGAGAGGCTGACCTGTGCTGAGAGCACTGAGAAACCTGAGATGAAATAGTGAACACAGAAAAAGAGCAGGAAACCCAAAACAAAGTCAAATAAAAACTAGCATAAAATATAAAATTCGGAAGGAGGCAAAATAAAGCACTCAAATTTTCTTTGAGTCATTCTCAACCATTTTCCATTTCAAAGAGGTTGAAAACACAACTTTGCTATAAATGTTTCTACCAGTGTTAGAACTGAGCCTGTAGGAAAGCAGCGTGTTCAGCAGTATCTGTTACTCATTGGGGATGTTGTATATTTAAACTGACGTAGGACTGTGCTACAGAGGCTGGAAATGTTAAATAACGTGCAAGTTTGTGTTTCCTTGTGAACATAACTGCCTGACCTCTACAGCAGACACAATTTGCCAAGATTTTCTTAACAAAGGCAGTGACCTTAGTTTACTACATCGTATGAATTCAAGCTTTGGCACTAGCCTATACTGCATTCCCTTTCTTTCCCCTGCAGTTTTGCCTATTGTTTAACTTGCTCTATTTACGTAAGGCCCAAAAGAACCGGCACAAGCTACCTGCTCCACTACACATATTGATTAGACTGATATTGAATTACAGTTCCTTGTTTTAAGGAGTTTTTGTCATGTGCAACCCTGCGGAGCATTGTTTATGAAATAAGGCTGTTAGAAGGTCAGAGGGCTAGGAGCCCCATGGGATGGTAAATAGCATTGCAGACCATATACTGTTAATTATTTAACATGTCTTCAGATTAGTGATTTGAACTG
This sequence comes from Melopsittacus undulatus, assembly GCF_012275295.1. NCBI lineage: Eukaryota > Metazoa > Chordata > Aves > Psittaciformes > Psittaculidae > Melopsittacus > Melopsittacus undulatus. The sequence goes on along the minus strand of NC_047528.1, from coordinate 10,929,437 downwards.
AACTGGCTCATCTTTCACAGCTAAATAGTGAAGATGACTCAAAAGCTTTTATGGCCTAAATCATCAAGGGTAATTTACCTCTGAAAATTGAGATGATAAAGACACAGAGAAAGAAGCTGGGTTTCTTGCAGATTTGAGTCATTGTCCCTTTACATTCCATTTTCTTACCAACCACAACGCAGCCAGCTTCTTCTTCTGTGTCCTATAGCATCCTCACCAGGCAAAAGACATTAGCTGCTCTCTGGGTTAATTTGTAACTGTGCCAGCCTGTGCTGAACAAACACGGCTGGGTCGAACCAGCTCCTCCCTTGTCTGGCCCCAGGCTGGATGCTCTCCTAATCCCAGCTTCTAATTTTCATGCAATGTGTTAAGAGCTTTGCTTCCCTGAGACTCCTGCATCTGACTGGAACTGGCTCAGCACTGGCAGGGACAGGAGGGAAACGCAAAGACCCGAAGCAACCAAAACTCCCAATGTCATGATGCTCTTCCATGCTTACTATCTCTGGAAATTCAATGTCCCCTGTGCTAATCAACCAGCCAGGAACATGCTATTTTATTATAGACATGTAAAAATTAAAAGTAGATCATGATGTGGGTGAGTCTTGCAAAGGTTCACTAATGACAAACTACTTTGCATGTGAGCTACTCCTTAAAACTTGAGGACAATGAAGACCTGCCTGCAGAATACAGAGTAACAATCTCTCTGGGCCTGCCATCCTCCGTTCCTCTGCTTCATTCACTCTTTCTTTCTTCCTTAGGATCTTGCTGCAGACCTCTTCCTTTCTGTTGTCCAGTATTCCTTGGACTAAATCATAAACTGTCACTTTTCCTTCCCTTGCTCTCTCAGATGGGCCATTTCTATTTTTTTTCCATGTCTTTTAGATTGTTTATTTTTCATTCCTTGTCCAACCTTTCCATCATCTTCTCTTTTCTCTCTGTTTTTCTACTTCTGTAATGTTTCCTTGTCATCCTTATCTCTGCACTTCATCATGTACTCTTTTATTCTGTGTCTTCTTTGCTATCTTGTACTTGAATTGCACCATGCTACATGAGCTCATGCCTTCCAAAATGCATGCCAACCATATGGGTCAGAAAGGGAAGTGAAGGTAAGCAGGACTGCTTGAATGGGCACCTTATAACTCAGTCTTAGATCTTCCAGGGGAGTTTAGCTAGCTGCTCAGCTTTGACACTTAATCCCCATTGAGTCTGAGTAAGATTTAGGGGCCTAAATGCCTCTGAGTCTCTGGTCCCAGGTCAACATCATCATCCTCATTGCAGTCCCTTAGCAAGACACACCAAAGTGGTCTCGTGCTATTTATGACAGTGTATGTGTATGTGGCCACTTTTCCCTGTGCTCACATCACCTGCTTCATAATTAAATTGCAGTTGTCCTGGTTGGTAGGGATGTAGTTATGCCTGAAACCATGATAAAAAGCTGCTGGGTAAAGAGGAAAAAAGTCAGAGCAATATGGAAACCTAGGCACTGTGGTGATGTAGTTTGTGCCAGTTTGTGGATTGCCCAACTTCACCAGACCTCAGGAGAATTAAGTTCCTACGCACATTCTTCTCCCTTTTGCTCTCTCGAACTCTACAGCAAGGAGAACTGAAGGAAACTGTGAGTATGAAGGCACATTTTCCAGTCCCCTTTGTAGGAATGACCCACTTAACAGATGATACAATCAGGGTATTTACTCTTTTTTTTTGCCGCTTCCAGTAAGGGATGTTCAAAAGCAAAATGTGCCCGTTCATCGAGATGCCCAGTGTCCAAATCAGTCTGCACAAAGGAGCTAATCTTGTCCTCCTCAGTCCTATTTGTTCAGGTGCAAAGCTAGTGCTTCTGGTAGTTATCAAGTGGGGGCCCAAAAAAAGAAGGAAAAAAGAGGGAAAGAAAGAAGGCCATTTCAGACAAGCCATAGTGAGCCCAAGCAAGTTTCAAGCAAATTAATTGTGGAACAACACAGTGTATGATCTTGGCCTCCTAAAATGGAACATATTCCTTGTAAAATGAGCATGCTGTGCAGCTCTCTGACATTTCCAAGTGAAACAATAGGACCACTAGAATGGAAAGTCTGCAGGAACGGCAGACAAGGAAAGGAAGTTTAGGTTGAACAAAGGTTTAGTTCATTTTTACAGCCCCTAGAGGAAGAGCAGTGCTGTACAGAAGCTGTTAATGATGGGGCTGGATTGGACGCCGAAACCTGTGCCAAGGTCTAAATGTGTTTTTACTCCAAGCTCCTCCCCAGCTGTCCAGATACCCTGCAGAATTTGCAGGGAGTTTGAACCCCATGGGCTTCTTGGACCAGCAAAAGAATATATGGGTGGAGGGCAATCCTGTCCTTGGTTTGCAGGCCACCTCCTCACTTGATAAATGCAATGCACTCGCATGAAACAGGTAATCATTAAGCTTTGTCTGACAAACTTCCAAGCTGACCTAAACTCTTGAGTTGTAGGAAGGAACTGTGCCAGGCTGAGGGCTTGCTCAGGTAACTATGGCAACTCTGCTTCTCCGTTAGGCTTTGAACGAACTGTTCTTAAGTGAAAACAGCTTCAGCCTCCCATTGCTGTTTAATAAATAATCTGCCAGCAGAGGAGAGCTCAGGTTCCTTTCACCTGCGAGCTGGGAAGCAAAGAAGTAAAACTCAGCAAAGACACATGCAGGGTTTCCATGGCATGGCTTTGTTCCTTGGGCATGTAAACAAATGTCTCACACACAGCCCCAGGGCTCGGCAGAGGGATCTGAGGATCAGGGACCTGCTCCTCACTGCTCCTTTCCCAGCAGGTAAATGCAGAATTGGAGCTCACAAACTGCAGCTGCTCGTAGTGTCCCTGTTGTACTTGTAGTTGTTTCTAAGCTGTATGTCATCGCTTTAGATCTACGTGAGCAAAATGAGATGTTTCTTTGCATTAGGCAGTGAGGGAAAGGAAAAAGAGAGAAACCTTTTGAAATGTGTCGTTCGGGACTGGGAGGGTGAGATTCAGCCTGCGTAGTTCTGTGATATGTCAAAGTGCAACGGGGTCAGGGTATAACACTGCACAGTTCCTGAGTGGGAATGATGTTTATAGGCTTCCTTTTTTTAACAAGTTTGGATCCTGCCAGGGACATTACACGGGAACTTACAATTTGTTCTTTATAACTAAGAGCTGTTTTGAGTAGTAGCCAGGCAGCGAGGGCCAGGTTCTTCTTTTAGGCTCTGATGCAGCAAGGACAGGCCTCAGAGCCCAACATGAATTTTCTGTTGCCTTCAACCAGAGTTGGCTTAATTGGACATCTCACATGTGGGCCACCTCGGTCAATGGCAGAGAAGCCTAGGGCATCTCTGTTCCAGCACATCTTGTACATGGCTGTATGACCTCTCCTTCACAAGGTAGAGTGGGTAAGATGGTATGTTCAGAAAGTGTTGTTGAATAAACACCTGTGAGAGTGCTGAGGCACTGACACAGGGTGCCCAGAGAAGCTGTGGCTGCCCCATCCCTGGCAGTGTTCAAGGCCAGGTTGGACACAGGGACTTGGAGCAACCTGCTCTTGTGGAAGGTGTCCCTGCCCATGGCGGGGGGCTGGAACTGGATGAGCTTTAAGGTCCCTTCCAGCCCAAACCAGTCTGTGATAAATGGAAGAAAGTTTCTGAGGCCAGCGACTTCCACAGAGAGGATGCAGGTTTTACAGATACCCAACAAGGTCTAAGGAACATTTCAGACCTAAGCATTTTAAAACCATCTTCCTGACCAGTGAGGAGAGCTCTTACCCCACCTGCGACCTCCTTTCCCTCTGTCCATGGGCATGCTGTCTGCAAGGCAAGCAAAGGCACTGAGGGCCACAGTGTGCCCTTTCTTCCCACCCTGCCCTCTCGCTCTGTGAATCCCATCCAAGTTTGCCTGCCAATATCCACTGGGCTCTGCCAGCATAAACAGTGGCAGAGGGCCACAGGGGCTGCAATTCCACTTATGAGGAGAGGAACAATAAGAGATCAGTTTGGTCCAGAAAACATATGGAAGTGGCCAAAATGGAGGTGCAACCAAAGCAAAGAGAAGACCTACAAAAATGGTACCTGTAAGGCTCCTCTGAAACACTACAGAACCATGGTTAGATCACCTCTGCCTTCCCCAGCTCCACAGCTTGTGTGGAGGACAGCAGTTCAGACCCTTTGAACTTGGAGCCACATGGATGCAGGGTCCAGCTTCATCAAGGAGAGCCACCTGCCTCAGCATTGTCCATTGAGCATCAAGACAGTGAAGCCATCAGGAGCACCATGCAGGAATGGGACCTGGTCACCATCCTAGGGCAAGTCAGGGAGAATCCTCTGGGCAATGCCAGGATGCCTGGGATGGATGAAGAAATGGAAGGAAATGTGTTCCCTACTCAAATCACCAAATTTGGAAGGTCTTCCACCCTGTCATGTCTCTGTTTTCTCAGGATCTACACAATCCTGAGCTGAAGTTTAAAGCTTGGAGTCCTATAGACACTATCTGGTTATCATGTATGAGACTGGGACATGAATCATTAAAAGTAATTCCTCTTGCCACTATCCATATAGCTTAGTAGTGTTAAGGGACTGTAACCCAAATTGACCTTTTGTCATTCTGAGTGCTGCCGTTACAAGGCTGCAGTTTTGTGGTTTGTGGAGGGCAAATTCCCCTCCAAACAAAGACCAAGCCAGACCAAGGGCCTCATGCACGTCTCTGGGAGAGTGGGGTCTGGTGGCCATGCTCCAAGCCTCAAAACCACTTTGCTTTTGGGTGCACTTTGTCACTGGGGATGGCTGAACACCTTCCCTCAGGAGACTTGCCAGGAGTGAAGAAGTGGAGGTTTCTGGATAGGGCCTTGGGCAACATGGTTTAGTGTGAGGTGTCCCTGCCTGTGGCAGGGGGTTGGAACTGGATGAGCTTAAAGTCCTTTCCAATCCAGGGCATTCTGTGATTCTACACTGCAGTCTGTCAACATTTGGGCAAAGTGTACCTTTGTAGGTGAGATAAAGTTTCCACTCCTGATAGAAAAAAGGAGGGGGAGGAAAGGATTCAGAGCCTAAAAATGTAATGCTTTGTCTTAATTAAACTTTTGCTTTGGGGTGGCTGTGGTCAGAGCAGCAGGCAGGGACCTGACAACACAGGCTCAATGGTAAGAAAAAAGACTCTCTTCTTTTTTTGCCAGGCATTCACTTTGGCCTAGCTCTGAAATGGCTTTGGAACTGCAGACACCTCCGTGTAAATGTTCTTAATCAAGGACAAGAAGCAAGCCCACTGCGGGACATTTGTAATCCTTCTGATTTAGATGTTTTAATAATGTGCGAGTTTATCTTGGAAGATGGTGGCTGACCTGGAATTAAAAGTATGGCTCTGCCAACGTGAGACTAAGAACCCAGACAGAAGACTTAGATATAATAGCATAATATGTGTCTGTATATATATACACACACACATTAAGACATATATATGCATGTGCTATATAAACACATCTTTAAATAATCATAAACTGCCTTTAAAAAAATATTTCAGCCCAAATTAAGGTATAGACAACATCTGATTGGTTCAGACACCGCAGCAGAGTGGTGCCCCATGATATATTCATTTCCTATTCTGGTGTGGTTAATTGGGTATTTCGATTTAATTACCACAGTCAATAGCACTTTCAGTTGAGTGTCTTAAGTGTTCATTTAATTTACTGTAGATTTAATAAGGCAGCGGTTGTATGTTAAAGCTGTTAACCATCTGGATGGGCTGCAAAGCCCATCTCTTCTCTAGGGTAGCTGGGGCCTGATCCAAGACACACTGATGTCTACAACAGTCTTTCTGTTGACTTCAGGAGCTCTAGAGCTGGGCTCCTTGGGGAGCAGGGAGGTAGGCAAATGCCTCTGGCTGTGGGCTTCCTGGCTGGGCGGTGTGAGGGAGGGTGTTTTAAGGTACCGCTTCTTTTCTGTAGGAAATTTCACAAAGCAGTAATGGCAGGAAGAGCAGCCTGGGGCTCGGGGCTCGGGAATCGTGAGCTATGAGATCGGTCCTTTTGGGTTAGGGTTTTAAATGGAATTTCAAGAGGCTTCTCACAGCCTGCGTAAGGAGGCGACGGCTGGGTCACACCTAGGGACATGCAAAATAAACACATCAGTTTGACAAGCCTCATGCAGCCTGGTGATCTATGTTACCCCTGTCACAAGGTCTGACAGAGCTGCTCATCCTGCTCCTATGAGTCACTGGCTCATGCCATGGGTTAGGGAGTGTGGAGGTCTGCAGGTTTTCAGATCACTAACGTACTGGGGAGCAAAAAGAGGTAGGCAGCAGAGACCAGCATTGCCTCTCTTGATTTCAGAGGTTCTCTTCAACAGAAGCATGGGTGGTTTTTTTTAGGCAAAGGAGGATATAGCATAGGGTTGTGATTGTAGGGGCTGGACTTGATGGCCTGGGTCCTGTCCCTCTTCCTGCAGAGTCCTGCTTGCTAAGGAGGCTTTAGTAAAATGGTAGAATACCACAGTATTGAATGTTTCAAAGATGCACTAGTGCCTAAAGATGTTTGAGTGGATTTCCAGGAACATCTGGGTCAGAAGCAGCCAAACATGGTGTGTACCAATATCTACCCACACAGACCACATAACCTTGGGTAGAAGAGAAGAAATGGGGAAAGAAGATGGGGTTTTAGACAGAGGATAAGTAGCCAGGTTCCACAGCTCTGCCATGGGACAAGCAGGGAGAGGGTGTTTTGGGGGATCCTAGAGTAGCTCATCCATGCAGGCCATGATGAGGCCATTGCTTAACTCTTCCTCCAGTCAACAACTGGATTTACCCAGCAACCCCAGTCACATACTGGCAGTTACAGGATGTTGCTCAAACCAGGTCCATAGCTGGCTGGCTGGCAAGCTGCATGCAACACGGGAGCCGCAGGTTCTTCGGGGCTGCAGGCTCCCATGGCCCCCAGGCTTGAAGCCAGGCTGTGTTTAAACACAAGCAGCAGAAACATCGGCAGGAACGGGACTCCAGCACATGAAATCAAGTGGAGGGAAATTCTTCAGCTGCAGAAAGTAGGCAAAAGGCAACTGGAGATGAATAGGCTGCCTGACAGTTGGCAGACATGCAGACTGTCTGCCATAGATGGTAATATAGGCACTGCAACTATTATGGCATCTGAAGTCAAAAAAGCAATGAAAAGCTTTAACCTCTGCTTACCCAGGAAAACAAACAGTGGCTTTGGATGCAGTCAGTGGAGAGAAGCCTTTGTGATGCTTGTAGCAGGCAAATGGTCTAGAAAGCTCTGGTGGGGATTATGGGCTGGGCTCACGCTTTACTTGTGCTAGTTACACAGCCAGCGTTAAAATTGTATCGCTGCTGTTATTACAGCGATATTGCTATCACTGCTGTTATTTTCTTAACACATCAAGGGAGCCCGGACAGCCGCTCTTTATTTCGTACATGAATGCAAACGGCGTTTAGATTTTTGTGGAGATCAGACACCAGACACATTCCTACATTCTTGCCCGATGTTCAGTATTTTTCCATGAGTCAAGGAGAACAAGAATGGGCATATTGTGTAAATGCAAAACTCTGCCTTTTTAAACTGACACGATGGATTTCAGCCCTGCCTCTTTGTCTCTCTCCTCCAAGCAGGGGCTTTTCAGCCTGCCAGATTTTGTTACTTGCTATCCTTGCAAACAGAGGGAGGGAAGAGTCAGCCCTTGTTAATTCACTGCCCCAGTTACCTAGCAGTGCTAGGGTAATCCTTAAGGACTGCTGGGGTATTTTTGATCTTCTGAGATGGTGAAGAGCTGTTGCTTTCCTGCCAGCTCCATTGTGTTCCCTTAGTAAAAGCCTGCAACACTACAGGCACTTTAAAAAGAAGCAAGGAGTCTGTTGCAATAGACGTCCAACAGAAGTTCCTGCTGCAATCCACACTTCCAGTAAACGCTGGTTTGTAATCCACATTTCAGGCTCCAGGGCTGGTTCTTAATAAAACACTGATACAGGTCAGTGTAGCTGCATCTGTTTATAGCAGTAGGAAATTTGGCTTGCTGCTGCGTAGGGCTTCAGTACTGATGAGGACATGTATGCAGGCAGCTACCAGCATGTATGGGGTCCCTGGAATTTGGATTCTACTCAGGGAATGTGGCAAACCACTTTCCCACCTCTGTTTTCTAAAGTATGTGTGAAAGGTCCCTGATTGATGACCAAAAGACTTAACTCGATGCCCACCAGAGCAACAGCTCCCCTGGAGACGGCTCAGATTTGGTCTGTGTCCCAAGCAGGACTTCACAGCCTGCCTTTCCAAAGGCTTCTCCTAAGCACAGACCACTATAGATAGAAGTCTGTGTGTAAACAAAGTAAGACTTCTTTTCTAGACAGAGATCTCTTTGAATCTTTGTGGAGATTTTAGCAGTCTATAAAACATGTATTCCCACACCATAAATGAGAATAAATATGCATCTGCCAAAGCAAGTCTAGTCTACGTAATGAGCAAGCGAAGTGTCACTGAAGTGCTTGGATAACCCTGAGGTTTTGGTGGGTCTTTCTGAGGCTGAAAAGTTGGTGAGTGCCCTCTGAGCATGTTTGACCCAGAGCTTCCTAGCTAAGGCTTATGAAAGAAAGGGGAGTATATGAAGGGTGAAAGGAACTAATTAGCACCAGGAATAATGTGGTCATTTGGCCACTAGGAACTGGTCTGCTACCTTCAGATTTCGTGGAGAGCAGTTTGCTGTGCAGCCCTTCCACTATAATGATTTCCAGTCACCATTAACTGGTGCTGTAAAGGTGAAAGGTGTCACATTAGTTATCAAAATGGAAATTATTTTTTATGCAGTATAGTATTTTCTAAAGTGTATTGGGATCCATATTTGGCACCTATATAGATGTCTGCTTTTCAGAGGTGCTGAATATACATCAGTGTCTTTTGGAATGTAGCTGGAAAACAGGACTCACTATTAATGTGCTTGACAGTGTCTAAATGCATGAAGAGTGTTTTCAGAAAAATAGATAAAGTCCTTGTCATGGAACCTTATAATCAGAGAGAAACAAAGTCCAGCAAAGTACATTTAAAGATTTGGATATCTCAATGGACTTTAGATCAGTCTTAAGGAAAGCATCATTTAGTAACTCAGTTTCATCTGATGCGGAATCAGTTTGCTTGGTCAATCTTTTGATTGTTTATGTCATTTAAAAGCTACTGATCTAACACCTTCCCTGACGGAATCTGTATAGAAACAGAGATTGACATTTCTCAAGTGCATTGTCATTGATGGCTTTCATCTCCTCCTCCTCATCATCATATATATAGTTGACTTGGAGACAAGTCAAATTCATACATTTCCTCCATTCACTCTATCTTCAAAGTTTTTCAGTTACATACCAGATCTGTCATAGAAGTGCACAACAGAAGGATGAAGGGCAAGAAACACAAGTTGCTAACTAGGCATAAGGAAAAAAGGGGAACTAGAGCCCAGAGAGGCTGTGGAGTATTCATCCTTGGATGTGTCCAACACTTGCCTGAAGAATGTCCTAAGCAATCTGATGTAACTTTGAAGGTAGCTCTGCTTTCAGCAGGCCTGGGCTGCATGATGTCCGGAGGACCCTTCACAGCTATGTCATTTATGATCCTAAAGGAAATCTAAGGAACTCTCCCCATCTTGTGATGGCTGTAGGGCCTGTGTCCAGTCTTGCAGGAGATGTCCCCTTATCATGATGTGTTGTGTCAGGAAGGACATGTTATTCTATTCAGTCATTGCCAAATAGGGAATTTTTCTCATTTTGAATTTTCAAAGCCAGTGAACACAACTGGCTCTAGAAACAGGATCAAGACTGTTGTGGAGGAAAACAGGACTTTGAGAATGGCTAATGTCTTTGAGGGGCCTAGAACTGCTCATTTTCCAGTGCTTTTTCTATTGACATGAATACATGTAACAAGCGATTAGTGCACACAGGAAGTATGACATATAGGAAGCATGGTTTGTAATGAATCCACTTCTGTCCCATTCACTGAAAACTTACCATAGTGGCCAAAAATACCTGAAAGGTTTGTGGTAGCCCCTCGTGGTTTATCACCACCACTGATGGGGATGGGCTCCTGTCCAGAACTCCCAGGAGCATCTTCAGTGATGAGTCTATGATGAACAGTCCCCTTGAAGAAAGCTGTAGTCAGGATAAAGGCATTCAGTACAAAGGCTTCTTGGAGACTGGATGGCTGAGAGATGTGAGCATCTGCAACAGGGAATCGTACTGACAATCTGTGCTCCAAGCCACCAGCTACGGTTTGTGCTCAGCAGCAGGGCTTTGCCTCAGAGGGGCAGGACAAAGGAGCTGAAGTGCAGCAATGTACAAAACCTCGTCACTGGAAGTCCCATCTTGGCACTCTCTCCTTGAGGGTCTCCTCAGTCCATCTGAGGGTTGTTGAAGGCACTAACACCGAACCTGTCTCCCACAGGCAAGCCAAGACATGGCTCTCACATTTTCCTTCCCTCTTTTATGCCTTCCCTGCACCAGATTTGGTCTTCACATACTCTTCCTACCTATCCAGTGACCAGTAGCACTGTTCAATGCTACATTTTTGGTGCAGAATCACCAGCTCTTGGGACACAAGAACCCTATTGTCATGCAATCTCCTTTTACCAAAGTCTTTTTACAAAAGCCAGGCTTTTGCTAGATGCTCTGTACTATCAAATATTCTCTTTGTTGATCAGAGAGAAAAAGAAGGCCAGAAAACTTATTTTCACTTTCTTCGGAGATCTCTCCATGCATTTGACTTGTCTGCTTGTTCAAACATCTTTTATTCATCCTCTCAACACCTCTTGTCATTTTTCACATTCCTTTTAAACATAACCTCGTAAGCTTTTCAGTACCTGAATGGTTGGATTGGGTGTTTTTTAGCTTGTAGATGCCTTTTTCTTACCCCAGACTGCTCCTGGTTCCCTCTAACCACACTGACTTTCAGGAGCATTCCTTCCTGGGTGGTTGCTTGTTTCCAACCCTTTCCATTCACCCTCTCTGGTCATCTTCCTTGGTTTGGATTCTTTCAACCTTCGCATAAAAATACCAAAATGGTACTCAAAGAAAGACCAAACAATGAAAAATCACCTGCACGACGACGTGTGTTAGTCCAAGACAAGGAATTCAGGGCTCCCTAAACCTTCTGATGATCTTCCCCTGTCTCAGACTGATTTCCATGATTCATTCTTGTTCTCTCATTCTGTCTGTGTTTCCAGGCTAAAACTGAAGCTCTGGAGTACAATTAGTAGTAGGCATTTAGATGCTGTTCAAATTACTCCCATTTTTACAGTCCTCTTCCAGACTTCTAAAGTGTTGGAAATACAGTAGGCTTGAAACACAGCCAGACACGTGTCCTTTCTAAACCCTGCAGCATCTGATCAAGAGCAAGGACACATATATCAGGGGAAGATACATGATCACCTTGATAAGCCTGCAAAAGCCACCTCTGCTCCCCCTGATGTCTTCCCCCCCTGCCCACTGACAGCCGTAGCAGTCCCCATGAACTGATTTGAACCTCAATGTTTAATATTTCATATCCCCTTCTAAATATTTTATTGTCACCTTCTGTAAGTCAGCATCTTCCCATCTCCAAACAAATGCTCAATCCCTCTTTAGGTCTTGCTGAGGTCTGGATCTGTCAGTAGTTCCTTAGGCTGTATCCTCATTGGAAGAAAAAGTTTATCATTTCATTGGGATTGAATTTGCTGCTGTTCAAGTTTGCTAAATACCCTCCAGATCTGCAGTTATTCTGTTAGAGTCTTATTACATAAACTTTCATGATTTTCTCTTTTATTTGTCCGTTCTATTGTCCATTCTCTTCAAAGGAATATCTTCAGAGCTCTTAAATTGTTGCTGTTACTTGTCTCCAAATCCCTCTCATTTTGCCTGCTCTGCTCATATAGGTCAAACTCTTAGTGGGGTGCACTTGCCCTGTTCTGACACTGCATGTTTAAACGGAAGGTTTTGAAAATGGCTGTTAGGAACTGCTTTTACTTAATATCCTTCTTCATGGAGTGAACATGCATGATGGGGAGAGGCAGGGGGAAGATACTAACACAGGTCAAACCCAGCCATCGGGCAAGCGCGGCAACCTTGTTAGAGATGTTCTTTTACCACAGGCCTGGATTTGATCCTAAATATCCCTTCTGCAGTGAAGTTTTTGGCAGAGGATCAGGACTCCTGCCTCCTAACAAGAAACCATTTTGCCAGTTGCTCATTAAGAGTCTTAGTTGATCCAGTGATGGAAGGCAGTTCTTACTGAAGCAGACCCTCCTTGTCCTGGCTGACAGTCTGATACTGGAAGCATGACTGGGTATTGTGCTGAAGAGATCTTTTCTGTCCAATTGACAAGTGATAAGTGTATCTCCTGTGAACTGTAACAGACCCTCCAGAAGACCTCAAGGCCAAACAGTTGGCATGAGTGTCCTATGTGACGCTTTGATTTGCAGAAAGAGAGAAATAGTCTAAATATTTCCTTGTTTTCCAAAGCTGGGTGGATGGCTGCTGCCTTCCTCCACTGATTGAACCTTTGATACCAAGCATTGCATAGGAGATAGATAAGATGCTTAGACAGGTAGTAAAAGCCTATGTATGGGCATGGATATATGCTCTAATGAACCTACAAAGCCTTTGCACACCAGTTTGGAAGCAATGCTGGGCATAAACCAGGACAAGAATGCTCTCAACAGCCTTTCCTTAGATGAAATCTGCTGTACCATTGATCTCTAAAAGGCAAATCAAATAACAGCAGCCACATTTTCAAGGATTAGGAGCTTCCTGTGCAAGACAGTATGTGTTTTTAATACCTTAAGCTGACTTATGAAACTGGTAAACAATGTGGAGGGTGGTGTTGGATGACCTCTTTTACATGCCCGATCATCCTGTCAACATTTATAATGCATTTGATATTTCCTTCTCATCAGGATAGGATCAGTTAAGCAGCCGCATTTCCCAAAGCTCAGGTTGCATTATGCTTTGTTCCACATTTCATGGTAATAAACGTTGACATAAATTTCTGTAGGTTTCACATAAAGTGATGGTTAATTTATTCATGGTTGAAAAGGATCTTAAAAAAGGAAAGAAACAAAAGCAACAGAAAAGACTTCTCCAGAAGACAAATACACAGCTTGCAGGAGAAGAAATACAGCTCTTTCATGCCTATTTGTTTTGCACACAGTAACGACTGCTACGTTCTGATTAGCAATCTTGACCTAGTTAAAGTGCTATTGTTTCTCTCTGTTCCTATTCTTCTCAAAGACTGTGGCTAGACATGATATTTTATAATCCATCAGATGTAAAATCTGCATAAAAAGTATAATCATTGTGCTTCAGCAACTTGGACCAAAGCCCTGATGTTATATTTCTAGGCAGTACACTGTGAATAATACGGATGCATTTTTAGGTTGGTATGTTCAGTTGGCAAGATATGTGATTTTTCCATAAATGAAGGTGAATAGTGAGCTTTCTAACATACTGATTACTATTCCAGCCTTGTTCACAGCTAATGAGAATTAAGTGGATACTTGTCAGCCAAGGAACATTCTTATTTGTTACTAAGAATTCAGTTTTAGTGCCACTTACTACAGTAAACAGGGACAAATACTTGTGTTACCTCTCAGTCAGCATTGTTCTTGACAGTGGTGCTTATGCTTAAGGATCGAGCAGAGCTAGGACCCAGTGCAAGGAGCCTGAGTATCTTCCCAAAGAGCTTATAATCAGAAAGAGAGGGATGGGTGGTGGGAAAGTTTGGGATGTGTAGAACAAGAATCTCATGGCAGCAAACCCTGTTCCTTGTGATTGGAGTGGTCTGAGGAACTGATTAGCCAAATGGGAGAGGAGTGAGGCCAAGGTGGGGGGTGCTGTCTCAGGCTTACTGACAGTGTGGGGTTGAAGGCACCTGCATCTTCCCCTTGCTGCTCAGAGCAAGAGGTTAGTCCCCTTCCTGCAGACACAGAGCAGGAAGAACCTGGAGTGTGAAACAGCATCTACTACTCTTTCATGGCTCTTTGCAACCATAGTAGGATCACCTTGACCCAGCCATGGTGCTGTGCTGGGAGGACATACCAGCTGTGCTGTGTTCCCAAGGCCTCCGCTCTGTCACTCAGTCCTGCATGAAGAATTAATGCCATTTCCCAAATCAGCATCATCCAGCAGATTGGACTTTCTAAGCTTGGAGTGCAAAAGTCTCTCTGAAGACAACTGTCATGCTCACGTTCTCAGACATGTCAGGCAGAAGTTGCAAATGATGATAAAAGATTAAAAACGAATACCCTTTACTGTGCAGAGAAAGTGCAGAGCAGAGGGGCTGGGGAGAGGTGCTCAGAAGAGGAGATGCTACTGAGATCTTCAGGAGAGGCATCAAGGTGAACCTGGGTGTGGGCAAGAGTAGGAAAAGCCAGAGGCACCAGATTTCAGGAGATATATAGAAACAGCAGTAACGGGAGTCCTTCTGCCTGTTCCAAAAGAGCGTGTCTGTAGTCAGAAGTGGGCCACAAGAATGCATGTGTGATCATGGCATTAGGATCTGTTATGGCCCTGGAGGTGGCAGCTCAAGGCAGTGGCTCCTCCTTGTCCTTGTGTCAGCCCCAAGTGACTTGGTGGCTCCAAAACCGACTGTGGTGTGAGTCCAAAGGGGTAGGAAAATGAGGGGGTGCTTCATCCTCCTGCACGCTGGGATGATGTCTGCAAGAGGGAGGCTTGGTACTGATAAACTCCAGTTCCTGCCTGAAGAGGTTTAGATTGGATATTAGGAAAAAGTTCTTCACTGAAAGGGTTGTCAAGCATTGGAACAGGCTCCCAAGGGAAGTGGGTGAGTTACCATCCCTGAAGGTATTTAAAAGATGAGTAGGTGCAGTGCTTAGGGACATGGTTTAGTGGTGGGTTTGGCTGTGTTAGGTTAAAGGTTGGACTTGATGAACTTAAAGGTCTTTTCCAACCTAAATGATTCTCTGATTCTCAGCTCTGGACCCAGGCTGGCAGCAAACACTGTGTACCACTATTTCAGCAATGAGAGCTGCTGTCATTCAGGATCAGGCCCTAAGTCCCAGGGGTGGCTCGCTGGTTCCAGCCCTGGGATGCAAAGGTGCTTTCACAGCATAAATAGAAGTAATGTTCAGCAAGTTTCCTCCTTTGGAATGAATTCTTTCTCTTTTTTTGGCCACTTTCATTGTTTGAATATTTTCTGTATTTTTCATGTAATTCCTTTACTCCTTCCCCTCCCCAGATACATGAAGGATTGTATTTACAGTGCAGCTATAGATGCAGTCAGCACATACTGTGAGAAAGTCTAGGAAGTGCAAAAGGGACCTTTTAAAGTGGATTTGTCTGCTGCTTCTATATTAAAAGCATAAAATCCAAAGCTGCTTTTTTAACATCAGAAATATTACTCCACATGAGCTGCTAACGCTGCCGTGCTGCTTGCTTCACAAAGTGTGATCATCGCTTGGAGTTTAAGTTAACAGCACATTGTGAGTTTTGTTGCTGTTGTTCCACCACACAAGCTAAGAAAGCTGCAAACCTTAGTAGGAAAATAACAGAGATGGGAGAACAAAGGTGGTAGATTTTCCTTTTGTATCTTCAGCTAATAAGGATTAGTGGAGACTTAAAACTATCACACTCTGATGTTTTCTATGTTGTTTACTTGGAGCATTTTGGTGTTTTGGTCCAGTCTTAAGTGTCTGGCTATAAACATGCTGAGATGACAGTCAGATGGTGCTGCTTGTACAATGGCTTGCACTGGGAAATGAGTATTTTTGGATCTGCAGGCACTATGGAGGTACTTGGGAAGTCAGAGGGACAGGCTGTCTTTTGCTTGTCCCATGAGCTGTGAAAATCAAGCCTGCTGCATGCTTAACCTACGACTTACGTCAACCACTCTGCTCCTACTACACATCATTAAATGAAGTAAAAAGCAAATTCAAAAGGAAGTCCAAGTGAAGAGGCTGCGTGAAGCACACAAAAAATAAGACTTTCAGTGAAAGTGAAGCCAGAAAGTCCTTATCATTTCCTGCTGCCACAGCCAAATTCTTTACTTGGCCGTAATGTACAGTCCCTGTGGAAAGGAATACAAGGCAATGGGTAATGTCAGAACTGGATCAAAGATGTAATGAAAATACTGTTAAATACGGATATTTTGGAGAAAACAATCTGTAACATTTCTCACTGAGAAATTGCTTTTGCACCAAAGAAGTTTTTGTTTCTTCTGAAAAAAACTTTTGAGCCAGAAAAAAAAATCAATATTCAGCAAAATCCACTAATTTTACATTTAGTAAGAAATGACAACCAAAAGAAAGATGCTTTGCTTGGCGTTTGTTTTTTGTTTGTAAGAGGAATTATTTGATACCAGATTTCAGTGAGCCCCATTTATTAGCTCAGTGGAACTCCTGCTGATTCGGCCTGGTGTCAGGGAGCATTAAAGAAGCTGCAAATCTCAAATCCCTTTAAAGACTCGGAATAAGTTTTAAATAGAAACTAATTGCCCCTCTGCACAGGACGTGGTGCACACTGGGTTGTTCAGACCAAGTCATCTCTAGAGTTTTGCCCTCTGCTGTTAACGTCCTGCTCAGCATCAGGCTCATCAGGTCTTACAATAACACAGGCTGCCAGGAAACTCGTGTGCTCTTTGATGGTTCATGCAGTGTTGCCCACCTACCTGTGGGATGGAGCTTTGCATGGAGAGCTTCCTCCTCTCCTGCTTGCTGTCATGTCACTCATTTCCCATCACAGAGCCTTTCAGTATTACGCAGTTCAAGCAGTTTGAGATGTGTAATCACCAGCCTGTTTGATCTGAGGAATGTGCCTCTGTGTTAGAGGAACTTTGGTTTTATGTTTACTGACACAAATCAATCCTGGCTTGCAAATTGGAAGAGATGGAGCTTGAAATCTGGCAAGGTCTGTTTTTACCCTCTGAAGAGCCTGTGCTTTGCTTGGGGGAAAAGGGCTTGAGTACTGACTTGCAATCAGGAGTTGAAAAAAGTGATTGCTAGAAAACTGCAGAGATTTGAGTAATCGAACCTTGCTCCCTTCCCTTCTGAAAACAGATGAAAAAGCAAGGCAGAGGGACTTGTGATGGACACTGCTCATCTTGCTGAACAAACACATACAATCATAGAATAGTTTGGGTTGGAAGGGACCTTCAAAGCTTGTCTAGTCCAACCCCCATGCAATGAGCAGAGATATCTCCATCTAGATCAGATTGCCGAGAACCACATCCAGCCTGGTCTTAAATATTGCATAACTGGTAACAGCTCAGTATGAGGGGGGAGAGGGAGCTTCATCCCTGCGGGCTGCTCACATCCTTCCCATGGCCTTGCCCTCCACATCCCAACCTGGTGGGGAATGTAAAAGCAGAACCTCTCCAGCAGACTCAGTGAAGTCCTCTGAGAGTCCCTTTCACCTTTGCAACCTTATTTCTGCGTTAAATTGGGAACATCTACTGACCAAGGTGTCAGCATTCAGCGGGCAGTTTGCAAGGTTTTGGGGAGGTGTGATAAGCCAGCACTTGGTACTTCTTTAGCAATGCATTGTGCCCTATCTGGTGGCACAGTAGCAGAACAGATGTCATGAAACCAGGAGTCCTCGAGCCCATGTCGAGTTGAGGGATGTGTCTGGAGATGGTGGTGCTCTCTCTGGCTCTGCTGCTGACTTGTGCATGTCAGCAGGCAAACCACTTCACAGCTCATATCTGCTAGCAGCTAGTTCAGCTGAAGATGAAAAGCAGCTACTAAGCATGGCACAGTGTAATACCCACATTTGTGATTGTATCAGAAAGCCTGGTGCAGGTGCTCTGAAAACATGAAAACATTTTAAACAGTTCCCTCTGCTTCAAAATGTCAAACAAAAGCAAAATTAACTCAGAAATGGTTATTAACCACATAAAGCATGTATGTATGCATGCAGAGGATACATTATTCATTACCTGTTCAGTCTTCCTGTCAGCAACACATCTGAAAGCAAAATGCGCTGCCAAGTCATGTATTCTGATGACCTGGGGACTTCCCATTTCCCAGGAAGATGAATTTGGGGCATGAGAATGATTTCTAATAAACACTGGCAGCAAAGATGATGGTAAAAGGAAGTGCAGCTTCTGTGGGGGTTTTTTGCAAAGGAAAGTACAGTGACTCATGCATCAGAAGGAACACGATAACCAAAGACAGTCCATGCTCTTTGCAAGTGACCACCCGAATCTCTTCCCCTGGGGGCACACCTAATGATGATTAGTTGCTCTTGAAGGCACAAGGTCTGTGGACTTGTACAACTAGGCACCAACATGTCTGTCCTTATGAACTGAAAACATCAATCTGTGATTCAAAAGCTATGCTGGAAACTTCAGATGTGAGATTTTCAGTGTTGGAGAGAGAAATTACAAGCTTTATTTTTAAGGGCTAAACTCACTGTCCTACCAATGCAATGGAAGGATAAATGGGTATGGAGGAAATATGTATTTATCAGTTAAGCTCTTTGCAAGCAACTCACTGGTATTCACACCAAAATAAAAGTATTCACACTTGGAGTTTTCTGGGAAGAGCCCAGAAAGATAAGCCTGAAGTTGAGGGCAGCAGAGGGCACAGCAGTGTATGAGGTACCCGTGAACTTCTGTGCACAAAACAGCATGATACAGATAATGTGATGGAAGATCTCATAAGTCATCCTTGCTCACTTGACTGGAAAGTTCTCAGCTTTCCCTCTGCCCATCACCAACCACCTCCCAAGGGGTTGCAGTTTGCACTGGTGCCATTTTCTCACTGGCACACAGGTGATGTCAGATGTCGTGTCCTGCTGCCTCTGAGGCTGGTGCGCTCCTGTCTGGGTGCACAAAGGCAGGAGATGAGCTGTGTTTCCCTGCAGTTCCTTGACATTGCTCATGGCTGAAACAGCGATGGTGTGTGTAGTGACTGAGCGAGGGCTGCGTGTGTGTTCCCTGCTTGCTGCACACACCTCTAATGTGCTGTGGATAAAGATGTGACTGCTGTGTTTGCTTAAAAGCAATCTATTCTTTTGTGAGCCATGTTCAGAGCATCTCCACTTGTGCCTACGTCTTGCATGAGGGCATATGCACCAAACTGTTCAGCTCATGGGACTACATCTTCATTATGTGTGTGGGGAATGTGAATTTGTGTGTTTGACCATGGCAGATCAGTGTGGATCAGGTCGACCTGAGCCACGAACCTCTTTTCCTTCAGTTGGTGCATAGGGACTATGAGCAGATGAAAGTAATGCTCTAAGTGCTTAAGGAAAAGGAAATAGAGTTACAGTTCTCAGAGCAGTGTTGCATGGACTGTGTGGTTTATAGCAGATGTTTCAGGACATAAACAATTAGGGCTTAATGTATTAATATACGTCTCTGAAAAATAATCCAGCAGTATATCATGGGCCAGACCCTTGGCTGACATAGCCTGATATGGTTCCAGTGGCTTCATTTTCAGTTTTCAACATGCTGACATCTAGCATCTTTAATTATATACATCTCTGGCCAATATAGAGCTATGTGAGATGAGGATGCCTGGATCTTGTGTGTGCCATTAAAATGCGTCCTAGGACCTTCGGACTCAACAGCAGTCCAAACTGGTCTTTTGGATCATCAGAGTGTAATTCTGCAACACTGGATAGGCACAAGTGCGGATTTCATGAGTGCATTAATCTCTGCTATCTAAAAATACTTTAGATCTATCTGACACAGTTACACAGGAGCAAATCTAGGGCAGATATGCCCTAGGCTCTGCAAGCTACAGCTCTGCCCATCTCCCTACATGCACTCCCATGGGGGAGACAGGGTCTATGATCAACAGGAGGCAGAAGTGCTCGAAAAATGCTGGTGTCTACAAGGCCGGGGTGGTGGTGGCAGGGACATGTCTCACAACATATTTTCCTACAGCTCTGCATAGTTTCATTGACTGAGAAAGCCCAGAATAGCTTTGTGTACTATGCAGTGCTTACTTTCCTGTTGTCTTCTAGCAAACAGACTACAGATTGTTTCTTCAGTGTCATCTAATGATTTTATTTTCTCTGCTTCTTTCAGCTCCAAGGCTCCTTGAAGAGAAAGTTGGTGGTAAATCTGTCACCTGTCAACAACAAGAGGCCCAATGGTGTTTCAGAGAGCTCCTTCCTTGACATTAAAAGGATAAGAGTGGGTGACAATGTCTCAGTGGGACAAGGTGGACAACATGTTAACAATTGCCAAAGCCAGTCAATGTCAGGAACTATGTCTGTGGGGCAAGGATCACAAAGAAAGGCTAACAACCTAGCAAACAATACACATGTGAGTGGGAATGGTATGTTTAATATGACTTTGAAAGAGGTAAAGAAAGAACCAGGAGAAACGATGTCCTGCAGCAAACACTTGGATGGACAGACATCCCATGAGAACATGTTCCCTAACAGATATGGGGAAGACTCGTGGGAACAAATGATGGATCTGGAGCTTCAGGAGCTATTTAATGAACTGAATAACATCTCAGTGCCACCAATGAGTGATCTTGAGCTAGAGAATATGATAAATGCCACCATAAAACAAGATGAGCCATTCAACATTGACCTTGGGCAGCAGAACCAGAGGGGCCCTGTGAGATCTCTGCAGATGGATAAGATGGTGATAAAAAGTGAATATGCACCAGGCATGAATCAGGCTCCTGTGGGCTCCCCACAGATGAGGCCTTCTTCTACAGGTCCAGCCTTCACTATGGCCACCACTGCCATGTCCACCTCTTCACCCATCCCTTCGGTGCCTCAGAGTCAAACACAGGTATCGCAGGTTTCTTCTGCATCCAGTCGTCCCCTGCCTAACTGGCAGGAGGTCTCTCATGCACAGCAGCTCAAACAGATTGCAGCCAACCGGCAGCAACATGCCTTGATTCAGCAGCAACAGCAGCAGCAGAACCAGACAGCCAACTGGTCCACTCTGTCTCCATC
Source organism: Melopsittacus undulatus (assembly GCF_012275295.1). Lineage (NCBI taxonomy): Eukaryota > Metazoa > Chordata > Aves > Psittaciformes > Psittaculidae > Melopsittacus > Melopsittacus undulatus. The sequence goes on along the minus strand of NC_047528.1, from coordinate 10,908,578 downwards.
AGGACCTTCCCCTGGACCCTTCATGCAAGAGAAAATCCCCAGTCCTTCTTTTCGCCAGCAGCAGTTCAGCCCACAAAGCTCAGCGATGCTTGGGGTACCAGTGAATGGAAACCAGTCAAAAGGGATGAACAACTATGTTTATAAACCAACCACTCCCCAGAGCAATCCCATGGACATAATCATGCAACAGAAGCCTCAGGACCTCAACAGGAACTTTATTAACAGCGCTCAGCCACCACTAGAGCAGCATCATGGCAACACAAAGCCTTTGTTTCACTTTAACTCAGAGCAAACAAACCAGCAGATGCCTTCGGTTTTGGGTTCCCAAAACAAGCCTGCCCTTCTGCACTACACGCAGCAGGCACAGGGTTCAGCCCCCGTGCAACAGCCACAGCAACAGCAGCAACAACAGCCACAGCAGCAACCTGCTCAACCTCTCTCGAACCAGTCACTTCAAAGGCCACCTAACGTACCCCTGGCACTGCAGCAAAAAATGATGCTTCAGAAAATGCAGCAAAGCCAGCAAATCTCAGGTTTGCAGTATCCAGTCTCTCAGCAGCACAGACAGGTAAGGCAAATTCCCTCTTATCTGTCAGAAAATCATTCTGGTCTGAGTAGTCAAATGGCTTTTGCAGCCGGGCCTCATTCCTCCAGGGTGTATGGCTGGCAGATAATGGTCATCTCAGCACATATTTCTATGGAGCTGGTGATGGCACGTTTGGCACCTATTCAGGTATACGATGGATGCACGTTTATACATAGTTCAAGAAAGACAAGTTCATAACACTTTTTTCTGCCTCCAATGGAGTATGTCATTACTATATATACTATGTAGATACTTGTCAGAAAGGTGAGATAGTAGGGAAGATACAAGCTTATTTTGGATCCCGATCTAAGTATTCCAGCTTAGAAGAATTTAGGTTCTTTTGAATGGCAAAATTTTAATTAATTCCTATATTATCTGAGGTGATGTATTTTACAGCATTAGTTTATGCGCCATCATTTTCTTCAGGGCGGCAGGGTTAGGAAATTCTGCTTTTAGATATCTTTTGACTGACGTGACAAAAATACTGTTTGCACATTCGTTATCTGTTTGGCAGAGAAAAACTAGGACTTATCTGTGAGCTTTATAAACACCCATCACACTTCTGGGAATATTCTGTGGATAAAATATGTGCCTAGATATGAAGGTGAAGGTTGCCACAGATATGTCTGCAATTATATACCACATGGCCAGCTCCCACTGTGTTATCATGGAACAGTGCTCTGACAAAATCAGTCATTATAGCTCAGTTGGGCTCTGACAAAATCACTGTGCATCAGGACCCCAAGTTCAGACCTGCCAATTGAAGTTTGAGTTTGCAGCCTCACTCTACCACAGAGACTGTAAACCAGGTGCAAACCAAGTAAGATGTATTTGACCGTGGGACATTTAAGGCACTCTGAGGAGTTTTGGTGGGACTTGAGCTCAGCACATTTGAAGGTGTAGAGTGGCAATATAGGTGTGGAAAACTTCTGTGGATGTGAAAAATAGCCCTAAGAACCTACTAACAGTGAAATCCTGAGTCTTCCATGAAGTTCCAGAGAAGCAGCATTGTGAATGAATCATTCAGAACTGGAGTTTCTTCACCAAACTGGATGAACAGTCTGATGTTTCTTAAGGGTAGATATAGTTGTGTGCATGGACACCTTCCTCCTTTTATCTCTCTTAAATTCCCACTAACCATGAATTTACCCAGCAGAAAATCCCTTAGCAAGAGGTGCCAGGTGAAACCTACGGGCAGCTTTGGGTGGGGAGATGTTGCTTGGTTGGAAGATGTTGGAGAATAAGCATTGGCAGGAAGCAAGCACAGCTTTGCTGTTTTACAGGAGGTCTCTGCTGGCTGTTCCTCTCTTTCTTAGGCTTGCCTCTTAGGCTACTCTGTGCTTTCTTCTTAGGCACATTTCCCTGTACTCTTAATAGACTGGCAGGCAGATGAATTTTAGCAGTTCCTTCATTCAGCCATGATGAAGCTTCCAGCAATCTGTCAGCACAGGGGAGACAGGCAGGACTTCTGCAAACACTACTATTTGTCTGAAAAAAAATATGCAAGGTCACATTCTGGAAAGGAATAAAAGCACCAAGAGCAATTCCACTTCAGGCAGTGTTAACTCCTTGCTCTGTGTCCTTTTGGGTAGCTGCTTAGGGAGTCAAGCCAACAAGATGGTACTTGGCCGTGGCAGTACATGCAAGGTTTATCATGAGTGTAGTGAGATCTCTCACCTGCACAGTCTTTTGGCATAGGAAACATGTTCTAAATGAACTTTGCAGAGTGTGAAACTTTAGATATTTCGCCAAGGAAGGAGTTTTGCCTATTGTCACTGACTTTTGCAAGTAGTTTTCCAAAGTTCCCTGTCATCTAACCACTTTCCACAGTTGTGTCTGCAGGACACGGCTACCTGACCCACAGCACAGCTGACAAGCGTAGAAGCTTTGTAGACACAGATTATGGAGCTTTTGCAGCAAAAAATTGCTGGGTTTTTTTCTGTGATCTAGAAGGGATAACTCAATTTTGCAGATATCCCAAGAGGTTGTTTCAAAGTTCTGCTGAAGTTTAGAAAATGAGGTAGTTCTCTCTCAGAGCAGTATTCTGCAGCTGCTGGAACAATGCTTAGAAATGCAATTGATCCATCAATGGCAGAGTTTTGGAAAGGCTCGAACTTACTTGTTCACCTGGTAGTATTTATGGACTCCTTTAGCATCTGCCTGCACAGTGTCAACAGCCCATCAACCGCTTGGTCAGCGCCTGCTTGCCCCATAAATCCAGTCTAACTGCTAAATCAGAGTGGGAGGAGGCACTGCTAGTCTTATTTTCCAACAAAGACAACAAAAGTCAAAGCAACCTCACAGGTCAACACCCACTGATTTTAGCAATGGGGACATCACCTCGTTCAGGCTACAGAGTTTTCTTTCCTGCGGGTTCATCTCTTACCTCTAAGGATTCCTACACATCATTAACAGTAATGTATGATTAATTACCAGCATTTACTAATTAACTCCATGCTTAATATTTATTTTACTCATGCCCTATTTCTTCATGATGAAGCAAGGTTTGATTCTACTTTGTGTAATTCAGCTCATCCTCAGAGCATTGTCATTTTCACATGTAAGGACCCTCTCAAATTGGCTGGAAGGCTTTGTTACTGGAACTGTGAGTGCACATTCATATAGGGCTGCTGTGACATTGCCATTAGATAACACTGACTGGAATGTTATAAATTCACATTTTTACCTGAACCAGCTCACGCTCTATATTTTCACTCTAAAGATCCCCCAAAACCATTTGAATTTGGCTTTATCAGCCCAAGCTGGCTAACTGGAAATGTAGAGCTTATAATTCCTCTGCTTGTCACATTCACTTTGTGTCAAATCGGAGCAAACTTGTAGTGGGATTTGGTAATTAGATGTCTTTTCCCTCCAGGGGAGAGTCATAAAAATGATGGAAATCATCTTGGTTTCCTGAAAGATTGATCCGAATAAAGGGTTTGTTTGCATATTTGTGTTATTCTCCATTGTTGTGGGAGTCACCTTTCCATTGTCCCTCAGAGTGCAACAGATGCATAATCATGAAAAACTCTCAGAAGTGCAACACTTTTTTGTTTTGGGAATAATCAGAAACTCCAAATTCCACACAGGTTTATTCAGGTTTGCAATATTTATACGGAACCTGGATTGGTATGGAAGAAAATCTGTAGCTGGACTTGGGCAGACGTTTAAAGTCTACCTTTCCCCTTGAGAAGAAATGTAGTCCAGATAAGGATGCTTCTGAAGCAAGATTTAAGGGTTTTGAACAACAACAAGAAATTTGTCATTTTTAACTAGTATAAAAAAATTCCACATGTGTTTTCAAAGTTTTGATCAGCAATGAGACTTTTTCAATAGGACCCATTAGTCTGCTGTGAAGAAGTAAAAAAACAATTAAAAAGAAAAGAAAAAGAAACTAAAAAGCTGTATCGGCTAAATAAAATATTATTCATCCCTTTCTGGTTTTGACCTAAAGCCAAATTAAACTCAAAGATTTCAAGCTGACTTTTTCTCCAGATTTTCTTATTCAACTTCATTCACTCCAGGGAGGGAGGAAAGAAGGCTGAGCTCATGAGAACAGCAACCCTAATGAAGCAAGGCCACTCTATCTGCTGCATGGGAGCACGTGCTGTATTTAGTCTTGGCTTTGGGGGCAAGGATAACGCAAAGGATCATGAGAGCTTCAGCCCCCACTTTACCAGAGCAACTGGTGGTCCTTATTTTTAAGGCTCTGGAAGCATCAGTGTTCTCTGTATAGTTACAATCCACAACAGTGTTTCCTTGTGCAGTGCTCAAGTCCTTGTTCCTTTATAATTGCTTTGTGGATGGGATCATAGGGTCATAGAATCACAGAATGGTTTGGGGTGGAAGGGACCTTAAGGCTCATCCAGTTCCAACCCCCTGCCATGGGCAGGGACACCTTTCACTAGATAAGCTTGCTCCAAGCCCCATCCAACCTGGCCTTGAACACTGCCAGGGATGGGGCAGCCACAGCTTCTCTGGGCACCCTGTGCCAGCGTCTCAGCACCCTCACAGGGAAGAAAACCTGAAGATTAATCTAAATCTACTCTCCTTCAATTTAAAGCCATTTTTTGCCCTTATTTGCCTTAACTGGAGAAAGCCTTAAATCATTTTCTTCACCAGGTCTTAACAGGTTCCCTTTAAATCCAATCAGTCTCCCTTCCTATGAATCCTGAATGTTCCCTTCTCCAGTACCTGCTCCAAGCATTAGTGTCCCATACATGCCTCTTGCTCTCCCACAGGAAGGCTTTGCCTTTTGCAGCATAAGGCAAACAACCTTTCAGGTGCTCCATGATCCCAGGAAACAGCATGGATTTGGACTGGAGAAAGGTCACAGTACTGCACCAAGGGGTGTGCCACCACTGCTTCAAGTGCTGAAGGGACCTCACCTTGCAGGCCTCTTCCTTCAAATGCCCAGCAAATCAGTGCTTACCTGAAATACATGCGAGGAATACAGATAGTAATTCAACTAACCTGGCAGCTTGGCAGAGATGCTGTGACAGGTTATCCTCTCATTTTCCCTGGTGTAAAACTAAGGTAATTCCATGTATTTTCAGGAGAGCTTAATTGGACTTAGAGCAGCATACTAAGCAGCAGGATGTGGCTTTCTAGATGTGTTTTTTTAAAGCATGGGCACAATACGAATTGAATAAAAAAGGTATGTTGTATTGTCAGATGGCTATAAAGTGCTATGGGAGGAAGAAGCATCGGGAACAAAAGATCTAATGGCTCTTTTGAAAGTGCAGGTATAAAAACTCTTGTTATCGTTCACTGCTGAGCAATAACTTACACCTCTCATTCGGCCTCCGAAATTCCACAAAGAAAATGTGGCTTCTTTGGATGACTCATATCAAACCAATGTTTTCCTAGACCTTTGTGTTTAGCACTACAGAAGAAACGAAGAGCACATTTTGGTGTGGCCACCTCTCTGTTTTCAAGTGTGAAGGAATTATTTTGCAAATATTTGTGCAATGAAGAGAGGAATCCTAGAGTAGCTTGTGGTAATTGGTACAAAGCAGGACTTAAATCTGACTTAGATCATAAATAACAGCGATTCCAGGCTTTTGGAATCTGCAATAATAGAAACTGTTCCATAGTGTAAGAAAATAACAATGTGACCTTTCTTTCAGTGTTCGCTATAAAAATAATATTTGGATGACAGCTTTTCTTGATAGCTCCATTTGGGTCGCATTCCTTCATGCAAGGGCTTCTGAACTAAATATTCTGGATTAGAATTTGAGTATGTCCCATAATTCCATAACCACCATCAACTGCAGGATCACAGCTGATTTACGATCACAAAACCAGAGAGAAAATGACTAAACTGCTGTATTGTCATGGTGGACAGTTGTCTTGGTAGTGTCTTATATCATTCATGCTCAGTTTGCTGAATGGAATATATAGACTGTTACACTGTGGATGGTTAGTTCAGGAGGTCATTGTAATTCAAAGGCTCAGAGAGTGCGGCAGTTCCATAAGGTTTCTTGAACTCTGCATAAAGTATTTATCCTGGTAAAATATTAGAGTATTAGCCACTAAGGTCAAATGCAGCTGGATTTGGGGATTTGGGAGGTAGCTGAGGTTGTCCCTGTTGTCTCATTTGGAGTGCTTTTTGAAGGTATCTATCTTCCTTGAAAATCTTCCTTGCTATCTTTTATGAAGCTACCAATATAAACTATCATTGCACTTGCCTAGATGAGTTCTTTGCTAATGTCAGCACACTGAAGTCTTATTTATTATTTATCAGCATAGTGGAAATGCCTGGGAGATCCACTGATAGGGCAGAATGGCACTCTGTGATGAGCTGTATAAGCACAGATTTTAAATGCCACCTGCCTCAGAGGAACGGTGTTGATCTGCCTTCTGTAAGAGTCAAAGAAAAGATGAGGTTTAGAGAAGGAATTTGAAGGAGATCCTCTTCTACCTGCCTGCATGTCTAGAACTGTTGACCTGAGGACAAGGTACCTGGTGTGTATGCAAAAGAAGGGGATGGTGGCAACAAAGAGGAAAGGGTCAGAAGGTGGCCAGTGGTGGTGCCTGAGATTACAGTTTACAAACCTGGGATGATGGAGTAAAGTAGTGAACCATCCCCAAAGACAGGACTTGAGTTTGTGCATATTAGATTAACTGGAGAGGAAGTGTAACAGGGCAAGACTGGGGTAAGGAACTGTGAAGACGCATGAGGAAGGAAATGGACCAGGGATGTTTCAAGTTTGGCTCTCTGCTACTAAGCAAGTTTGTCTGTCTCAACCTGTGATCTCATCAGTAAAGGTGGATATCCATAAAGGCTTCTTACCTGGCTGAAGTTAGGATTTCTGCTATTGCTGTGTGTGCATCTGAGGCAGGAGTCAAGCCCTGAGTCAACTTCCTGCAGGGATTTTGGAAAAGCAGCCTGGAAAAACAATATAATTCCACAGCCATGTGGAGCTGGCATGGTGAAACCCCTTTCCTGTAAGTTTTTGCTTGTTTGTAGGCAATTTGTGAATACCTCAAGAAGTCAAGGAACCAAAAAATCTTAACAAGCCCCAGCTCCCATTTCTCTCCCTAGGGTCTTCTTATTATTTGAATTCCCCAAAGTCCTCAAGAGCAAGTCCCAGTAAATGGTCTCTCTGGGGGTTCAAAATGAAGGAATATTTTAATGGCAAATATTTATTCCTCCACTCAGCCACTTTTACTGCTGGTGTTTTTATGGTGGAGACCTGCCCCAGGCCACAGATGACTGTCATTAAGACAGCAACAGACCTAGTAATGTTCCTTTAACGGGAGTTTTCACGGGTGAATTTACCATTTGTATGTGATGCTGATCCAGAAAACCAGCCAGCTGCTCCAACAGAACTATTCCAGAACCATCTGCCTGTTTCATTTGCTGCATGCCTGTTTCTGGTAATGTACACACATAGTGTAAGAGACAGCTTTTGCCCTAAAGAATTTATAATCTAAATAAGCAAGCCAGCCAAACCTTGAGAAGAAGGAAATGTTACTGTGTATTTTATGTATTATTATATATTTTGGGAAAGAGAGAAGGAAGATCTCATTCAAAGCCATTGCAATCAATCCACTGGAGTTGTTGGATACGGACACATTTAACATTGCAGAGGAATCGTCTGAAAGAGTCTGGAGTTGGACTAGACCCAATATCAGTCTAAGAGACACTCTCCTTGTGTGCTAGGATAGTGCCTGAACCTATCAGCTTGCATCTGCTCATCCTGACCTGACTGCCCTTGCCTCTTGGTCTGAGAGTCTTCCGTGTAGACCCAGCACCCACAGCTCTGAGCCTTCACAGCCTGCACAGTCCCCCAGAGGAGGCCTCTGAAGCAGTTATGTTTGATGCCTTCTTTTCCCTTCACGCACATACATCAATGGGAAACAGCTCACTGGTGCACCCAGCAGCTTGTCAGATTTCCAAGGGGCCTTTGAGACATCTATTCATAGGTGGACCTTCAGTGGCTATGCCTGAGATTCTGGTTGCCACTTTATACACGGGGAAGGAGTGGGGTCTTGGGGGCAGCCCCACACCACATTGAAAAGGCCAACTATGTTGAGTTTGTGTTATCCCTTCAAAACCAGTCGTTACTGCTCTGTCGCCTCTGACAAGGCTCTGTTTTGTCAAGCCTGAGCTGGAATTTGAAGGAGGCGACTGATTGAAGTAGTTGATCCATCTGAAAAGCCAAGCTATTTCATAGAGTATTTTAATAGTAAAAATTAGCTTTGGCATAGCTGTGGAAATATTAGAGTTGAATGATTCTCCAGTTTCAGAGGAAGAGGTGAGGATTTATGATGTTCACATCATGTCTTGAATCAGTAGAAGTGCAGAAATCATAGAAAAGGAGGGATATTTATTACCCTAAGCTTCCTACGTAACCAGTGAGGAAGGCACAGGTCAAAGTACTTACACCTGACACATACATGGGGCAACAACTCACTGCAGAAGAACCTCAGTGCCCATGAGCCCAGGATGGAATGGAATGGGGTGGAGTGGAATAAAATAGAACAGAAAGGAAAAGAAACAGAACAGAAGACTAGAATATTTCAGTTGGAAGGGACCTACAACAATCATCTAATCCAACTATCTGACCACTTCAGGGCTGCCCAGAAGTTAAAGCATGTTATTAAGGACATTGTCCAGAGGATTCTTAAACACTGATGGATTTGGGGCATCAACCACCTCTCTAGGAAGCCTGTTCCAGGGTTCAAAGGTTCTTTCTGCCTTGCAAAAGATGCACATGAGGAAGAATAATGAAAGTTGAATGGTCTTCTCAGGCCCTCATAAAAAGCTCTGTAGTCAGCCTTGGTTGAAACTTCCCTGTGATTGACTGACACAAAAATACTTGCAATGACTAAGGTGTGAAAACGAAGGAAGGCAGTGTTTCTTTGGAGCCAGTTTGTTCTGTAACCTGTAAGAGAGACACTCTAAGGGCTTTCCGTATTCCTGTGAAGAGGGGTTAGATGTACTCACAGTCTTTTCTTTTTCTAGTCCTTTCTATAATTTGCAGTGGTTGCAAGACGGGCCACAGCCTGACTCCAAGTGAGTGATGAATGACTAAAGGATTTAGTGCTTTGGTTCTGGTTAGAAAAGCATCCAGCTTTATCCATTGCAGAACTAGATTTCTCCGAATGACTGTAAACTGCAATCCCAGCTAAAGCAGGCTTTGCTCGGGTGACTCCAGTCTTGTCTGGTTTCAACCAGAATGGAAAAGAAAAGAAAGGCTTCTCTTTTTTTTCCTACTGGAACTGGTAAAAGACATGGGAAGACATAGGGATTAGCAGAAGTATTGGGAGGTTCACAGCCTAAGTGCAAAACAGAGTGGGAGGAGAGAGGGTGGGAGCGAGTTCTGGCTATCCATCCTTAATCCAAAGCTGCCTGCTTCTTCCCAGGCTATACTTCACTGTCATACACTTGCAAATTCACTCCAGGAATGAAAACAGACTAACTTTAAGCTTGTTCCCAAAGCTGCAAATTTGTCCCTGCTGGGTGTTAATTTAACTGCTTCCAGGGCACCAGGATGTCTACTCGAGTTCGCATTGCTCGCCTGCTTCTCTTTTTTTCTCACACATCTGGTGTTGTGAAAACTTCCAAGGCACCACACGGAAGAGTGATGAACTGGCCACTTTTAACCCTTTCTGCAGCATGCCAAGTATGAACCTGTCTCTCTCCAGTGTTTTCTCCCTGTAGCAGAGTCCATGGGCCTTATTACGCATGCCATCCACAAGCAGTGAGCATTTCACAGGCTGAGAAGTGAGCTTCCCTTCAGCTCCATCGTCCTCTGTTTGTCCTGTGGACAAACCTGCCTAAACAGTAATAACAGGGCCTTGAAAATTTCCATCAGGAAGAAACAGGTTTGTGGCAGGGGAGAGTTTTTTCCAAAATATTTCTTTTTTCCTCTTGCTTTTATCTGGTGTTGCCACTTCCCAGCAGGGAGGATGTTCAGTGCAGCAGCTTTGCTCGTATTATGGCAAGCAATGGCTTTTTCCTGTTGGTTTTTTATTGTTGCCATTTGTTCTGTGATGGCTTCATTAACTGTTCGTGTGCTGCATCGACTGAACCGAAGCAAGTTCAGAATGACCTGGGTGTCTCATTTCCTTGCACTTTACTTGACTTTCTCCATTTTGCTTTCTGTTGAAAAGGTTGTTTGCATGGCTGGCTCACTTGTTTCACTAACATATTCCTACCAATCATACAGACTGGCTTGGTTTTTGTCTTTGGCTACGGTTTGCTAAAAAGGAAAACCAGCAAAGATACTTGAAACCCAAATTCCTCTTCCATTTTAGCCTGTTGTGCAATAGCAGCCTTATGGCACAAGAAGCGTGCAAAATCCTTCCTTTGCTGTCTTTCTCTCAACCCTATCATCACTTTTAATCCACAGCCCTCCTTTCCTACTTCCATCCCAGAGACTGTTCCTTCTGAGCCCTGGTTCCTCTTCAGCATCCACCTCTGTGGAGCTGAAACACCATGGGGAAACATCTGACAGCCATATGGGCTGCTGAACACAGCGAGAAAGCAGCAGTATCCATCTCACTGATGCAGGAGACCCAAATGTGCCACAGTCCTCGAGTTTGGCATCTTCTCTTCCTCATGTAGGGTTTTCACTGCTGAGTTTTATTTTTAAAAGCAGTAAATAACTCTCGATCCACAAATTACAGGCCTCTTTGGTAAACATGAAATCTACTTCATGGGGTAAGTACAGCTGTGTTGTCAAAATCTTACTTCATATGCAAAGTGCTATCAAATGCAGCTTTTTTCAGAAGCAGCATTTCTCTGTGGGCTGAGCTCTGGGGCCTCAGGAAGCACTGGAGCAGCTCTTCCGAAGGTTTTTCCATAGCCATATATATATTGCATTATAAAAAAAAATGAAATCTTCTCATTTTCAACCCTCCTGAACTGCTCTCTGGACTCACCACCTGAAAATACCAATGAAATTTGGGTTGTGGAGATACAATTACTCATCTCCCTATTAAACCTGAGCTTTTTTTAAGAGTAGGATTTACGTGTCCATAGCCAAATTATTTATGCAGATCTAGAGAGTAACAGTCCAAGACCCATATAGCTTTAACATATCCATCCCTGCTTTTCTTCTGACAAGTATTCCAACCAGTGCACCTAGTAACCACCTTTGAAATTGGTCATAAGTAAATTTAGGCTAGAAATTAGCAGCACATTCCCAGCAATAGGAGAAATTGTTTGGCTTTCCTGAGGAGAGTGCTGGTGGCTAAAACCTATCTGCTTTTCAGATAAAACTTAGAACAAATGCTGCGTGATATGTGATAGCAAGACATTCAGTTTAAAGATGCATCTCTGTTCCTCTGCTGTCATAGCAGAATACAAAACAGTCATCTGGCCTTCGCCTTGTGTGGCCCTTTCTTTGACAGAACCAAGTGGGAAGGCCACTACTAAGCAAAGTGGAGTAGATGGCATGGCTGAGAACATTGGATAGATGTACAGACATTTAATTGTAGCGTTCATTTAAATAGATGGTCTACTGTTGTTACGAGCCCTAGGGATGTTTTCCCTCTTCCTTCTGAAGAATCCAAAGCAAATCAAAAGCTGGTCAGTTGGTACAGTAATTGTATATAAATTTGCACATGAATCATTAATTAGAGTCAAACTGTGGAAGAAATTAAAAAGGCTAAAGGACATTTGTGTGAAGACCACTGTGTTTGATACAGGGAACATGCACATATTTGGACTGTTTGCTGAAATGGGCACTATGTTAATGAATCATTGTAATCACCTTCATTATAGTCTTTCAAACAAAGGAGGCTACTATGACAAAACCATACAAAACCCAGAGGCAGTAGAGAAGCTGCTGATTAGATAACTGTCTTGATATTTGTATCTGAGCCCATGGATCTGGACAACATAATATGTTACTCTCAGGGCAAGAAGCCCCATGTCCTCTTGAATGACGTTTGTAAGGTATCTCTTGGTCTCTTGCCACCCCAGGGTAACTATTTGGCATAGTCTTTACTGTGCTTTTCCCAAATTTTTCTTACACCTCTGGTCTTTCTGTGGCTAGAATTAGGCTATAAATATTAGTGAACAAAAAATATGTAAAAGGTCCAGATTTTGTGTTATTTTATCCACGCAAATGCTACAAGCAAAACCTAAACCAAATTAAGTTCATGCATAAATATCAGCAGGAGCACTGAGACAGTAGTGATAGCAGAAGTAATGAAATTATGTAATACATGCTAATTGTTTTCTACACACTAATTTATCCATAAAGCTTCTGTGCAGTGAGCAACTATTAACTGTTCTGTAAAGGTTAAAAATTGAGATGGTGAGATCAACACTTTCTTCTAACGCAGCCAGTGAAGTTAAAGCATTAGAAATACATGTGGTGCATCTAAATAAGAGTCTTGGCGCAAAGTGACTGAGTCAAGGAGAGATTAAATAGATCAGTACTTGTGAAAACAGGCCATCTATTTAGATGCATATGTATGGCTTTAATTTTAGTCTCCAAAATAGGGTTGGATTCAGAATTAGCATAAACTTTGCAGTTTTTATAGATTTTTCAAATTACTTTTTTTTGACCAAGCACTTCCCTGTCAAAAATTCAGATTCCTACAAAAGCAAAGATTCCTACAGAAGTCAATGAGTATTTTCAGGAAACTTGCTTTGGAAGATTTAGATGTTTCAGCAACCAAAGCAGTCAGAATTTCATTTCATTAATGTTTAAATCTGTATAGCTTAAACCAGTTTAAAAATTCTCCATGCTGAGGGAGGCTGTGTGTTGATGCTCATGTGTGATCAAAATGAGCCCATGTATGCTAGAGGAGCATCTTAACACTTCACAAAATGGCAAATACATGCAAGGTAAGAGCTACACTTTCAAATGCAGATCACAGGAGAAATTGATTTCACACCAAGGCTTCTGAATTTGCATCTCAACGACTTTATATATGTCCATGTACACAAAAGGCAAATATATTTCCATGCATCACGATGCAAAAGGCAACTCTGACCTTATTTAAATGGTAATCAAAATATTGATCATAATGGTTATGTTGCATAAACAGTAGTAAACATTTGAATATTTTGTTTCAAAACATGCTCTCAAAGATTGGGGAAAACAGGGATTTGTTCATGGCTCAGATTCAGGTCTCCCTTCTTGTCCATCAGTTCAGAGTTACTGAGGTCCTGCAAGAAACACAGGGCAAGTCCTGTAGTGCATGAGAAGGATATGAAGCCTGCACTCACTTGACATAAACTCACCAAGCTCGCTCAAAACAGCAAAGTGAATGGTGGGAGTCACAGTGGTGGAACTGGGGAGAATACATCTATACGTATGGGATAATGCCACTGAAACCACAAGGTGTTTTCTTCCTGAACACCACCTGCAATCTATGCATCCACCTCAGGCAGCATATGGAAGGGAAGAAATAGCTTCTTTGTAATTAATCTGGGACTTTTCAGAGAGTAAGTAGGTTTGAGAAAGGAGATAGAGATCGATTTCATGAGTGACATGGGGAAGATGAACAGGGAAGAATCACAGAAAAGCTGTAGGCACCTACTGAAATCATCAGGCAGCAAAACAAACAAGAGGAAGGCATCTTATACCTAACACCAGGGAGCATCTCCTGTAGGCATCTTTGCTGCACAATGTTGTGGGTGCCAATTTCTAAGCATGGATTCAGAACTGGAGTTGTGCAAATTCAGAAGAAATATTTGTGAAGGGAAACCCGACAATGTGATATAGATGCAAAGTTGCACACAAAATGCCTAAATGGCAGAAGCTAGAAGATATATTGGATGCAGTCCTAGTGTATCATCGCTCTGTTTATATAGTCCATCTTTGAACATAAGAAATGTTACTCTGTGACCACTGTAAGACACAGTTCTGGTTGGAGAATAACACTGCTTGACTATAGCATAAAAGGTTATTAATACAAGGAATACCAGAAATGGTAGCTGGATGAAGGCAATTCATCTTAGCCATGTCTTCCCCAGTGAAGTTTAGGATCACCTAACCCACCAGCCCCTCGCTGTGGCAGTATTTTGTCAGTTGACAGGTCCCCAGTTGACCCGGCACATTCTGGACCAGCAGTCCCAGGCTTGTGAAAGTGGATCTACTCTTTGTTTTTCAGCTGTGAGGGAGCAGGCAGAGTGACGTGACCGTGATCCAGGCCTCTTGGAAAGGGGTTTTTAAAGATGGAAGCTCTAGGAGAGCCTAACTGCCCTCCGGCAGTTTCTCCTGATGTGTGTGCTCCTCCTGCTGCTCCCTTCAAGGAAGGTTTAATGATCACTTTCATGGGGTTGCAGAAATGTCCCAAGGAACACGAGCAATGGAAGGGAAATGCTGGGTTTCAGCCATTTATAACTGATCCAAACTGGAATGGCATTCCATGAAGAAGCCAAAAGCAATAATGTTGAGGTACTAACCTTGCTCCCTTCCAAAAGTCTTTTGCAAAAAAAATGAAGGTAATTAGATATCTAAACTCATTATTACAGGACCTCTTTCAAGCAGGGTATGTAAAGCCCCCATAACACTTGTGCCTGCTTTTTACATCATCTTCAAAAGGCTTCAGCCAATTGGTAGGGTGATCTGTGGAAATAGTGACAATGAAACTTGTTTACTCCTTACTCTTGCAAGGTCCTAAGCAAAGATTTTGCCTCTGATTCTCCTTCAGGCTGAGATCCCCTCTATATCATTATGACCCCAGAAAGGAGCCTTACATGGAATAAAAATGTCATTACATATTCAGGCCACTTTGGTGTAACAGGGACTTAGTGTTAATAAGAATCAGGCTTTAGGTGTTCCAAATGCTCTTTAAAAAAAGAGACAACAATGTGCAAAGTAAACTCTGAGCTATTAATTCAAGAGCAATATGAGCAGCAGCAGCAGTAAAGAAACCCGATATATCCATCAATCAACACTGTGGAACCCTGTTTGTTTGCACTAGTTAGAGAGTGATGAATAGGTCCTCTGTGTAAAACATTCAGCTACAGTGTGAGAGGGTAATAAATTAGGTTTGTTAATTTTATATGCCGTACATACAAAATCACTAAAAATTGTCAATACACTGTAATGGTGACAGAAAGGTCTGGTGCTATAGGAACATGAGCACGGTGCTTTTTCATCTGTACAAGTGAACGTCTCTTCTGGCATTTCCTGCATTTCAGGGAATATGATATAATAAGCCTGGAGGGAGAATTTCACCTACTGATCACTCAGGTTCCCAGCTGCCTCACTGGACTACACTTGTCTAAAAATGATGCTTCTCACACTTGCAATCCCCATTACCTCAGCAGTCAGTGAAAGACAGGGACCTCCAGGGAATGAGTGACTCTGTCCCCCAGGAGGTGCCCAAGAGAAGTGGTGTGATGTGTGGTGGTGGCACAGGCAGGGACCATGATGCCATGGCTCACCCCATGCCTCCAGAGAGCTGAAAGGAGATAGAATCATGGAATCATAGAGTCATAGAGTGGTTTGGGTTGAAAGGGGCCTTAAGATCATCCAGTTCCAACTCCCCTGCAATGAGCAGGGACGCTTCACACTAGACCATGTCCAACCTGGCTTTGAACACTGCCAGGGATGAAGCATTCACAACTTTCTTAGGCAACCCATTCCAGTGCCTCATCACCCTCACAGTAAAGAATTTCTTCCTTATATCTAACCTGAACCTCCCCTGTTTAAGTCTGAACCCAAATAAGGTGGATGCCCCATCAGGGTGGTGCACAGGCAGACCATGAGATCAGCCATGGGGCTGGGCTGTGAGTACAGTCCTGGCCTTTAAGCAACCAGCAGTGAGCACTGAGAATCTGGTCTCAAACCATCCCATTCTGGCACAAATAAAGACCTGGGCACAGACCATGTAACCACCTCAGCCTGGTATTTCCCAGACTCTTTCAAACTGCAGCTCAGACCACATTCAATGGGTGCAGTCTTTTAAGCCCAGGTTAGAGTCTTGCAATTTGTTTCATCTTCATCCATGTGAGCTTTTCCCACTTTTGGCTATGAGCTTTGACCAGGACAGAGCTTTGCACACACTCCCACTGCTTTCTGTCCTGCTGCTCCACTGTTGTATGACTGTGTTCATGTTTTCACACCCACTTCAGTGTCAGCCAAGGCTAAGCGAGTGCGTGCAGCCTCAGTAGTGCTCACATAGACTGAAGTTGCTATTCAGAAAGCTTTCCTCTCTAGATAAGCTGGTTGACATTGTCTAATGTGTACTGCAGAAGGGTACAAAGCCTGCAATGACACTAAACAGCGCAGACACAAGCATGTTGGAGCATTTTTTAAAGCACCCTCTCAGAGGG
Source organism: Melopsittacus undulatus (assembly GCF_012275295.1). Taxonomy (NCBI): domain Eukaryota; kingdom Metazoa; phylum Chordata; class Aves; order Psittaciformes; family Psittaculidae; genus Melopsittacus; species Melopsittacus undulatus. The sequence goes on along the minus strand of NC_047528.1, from coordinate 10,892,235 downwards.
GAAGGCAAGCTTGACAAATCACTTCACTTTCTGGAAGCTTGCTTTATGGCAGTATGTATTTCTCAAGTGATGGCAGTGAGGAAATGAGTCCGATGCATGAGAATGTTGCCATGTTATTAAACAGCGGTGTAAAAGCTGCGCTTAATTCCATGGGAATGAGTGTCTTTGCCAAAAATGAGATGCCTCAGCTCCCCCGTGGGACTGCATCCTAGTTTGGAAGGAATGGAGGAAGCTGCTGTGAGCAGTCAGAGCAGATAGGAGTGATTGTGGCAGCCTGTCTGTAAGGACGGAGGAGCAGCTTGGTGCTTGCCATACGATGTCCTTGTCCTCGCTTCCTAGCAAGTATGCTCCAAAGTGCTGCTTGCTCCTGCCAGTGCTTGGGTGTTACACCTGGGTGCAGATCCAAAGTAACTGCACTGGAGCTCACTCACACTTGGCAGGGTGCTGTGACAGGGCAGCAAACTGGCCAGTCCCTACAGGGGAAAGTCAGGAAAGCTTCACTGGTGGCAGCACCGAGCTTCATCGCCCAGGCTGTACCATCCAAGTGAATGTAAAAATAAGACCAGCTTTGTTTGACTTGTTAAACACAAATCATTTCAACCCTCCTGTCAGCAGAAAAGTGATTTTTTTCTCCCTAGCTATTTTTGTTTTATCGGAAACAGGGAGAACTCATTAACACGGGTGTTTTGAACTGTAGTTTAATAGAAGGCACACTAATACAGTTCATTAAATTATGCATGTTTGATGTTTGAGGTAATGTTTGCACAAATCCTCGGGGAGAGGATACAGTAGAGCTAAAGTGATGTTTTTCACAGCCAAACGGCATAATCTCATTACCAGAGTTTTGTGATCAAGATGAAAGGTACACTTAGTAATTGCAAGGGATAAACAGTTTTTCCTCTGTAACTGCCCTTATTACGCAGGGATAAGAGATCCAGTGCAGACTGTTACATTTCCTTCTTTTCTCTTTCTCTCTTCTTTCCTTTACCACCCACTTTGCTTATGATTCACCAGCAGTTTCTATGGACTGGATGGATGTAAGCAATGAGGGCAATTTCTGTTTGCCTATTTCATGGCAAAAGAACATCCTCAGGAGATGTATTTGCTCACATTCAGTCTGGAGATGCAGGTATTGCTTGGTATGATGGGGGGGGAGGGGGGGGGGCATGGTTTTAAGATCTGAGGTTCTTTTCCATGACTTTGCTCCAGCCTGTAGCTTTCCAGCAGGCTGCTCAGCACGCTGCTTTTCAACTTCTTCCAGCTGGTGAACCCACGTTATTCCAAGGAAATCCGCAGACCCAGCACAGCAAATCGAAACCTTGCTTTTCTTAGTTACCTTTTGACCTCCAGAAGTAATCTGTGGACTCCCAGGCATCTGATCTTAGGCTGAAAACTGTGGATTTAAGAGATCTGAAGGAGGAGTACATCTGCAGAAAAGTATAGCTCTTCTAAACATTCCTCTGACCACATTGTCTTTGAGCAGAGGGGTGAAACGCCTTACCTCGCTTGCTGGGTATGGGAAGAATCCCTTTTTTGCCCTTAGTTCAGTGGTGCTGTGACAGCAGTTAGGTTGGCTTTTGGGGTGGCTGTATTGTTGCAAATAACTGAAACGAAACCACAATGCAGGCAGAGCACTGCACCTTGGTGAACATTCATTTTATACCTTCTGGTGGGTGTTTCATTGTGTACCTGCTGTCACTTTGGGTTCAGAAGGCAAGATAGATTGTAATATGAATTTTAGTCTGCTACTTTACAGCATGTCATATCTGTAACTGAGGCCTTTAAGTTGGGAACTGACACTGTTCCCATGTCCTAAGTGAGTATATGACCCTTTAGGATTGAGTAATGTGTTAATGTCTTCTAATTATACTATACTGTATCTCTTGCATTCAAACATGGTCGCAAACAGGGCTGTTTCTGATCCTATAGATGGCAGAAGGCCAACTGGAGCTGCACCAGGTCCCATTTGCAGCCCAGTGACTATGTGACTGGGGTAAAACTGAAAAGCTTAGGTTCATTGAGGACCCAAGAAATAAAGGTGCTGGAGCAGGATGGGAGCTAAAATGATTTTTTAAAGGTCTGTCTTTTTTTTTGCCATATGATCCCTCATTTATCTTGCAAATTTATGATTTTCATGCAATTAAAACCCAGTTTTTGCTATGGAGGTGAGTTTGATTCATTTGTGCAGTTGACAGCTAGTAAAGCTGTGTGAAATACTAACCCACAAAAAACCTCTCCTCCTGTGGGAAATTCCACTTTTCACTGGAAAAAAGGTACATTTCCCTTATCATAAGCAGGGAGAGAGGATGAGAATTTGTCCTTGTTTGTCTCATTACTGTCTGTAACCTGAGCGCTGTACCTAGATGATCTAAACCTGTTAGTGTCATGACATAAAGCCATGACTCAGGTATGTGCCTGGCTGCATCCTCACTAATGATGCCACAATGGCTGTGCACAAGGATATCAAATTAGCTGTAGAAATCACAGTCACTCCTTGTCTGAAAGCTCTTGATGCTCCCAGTATGATATAAATGTAGGTAAATAAAGCCCACCCACATACAGTTCAGATACAGTGTCCTGACCCCTAGTTCTATGGGGGCCAGCACAGCAATGCCAGCTGCAGGAGTGGGTATTTACTGCCATCCCTTCTTCTTGCTGGTCACATCATTGGCTGATGCACTGGGGTGAGTACATCTATGCTAACAGACAAGCATTATTATCAGCTTAGTTTATGTCATTGAGCAGCAGCAAAGCTGCCGCAGGACTCCTGTCAGTATACAGTACATCTGTACTGGTGGCTATACCAGAGTGTCTGCTGTGATGGACACATCCTCATGTGGACAAGCCTGAGTCTCCTGCTACCCTGAAGGAGCTTTGGAGCACTACCTGGTTGTACCACCTGAGTAAAGTCTCTTTCACACAACAGAGGGATTTGTCCAAGTCAAACAAAGTGTGGCTAGTCTTCTGAAGCCCTCAGCATACATGGCTGCATCTAGATCTCCAGAAGTGCTTAGCAGCTTCTGAGGCCATGCAATAAAGGTGACAAATACCTGCTTAGGACCCAGTCTAGGACTACAGGACTCCTTACTGGAGTGATAGATGCAGCTGGGTCATGGTACTTCCAGCATCTCACCATGATCATAGACATGTCAGATCCAGCCCTCATGAGTCTCACAAGCTCCTGTGTCATACATCCCCATTTCAGAAGTGTGCTGGCCTCTTTCTTGTGTCAAGGGAGCCCATACCTGGCAAAGCTTCTTGGGTGGGTCTGTGATCCCTCCAGGGCTGTATGCACTGTGAGCCAGAGAGCCTGGGGCAGAAGCCAAGCCATGCGGAAAGTGCTGCTGGGGACACAACATGCTATGTGCTTGCTGTGTGCCTGCCTGCTCCAGCAACCTGGGCAGAAGCCACACCATGACTTAGGTCAGTTCTTTGAGCTATCTCCACGACCAAGGTTGGTGCTAAGAGGGACATCTGTGGCCAGGGTTGGTGCTGTGAACCATCTCCCTCCATGTGACTCATGCGCATGACCAATACAGCAGATGAGTACTGTGTGACTCAGCTCTGTGGAGCTGTCTGGTGATGGAAGGAACAAGACATGAGAGCTGTTACATGTTGAAAGGTTGCAAAAGTGAGAACTCAGCCAGTAAACTTTCCTGATGGAGATGCTTAGGCAAGCTGGAGGTCAGGTTTTGTAGAGTTCTTCACTTGACAGCTGTCTCTCAGATGCATGTAACTTGATTTTAGCAGGCAGCATGAACCTGCCATATCCACCTCTTCCAAAGACATTGATGCCAAAAGTCAAAACTGGGGGATTTTGAAAAGCTGATCCCGAGTTGCTGGTGGCTGTCATCCCAGGTTTGATGTTGAGTACATGTAGTTTGAAAGGGTGGATGAATGATTGGTTCATGTAACTGAGAACTGCTATAGAGGCGTTAGCTATGGAATACTCACTGTAAGTAAGACTACTGCCTAAGCACTCAGTTTAGACCTCACTGAAGTCCCTTCAGAGAAGGGTTTGGACTGTTGCCTGATGCCTTCAGCTAGAAAAGTTCAGTGATCACAGCTGATGGCAAACTTGAAGTTGAAACGTAATTCCATTCCAGCCCTTGGCAGCAGGTCTCTATCAAAACCTGGTACCATCACCCCAGCAGAACCAACTGTATCCTGTCTAGTTAGACTCAGAACTGTCAGAACCATAGGAAGAAGAAAGTAAGTAAAATAAAGGAGCAGGAGAATAAAATGAATACCTGTCTCATCTAAATTTCCATTTGCTTTCCAAGTTGTGAGGTTTTTGGAGAAAAACATCTAAAATAAGCTTTTGACTGTATGTAGCACTATTGCAATACTCATTTTGATGCCAACGTGTCAGTGGTTATGGACAGAAAAGAAGGGAATTAAAAAGATACTGTCTTACCCAACTGATGGGTCCCTGGTGTGCATTGTGAATCATATCTGTTTATTTCACTAACAGAAAGAAATTTTTACTCTTTTTTTCCCTTCCTAGTAGCAACACATAGCACTGACAGCTAAGGCAGGACTGACTGGATCATGCTCTGGCTCTCAGATCATGAACAGAAGAGTTAACTATGCTTTTACTGCTGTGACAATGCACAGGCTAGAAGAACACAGCCTGACTTTCAGGCGTCAGGTAGCCTGCACAGACCTGGCAGCTAGAAGACACAAATGAGGGATTCTTGCAGTGGAAAGAAAATGTGAGCCCAGTCCTCTGAGTGTCCACATTCACAGCAGATACTATGCAAAAGTGCTGTAAAACCCCATGGATGGATCAACAAATCGCTTGACAAAAGAGAACTGTGGAACAAGTCCTACCCTTAGTAAACCCTAAGCTGGTATATGCTCTTTTTGAGAACAGAGATATGGTCTTGAGTGGGCAGAAACAAACCTGAAAGGGAAGTCAGTGGGTACAGAAGGAGGCCATGTAAAAACCAGAAAGTTTTGCTGTCCAAAGACTGGGCATCCATTCACCACACCAGGCATCACTAGCTGGGACATGGTATGGAAGGACCCCCTCCTCTCCCGTCCCAAGAAAATCTCCATAGCGAGACATGGTCCATGCAAATGACTTTGTGAGTGATAGAATAACCAGTTGGTTGATTTGTCAGCTGGGGAGTTCATGCCAAGAAAGTCCTGTTCAGTCTCCTAAGTGTGTTGTGTCTCTGCATTAACAGCCTAAGGGTCAAATACTTGTCTTCCAGTGTTGGAAAACAAGATTCAATCAAACAGGTTGGCCAAACTGGGATTATGGCAATGTATTTCACACTGTTGAATCTGTCTCTGGTTCCATTTAATGAAGGAAACAAGCTGGGCTAGTAGGTGCCAATTTTGCATGAACCTTATACCTATTCTCATTTTCCTACCTCTATCATTTCCACTTTCCATAAGTTTGTTGTATGTGGATGGTTATTGGTGCCAGCAGTCTTTTCTCCCTCCAGTTTCTGCAGAGCCATTCATGTGCATGCTGTGTACACTTATTTACACTCACTAGGAAGCGCTCCCAATGGAGATTGATCTCAAGTATGCTGCCAGCACAGAGCAGAGGAGAAACCACCAGGCTGCAATAAAAAGTTTCACCCTTGAGGCAAAAAGAGGGATGAAGACAAAAGCATTTATCATTTCCTGTCACTGTTATTGTCTCGTGGTTCCTCCTCAGCTAATGCCAGACCTCTGGCAGTGGAGCGAAGAGGGATGGGAGGACTCATGCTGTGTGCCCATTGAATTAGCAGTTTGAGAGTAGAGGCTTCCAGTAGTTCCTTGAAGAATCACTTAGAAATGAACCTTGGGCAAATTTCCTACTCTTTAGGTAGGTCCCTTTGAAGGGTAGGATTTGCCTTGTGAACTATTTAATTTAGTTTAACAGCAAGGCTTTAATTCGTTCAATTAAATGCACCTAAATCTGCAGGATTAACCTATGGACTCACTGGAGTCAATGGGAACCCTTCAATGACTTCAGTGACTTTGGTGCTATAAAATAATTTTTCTGATTGTATTTAATGGATGTAGTTGTATTAAAGATTTCTGGCATAGGAAAAATACATCTCTCACTTTCTGAATTGAAATCTAATGCTAACTGTACCTTTTAAAAGTCATGTTTCAATGCAGGACTTAATCGTATAATCAAACCATTTGATGATAGATGCATGGATGCATCAAATGAAGCATCCACGATGTCTGTTCTCTCCTAACGTTAATCAAATGCGGAGGCAACTTTAATGTGTAACAGAAATAAACTGAACTTCCCTTGTATCAGAGCTAGAATTTAAAGTTTTCCTCTGCACTTTTCCTGCCTTTCAGTGTTAAAGATTTAATTTAGACTAGAGATTTGCCCCCAAACTACTAAAACAAAACCCTCAACAAAAAAGCATTTTGAAATATCAGTGTCTCCACAAAACACTGATGATTTGAAAACAATATGCCTGACCCCTTCAAAATGTGCATCCTCACTCCTACACCAGTAGCACTTTTATTTTTGTAGCAGCCCAAAATCTGGCAAGACGCTCATCTCTCCCATTGACATCACTGAATCATGGATCAGTGCACATAGGCTAGAAGCTTGTGATATTCACGCTAATATTTATACACTTGCCTAATTTTACTCCTAAGAATAATCCAACTAACCTCAGAATTTGTTGGTTCGCAATATAACTAGAAGCAATTGCAGGTTTTTTCACACTTCTATTGTAAAAGCTGATGAAGGCGAGACTGTCACACATCTGTTGTCCTCAGTGCACTCAACAATAAAGTAAATGGCAGTCTGTGCACTAAAAACTGTGCATGCTCTTTGCATTAATTGTAAACTGTGGTATGGTGTTGTGATATTTCATGTGTGTAATAACCAGAACTATTCATGCATATATTGCTTTAGTGGAAAGCGTCACAAAAGCATTTTTGTTTCCTATCCCAAAGGAGTTGCTATTACTTTTTACATATACAAAACTACAAGACCAGTCAAAACAGTTGCAAAGATTGCTCTTCACCAGCTCTAAATTATTTGCTCTTCAGTCAGATTTCAAGGTTGATATCTTTCAGTTTTCAAATAACACTTTTACCACTTCAGCCTGACCTCTCAGTTGGTATTTAGTAACTGCATGAGAACAGAACCTCTGCTGGGAGTCTGCAATGCAAAATGAAATGGCTTCATTAAAACCAGTATTGAGATGGCATCAAGTTGAGGGGACAATAATATCTTAAATAGCACCAAGTTGATCCCTTGCTGCTGTCTGCTTGTGGCCTGAGCAGATGCTTTTGTAGGACAACCTCACTGTTACTGCCATGCCCTCTCTGGCATCTGTGTGTGTCCTAAGCCACAGGAAAAAGGCTTGAATGGCTTGGTTTTGCTTGCCTTCATTTTGCACTCCTGCTTTTAGTACCAGAGGTGGTACCAGGCATGCTGCGCATTTCTGTGGTATAAACTTTTGTTCTTTCATGCTTTAGCTGTGATGGGGGAGCAGGGTCTTCATGCTAGCGGTGTAGGCAAAAGCAAAACTATGTTGGGGTTCCGAAGGCTGAGCCCGAGACAAAGCATTCCCAGTAAGATCTTTTTCATATATATCCTCTCTTAAGTATCCTTTAAATGCTGCATTAATTATGAGGCATTAGTACAGGGAGGAATAGCTTTTCACTTAATCATTCATGATCAAGAGGGCTCTTATAAACTTGATTCACTCTCTCATCTCCAGACTTTTTATTCTTCTATCTCGCTCCTTATTTGAAGTAGCAATCTGCTACTTATCCTGAAAACAGCTCTTTCCAGGCCAAAGGAAATGGTATGAAGCTGCTTTTTCCTTCTCCCAGGCCTGCAGCCAGGACAACTGTGTCCAGAAACTCACTACTGAGTGTCAGACACAGAGTCCCACCAGGGACAGATGCTGTTCAAGCCCACAACCTGATTCAGAGCTGGGGAGATGATGTCTTTCCCCAATCGCAAATGTCTTGTTACTTAAGAAAAAGAGCTGGTTTCCCCTTTTACTGTCAAAACAGGAGGGAAATCTGGTGAATTCTTTTCCATAAAGTTTGTTTTATTACTTACCTTGCTGGCTGGGTGAGGGTTCCTATGGAGCTCACAACTTCTATTGCTTTCAGTTGTTTTTTGGGGTGATGGGACCCCTTTGTGTCAGTGGGTCTCCTTCATCACCCTCGAGCTAGAAAAGTGAGGAAGAAAAGAGGGAATTAGAATTCTGTACAAAGGTCAGAGAAAGCTTAAAGCCTGCAACTTGAAACCACTGGCACGGAGCTGCGGCACTTCATATTTCTGCTGGGAAGGGATCCCGCTTGCGGGATCAGAATAAAAGAAGTTCTTGTGACTCTTGTGCATGAATGCAGTGATATATGCATGCAAACTTACATGTATGTGTGTGTACACATGCATGCATATTTGTCATACACATGTACATGCATATAAAGATGGAAATCTTTAGGGGCGGTTTTCATTTGGAATCCTTGCTTACTCCTGGGTGATGAGAAAGGATAATAATAACAATAAAAATAATAAACCTCAAATGGGGATTAAATCCTCAAGAGAAGAAGTGCTCCATTTATTGGAGCCTTGCTTATCTCACACAGAGTAAGGGGATTATGCGATTGCTTTTGTGTTCTGAACGATTGTGGCTAGACGATTTCTGACATAATAGACTTGCCTACTGAAATAGAAACATTACTGTTAGATGGATTTGCAGCTGGCTGCAGAAACGCATTTGTCTGAACAGAAATGTCCCTTGTAACTTACTGAAACATTTGCTCCGAGTGTGGAAGTCAGGCCTTTTGGGGAAGACATACACTGCCTTTTGTTAGGCGCACGAGACGCCATAGCCTCTGGAGACACTGGGGCTGGCACAGGGCAGAGAAGGGACCTGAGTTCATAAACCCTTTTGAATTGAAAGTGCAACCCAACACTTGTGGGCTGGAGGCTGGTATATACAAATAACTGGCTTTTGGGACACATTGCTATATAATGCAATGGCATCAGGCAAGGTGGTTGATTTGCAGGAGTGCAATGGAGTTATATGGTCAACTGGCATGGGCTGGTCTCCGAGAGCAGGTTTTGGAAGTATTTCTGTGCTGGAGCTCCGTGTCTCTGAACACACAGAATACAGGCTCCTTTGTGATAACCATCACTAGCTTCTAATACTGCTTGGGAGATTTTGTGCTGCAGGACTCCCTTGCTGCAGAACCCCCTTGCTCTTCTAATTCAGATGGATCTATGTGCCGTCCTCCAGGATTGCTGGCCTGCATTTTCTGGCTGCTAACGTACTCCTTCAAAGTGTTCAGTTGTGGTTTGCTCTGGTGTCACAATGCAAAGGAGCTTTGAGTGTTAGGAGCAAAAAGGAGCCTTCACATCCTTTACAGCCCAAGGACAGAAGCTCCTTGATAAAGGTGACATGGAGGCAGGCAGAGAAGGACTCAGTTCCTCTCCCTCTGTCTTTCCTTGGGGCGCTTCTTTCCCCACTTTGGTAGCTCAGCAAATCCCATGTGACAGCAGAGGTGCTCCCATACAGAGTGGTTGGGTGACAACAGAAGGGAAATACCCAGGTTGTGGCTTTTGAAGCTCTCGGTGTGGGGCAGGGGTTGTTGGCTTCAGAGGAGCAGCAAGAGGCCAGTGCAAAACACGTGGGAAATATCCTCCCCCTCTAAGTCTGAAACACTGCACCGGCACAATGCCAAGCCAGATATCTGTGCTGCGCTTTCCTATCCCTCCCTCCAATCTCAGTGTGTCCTTTCCAACCAGCAATCTCGTGTCCCAGGAAAGGGCAGTCTGGAAGGGATGTGCCTCAGGATGCTGCTCCCTGGGCAATGACTGAGCCTGTCTATCCCTTCCATAGTTAGGTCATGCTCACGGGTTAGAACACCATTTGAGACAAGCAGCCCAAAGTGTCAGAAAGGGACAGCAAAGGGTTAAGGTGCTCAGGCCATCATGCCACATCAGAGCTACTCTCCTTTCCTGTTTTCATTCATCTCTGGCCACTTCCACCAACACACCCACTCCCACCCCTTCCCATAACCTGGTGGCTTTGTTTGGGGAAGGCATTAACTTTCTGCAGTGTTGCTTTTAGCGTGGTAGTGGTTTTTGGGTTGGTTTTTTACTTTTTTTTCTTGAAGATTAGGTCATTTTAAAATCATTTCACTTCTAAAAATGACAATAAACTTTACACTTCCCTGCTGTAAAACAGGCCAGTGCTGTCACTACCCTGCTCCTTCTGGAGGATTTATGGCCCCGTGTCTGATGTGATGCAATCCTCTCAAATGAAAAATCATCGCGACTGAGCCCTTAACACAAAGAGACGATTTAAGAGGAACGAGAATAATTAAGGCTGCCCCTTATAAGCCCAGCACAAAGGCATTGCTCAGAGCAGCCTCTACTCTTAGTGAATAGGCAGAAGGGGATCTTAGCTGTCCAAGACTGAAATCCCCCATGGTCTGCATCAAGTCTGTGACTGAAGGCAAACCAATGTCTTTGCATTTCAGCCAGTGGTTGGGGGGAAAAGGGACTGCAGTTCTGGGGGGATCCTTCCTCCATGAGCCCTCCAGACCTTTCCAAGCCTGCGTTGGGGAGGGGAAGAAGCTGAGCATGTGCCAGTTGCAGCACACTCACACACCCACAGCTCTGCATCACCCTGCTTTCAGTTGTTCCCTCAGTAAGGAACCAAGAGCATCCTGTGGCCTTATGTATTTGCATAAGCAGCACATAGGACTTCAGTTCAGCCACGTGTGTCATCCTTTGCTCAGCAGCTGCTGTTTCACTTGAGCCTTTGGATTGCGTTTGGCATCCCATGCATTTGGAGAGTCCTGCTACCATGTCCCCTACATGAGCTGCTCAGTTCATGGTGCCAGTGCAGGGCAGGAGTCTTGGTGTTCTGTAAAAGCCCAAACCAAGAGCTGTTTAAAATCTGTGATCATTTCCCAGCATCATGGGGACTGTAGCCTTCTGTGTTAAACCTTCCCAGTGTCTCTCTTCCCAAAGGTCCCCTTCCCCTCAGGGATCCAGGCACCAGGTCACCACCTCCTGCTGTGCTGCTGTGGGATCAAAAAGGGTCCTGTGGTGCACTAATCTTCCCCTCTGACTTGTTTCCTAAGGCACCAAACTGCCTTCTGGGGGGGGGGGGGGGAAACTGCAACAAATGTCTGTCCTCCTGCCCATTTACTGTGTGCTTGAAATGAGAGAGCAGTTAAAATTCAAACAAGGCATGTAAAGAAGAGAAAAGACCATGTTATAACTGAAATACTCATTTAGGTTATGTTTTAGAAGTCCCCACCAAGACAGTTTCCCCAGAAATTCGGGGGATTTTAGACAGCCACTTTAAATGAGCTCTGAAACTGGCACGTGTTGCATTAGCAGCTCTTGCATTGAGCTGCTTTCTCTTTGGGAATGGAATTCATGTCCAAAACGTTAAAGGAAATGACCACTCCACTTAAATGACAGGGTGGTAATTTAAAAAACACACAACTTTAGTCTATCTGCACCTCTTCAACTGAAAACAATGACCAGTGATTGCAGCAAGAACACACTCTGGCTGAAAGCTTTATTAAGTCTCACTCATTATGTAGAAACATGACTGAACAGAGGACCAGCAAGCACGTTATAGAGACCCAGGTTTTATTTACACAGGATTTGGTACTAAATACATGTATATTTTGGTTTTTGTCTTCAGTTTCTGGGTTGGCTTTGTCTGCCTTTCAAACAGGAAAGCTTCAGATCATAAAAGACTTAGAGGTCAGTTTTGCGGCTGAAAGCACTCTAAGATCATCATCTTTGCAGCATTGAGAACACAAGTGGTGCAATTTAATAATGGTAATAAATGTAACAAATATGAGAAGTATGCCAGTGCTAATCACATTTCATGTGAGCAGGCTTTTTTAGCCTTAATGCAGAATTAAGATGTTTCTTTGATACAGCTCCTCTTGGTTACTATCATTTCTGTGATCGTTGTTTTAGATAGTTCTTAAATCCAATTAGGAATGTGACTCACTGGTATTCCCAGTAGACTGCATTCGGGGAGACCATCTTGCCAAGAGTTAGACCTGAGAAGTGTTTTGCTTACTCTACATACCCTCATTTTCCGTTTGCAGATGCCTGATATTCAGATAATTGCATTGCTTTGTTTTATCTGGAGGTTTTCAGACTTGGGCTGTTCACGAAGAACTCTCTGTTAGCATGGTTAAGTTGTGATATGTGGTCACAGCAGCCCAGCAGCATCACTTCTATCTGTCCATTTGATAGGCATAACAGCTGAGTTTGAAAAGATCTGTGTTCCTCCAGTACACTACAGGTCAGTGAGGTAATGCCAGCTGGAGATATAATAGAGCTGGACTTAACCAGCACCATGTCACAAGAAGAGTTAGTGTCCTAAATTTTTCCTTCAATGCATCCCATCAATGTCCTTCAGTTCTTTCCTAAACACTTCTGCCACCATCCTCCTCCAAAACATCCTTCCTCAACTTTCTGCTCCCTCTCCCTCACTGTTTCTCTTGTGAACTACAAAAGAATTGGGCTCCAAGGAGCATCTGGAGGTGGATTCGCAGATGTGCAGAGCTGACAGGGATGCTATGGCTGCTTGATCCAAATCCTGCCCATCTGAACTTACCAAACTGCTGGGACAAGGTTCTTGGGTGTCACTCAGTCCTGCTCACACTGTCCTCAGAGGTGAAATGAAAACAGAGTATGCAGCTACACTGTGGGACATAAGGAAGTGTCCTCCTACTGTGTGTGTTCATGCAGGATCTGGCTGTGGGTTGAAGGTTGCAACTGCTCCAGCTCTACAGCACTTGCGTAAGAAGGGAAGATCTTGTACATAGGCTTCATTGCTCTTGCTATTGTTGCTTTCATTTGGCTTCATTAAGTAATAGATTATACTCCATTTTAAAGTTCCTATCATAATAGATGCAAATGATTTGCACTCTTTAGTTGCTTTTTGTGTGCTGACCTGTGAATTGTCATTGGTTCTTCTCCAGAGATGAAAACCCCATAATTATCTGAGCATTAAGAAAAACACATTAGCTCAAGCTGCAAAATGAACGTGTAATGGTGTAGATCCATTCCTTATTGCACTTTCCTTCAGCCCATTTCCTGCACAGACAATGTAGAACTGGTTGTTGCAGAAGAAAGCGGTAGCAGGCTCTGTCTTTGGGCACATGGTGAGCTTAGGTAGAAGTTAGGGGGAGATGCCATCTGCTGGAAAGTGTGGACATTGTCAAAAGGAGAAGCAGAGTTGAAAGCAGCTGCAAGCAAATGATACGGAAGATTAAATTAACACTCTATGTCTAGCCCCCAGCAAGGGGGGAATCCACCTCCTGCTTTCTCCACAGCCTGGAGCACTGAAGCTGCTGCTCTCCTCCTGGTGGGATGGTTGTCCAACCTTTGTTGGCCAAGCAGCTGCCAAATCATTGCTGCCACCACTGCTTGTGGATGCATGAGTCTGAGAAGGAGAGTGTGGAGGGGAAGAGAGAAAGAGGTCAAAGAGAAAGGTTTAGGACAATCAGTAGGAGTAAGTATAAAGGAGAATACGAGGTTAAAAATCTAGAAGAGTAAGTGGGAAGAAAAATGAGCCTACAGAAGCCTTGGAAGGGAAAGCTTTTAATAGCAGGAACCGCAGTAACAATAATTGTCATCAATTGGGACTGATAAATGTGTGTCTCTAATCCAGCAAAATGTTGAACTTCACTGAATAATGCTGCTAACACCTTAGTTAAGCACTTATGCAAATGCTTGAATGATAAAATTAAATGAAAAAGCAGGAAACAGCATGTCAAGAATAAAACTGTTAATTGTTTTTTGATTTAATCCTCTGATTCTCATTACTGCTTCACTCTACAACCCACTGTGTTTTCACTGTAACTTTCAAACTTTCAAGGTGGTTGTAGAGAAGTAGGTAGAGCTTAGCGCTTTCTTCATTTCCCCCCAGAGTGTCATTGCACTAAATGTGTTTTTGATGCTGCTTTTTACCACTTTGATTTTTTATTTTGCTGTTGTTGTTGTTCACATCAGAAAACCACAAGGCAGACATTAGATATGATTTATCAGGAAATATCTGGGGCTCTGCCAGCTGATTAAAAGAGAAAAAGAAAACAAGCACAGCACACATGGGAGCCCATCTGAATAAGATCCACTGAGCAGCAGTCATGATTCTCTGTAAACTGGAGTTGGATGAGCCAACAATAACAAAGATACCTGAATCAATTTGTCATGGAAAAGGAGAAATGGAACCTCACATATTGATAGGAATAAAAAATAATAGGCTCAAGTATCCTTCTTTAGAGTCAGAGTTTGAACATGCACAAATGTATATTGCTGTGGGGCTCAACTTTTATATGCTACCTGAGATTTGGGTCAGAACTTTACAGGAATGCATTTAAAAATGGATATGTTCAGTGTGATTCTGCTCCTGGTGGAGTGGATGAGACTAGGAATGCACAAGTAGATGCTTCTGCTGACTCTAAGGCCAGTGTTAAGCCCTTAAGACCCAGGTCTTCCTGTAGCAGCAGGAGGCCTTGATGTGATCTTTGGTTAGATCTTAGAGCTAAGAAACAGAAGATGGCCAGGGTAAAGAAGACAAGAGTGAGAGAGGGAAACAAACAGAGAAAGAAGAGACCAGAAATGTAGGTGTGTCATCTATCTATTATGTGTTGTCAGCTTAATTCAACTTGGAAGCTCCATGTCTTCCTTGTACTGGCAATTATCAACAGCTTATAATAATGACTTGGACGACTGTGAATTGTTAGAGATTTGTAAAGTTTAGTCTCCAAAACTCTTCAACAATCGTATCTCAAAGACCTGGAGGAGTTAAGACATAATGGTGATGAAAATAACAGGCAGTCACACAGGCAGGTGGGTAGGTGATGGGTGTGTAAACAGCTGACCAGCTGGCCAGGGATTTAAGAAATGCTGTTTCAATGACCTGTGTCTCACTTGCTTGAAAGATCAAATCTTTTCTCCCTCACCTGGATCCTGAAACTGAAGGATGTGCAGTTTTCTGGGGCTGGTCCCCCAGAGGGGTTGCTCCATGAAGCTCCTCACCCTCAGGCATGAGCTCATCTGCTCCTTTGGTTGGGGTGCACAGATGAACCTGCTTCATCAGAGGGAACCCATGCTATTGGAAGCATCATTGCTATCCATTGTTGGGTGATTTCTCCTAGCAACATGAAGATGGAAGAATAAGACCATTTATGCCATCCCTGCCACTAACGAGTTTTATGTGGGCCCCAGACAGCAGCACCATGGAAAGCTTAGTGGTTATTCCAGTTAAGAGAAAATAAGTGGATGACTGGGAAGAGAAAAGGAGGACAAACGTGTGTCTTTTGAGACTCAATTACTACTTCAATTCAAAGTTCTCCAAGCTTCCTGAGTTTAGTTCTTACATGTGACAAGTTTCCTTTGTGCTTGTCCCAAGACGTAACACCATAGAAGACAATAACACCAGAGGACTTCTATGTCAGAATGCAATAATACACCCAATGTAATTAAATTAAACTAGTACAATACTAATAACAACTCCAGGAATAACAGTAGCCAGAGGAGGAAGGGAGGTTGTAAATCCTGCTGTTTGAGGAATTCTACATATACTCAGAGCCCATGAGCAGTGTTGTTGTTCTCAGTGCTGCGATGCTTCTCCCTTCTACTGAAAAACAAGGTACATTGTCCCTCTACAAAATGTGCCAGATGACGTGAGTCAGTTCTAGCACTCTGAAATCCTATCTGGAACACCAGGGGAGTAGTTAAGCAGCTGCCTTCTTATTGTCATAAAACCTGATAGCTTTTTGCCAATATGTACAAGCAAATGTTTTGTTTACTTTTAATGTGGTTGAACACTCACACTGCCAAAAAGCTAAGTACCTCCAGCTAAGTTTGGTATTAATTCTTTCCCATCCTCACTCGGTTGCTTATTGATTTGGCAGGAGAAGGGATTGACAGGATTTAAGACAGAACAAAAAGTAACCAGAAACTCAGTGTTGAACTTGATCATTTTTAAGAAATAATGAAAAGAGTGAACATTTGGAAGTAAAAAAAAAATATGGTGGTTTTGTGGAGTTGGAACAAAAAAAGGCAGAAGGGTACTGGAATACCTTCATTCACTGCTTAAAACAATTGCTCCAAGCAGGAAACTTGGCACTTGAAGCTTTTATTAAATCAATTTGGAGGGATCTGTTTTCAGCAAATGAGATAAATGTCAAGATGAAGTTTTTAGGCACTCGCAGCACATCACATTTTCCTTCCCCAAGTAAGTAGAACAAAAATGTGCACGAATGAAATTACTTACATATGTAAAAATCACATTCAGTTTAAATAATCTTTTCTTCCTTCCTGGATGTATCAACAGTGTATCAAAGCTTAATGTAATCTTTTAAGAGTGTGATTATTTGAGAAGGTTTTCATTCCCTCTACTCCTTATTGTTAACCTACATCAAAGCAAGTATGTCAACACATGTTTATCTGGATAGCATCTTTATTTTGGTCACTGTGGTTCTAGGTTCTTCCTACGTGTATATGGAAAGGGACATTCAAACAAAGCAGTAATAATTCTTTACTCTCGTCCATTTTGCAGTCTTTCTCTTTGCCCAGTCTTTCAGCTCCCATTATGTGCTTTAAGACTGATCCAGCTCATGGAAATGTCTGTTTTCCTCCTGCCAGTCTTTACTAGCACAGCCAGCTACCAGGTGCATTAGGCAGTCATTGTGGTGGATAGAAGGGAAGAACTGGCATGGAGACAAGGGCATGCTACTCTCATCTGCAGCTCCTGTGGCCAGTTAATCCAGGGGCTTTCTGGCAACTGAGTGCTTTGCATTTCAGTAGAAATATGGCAACAATCTCAGGTGCTCATATTCCCTGTTCTTTGAGAAGAGAGGCAGAGAAGGTGCAGTCTGAGAAAACACTAAACCACATCTGGGTCTGTGGGATAATGCTAGTCTCTTCATGATGTATTCCCTGAAGATCCCAGCATGGCACCTGAGCAGCCACAGGAAAGAAGGAAGTTTTATTTCCAATTTCTTATCATAGTACCATCTGATTATGCCTTTGCAATGCAGAGGAGGGAGGGTGCAAACAACATATAGATCTGTGAGGGTGCTGAGGGAATCTTTCAGTCCCAAAGCACTGATTTGTAATCCTTACTCAAGCTAGGGAGGGCTATTATCAATAGTCCCTTGATATTTAAGTTCTCCAAACCACTGAGTCATTTGGCCTACTCATCTGAGTCATTACAAAAGGGAGGGAGAGCTGCTGTTGCACAGAGGACTTTACCAAACGCCAGTTTTCAGAGAATATCCTGCTGGACACATCCTCTCCCATATAAATGTGAACAATGTTCAAAACTCAACAGAGTAGGGCAAGAGAGAATCAGGGAGGGGATGTCAGGTGGGAAAACAGTGATGAGCACCATGGACCATTTGATACGAAGCAAGTCTTTCTGAGTTAGCTGTCTGGCAACAAGCAGCAAGGCCCAGTGGTCACACAGACTAATATGCTGGGCATATTTGGCACAAGTGTTTGCCAGGTTGACCTCGGCCTCAGATAAAACAATGCTGTTTGGTTTGTGATGGCACTGAAATACGGAACCCTGTCTTCTGAGAGGAAGCTCAGGGAGGTCTTAGAAAGCCACTCAGGAAGCTTTCCCCTGTATTACTGTCACTGGATGCTTTGACAGATCACCTACCTGGGAGGCAGAAGATTGTCTTCTGGATCTTTCCATATCTCCTATAGTTTGTACTCTCTTTTTTCACCTCTTCCCCTTAATGTAATGGTGCTCCAGCCTGACATAGCTAGGGAGAAAAAAAAGACCATATCAGTCTTTACGTTTTCAGAGCTTATGGATTCAGTCTCCCATCCATCTTCTCTGCAGAGATACCAGCTCTATGCTTGGTTTGGTCCAGAAGATTGCAGGACAGGTCATGATGACAGGAATGTCTCGGTAATGTTTACATTTTTCTCACTTCTCAAATCATGCCTCTAACAGTAACAAAATGTTAAGGTAATGATCCAAATGTGGTAGCTTTATTTCTCCCCAAGATGTGAGCATTGGGTTTCTGTTCACTGTATCAGCATCTGACATGCTGGCTTTCAAGGCAGAATGTGTGGAGATTATTAAATGTGCCACTCCAATGCTATGAAAGCAATGGACACTTGTTCTTGGAGGGCAGCTGAGTTTTTCAGGTACAGGCATCCCTAAGTAGCCAGGAAGCCAGCATAACCAGACTTCTACTCAGGGAACATTTCATGGCCAGGGTCATGCAAGAAGGGTCTTGGCCCAAGATGACAATCCCTGCAGGACCATTCTAAGTGGCATAGAATAGAACAGACTTCAAGATTCTTTATCTCACATGTAGGATTGTGTTGGCATCTCTAAATGTCAGAATGTAGGATATTGGGATCCTTGGGTTTTATCCTGGGTTTTGGAAGTGATCTGTTGGTTTGTTACAGAAAGTACAGCCAAGAATGTAAATTGGGAGTGCCAGTGTGGATCTTGGGTCTGGTTTAGCAGATACCTGTTTTCTCTTAAAAGTATTTTACACTTCCTCTCAGTTCTGTGATGTAAATAGGAGATGTGCAGACTCTTATCTGACAGAATTCAGACTATCGATGGCTCAGAGAGACATCAGATCAACTTAGGAAAGAAACTATGGGTATAAATGGTCAGGTTCTTAATAAAGAAGTTTCATCATTCGGATTAAGGCCAGGACCTTCGATGTGCAACAGACACATAGATCTAGAAAAGGGGATAACAGAGTGATAAGGTTTGCTCATAACACAAATTATTCAAAACCAAAAGCCAGCTGCAAAAAATGGAGAAAAGGTTTCTGAAAACTGAATGATTATATGAAATGGTGAATGTCTACAAAAAAAACAGTAGTCGACATGGTTGAAAGAAACAACCTTGTCTGTATGTACAAAACTGTGACTTAGCTGCCACTACTCAGGATTAGTATATGGAGTTATTATGAGTAGTTCTCTGAAAATGTCAGGATCAACAGTTATCAGAAAGGTAAATAGCAGGTATGAAGTATTAGAAAGGGAATAGAAAGCAGGCTACAAAACATCATTATCCCAATGTTTCAGCCCATGATTCACCCACATTTTGACTGCTGCATTGCAGTTCCATTTTCTCTTGAAGAGAATCAGGAAAGCAGCAAAGATGATCAAAAGCTATGAACAGCCTTCAGCTGGGAACAGATTAAATAGTCCAGTACTCTTCAGCTTGAAGAAGAGAAATCTGGGAGAGCCTGATAGGCATACAGGAATGACATGGAAAAGGTACATGAAGGGAAGAAGCACTCTGTGCTGCAGGTATTTATTATCAGTTGCTGTTGGAAGCAGGATGCTCAGGTAACTGGAGCTATTTAGTACTTCTTATGGTCTTTTATTTAAAATGGAATAGAATAGCGTAGATAGAATAGAATAGAATACGGGATAGGAGGAAACTGTTATAGGCAACTGTAACTCGTATGGGAAGCTTGTATTGGGTCTTGCTGTACTGTGGATGTATCACTGACTTTTGCACAGTATAAAGGGCAGCACAGAAGGTCAGGCCGGGGTTTCTGCTGAGGCATCAGTTACGGTGAAGAGAAACAAGCTGAAGTTTAGCCTGTGGGCAGAAATTTCCCAGAATACATTGGCAAGTGGGCAGGATTAGTGCTTTGGCTTGGCTCCCGAGCACACTGGCTCTCCGTTCCAGCACAGGAACAAACCTAGGCAGTGTTTTTGCAAGACAGGTCAAATTCCTCAGAATGGACCTGATTCAAAAGTATCTGCTAGTCCATGACTGCACCTCAAGTCTAAGGCTTGTAGCAACTCTACTAGGCAGGAGGAAAGGGAATCACATGGTGCCGCTTAGTGAAGGTATTTCAGCTCTATAAAGTTGTCAACTGCCTATCAGCAGTTCAGAGAAATGCAGAAATTACAGCAGTGTTGTTGTAATTATTGGCATGCATTACCTGTCATCGGCACTGGTAGCACTCAAGCAGTTAACATCTTAACATTTGTTAAGGAGCATCACGAATAATTGTTTTGTCACACTGATACTGCTAATGAAAACTAACAAATTTTGTGTGATTACTAGTGCTGTCAAACTGTGTTCTCAGCTATTTCGTCTGTCTTATCTTACCTATAGCTATTGTTATTTTACCACCAATGTTAAGTGATCTTAATATTTGTAAGGGACATCAGTTCAGATGAGGATCTCACTTCCGCTACCCAGGGAACCACAACACTGTGAAGACTCACCTTACCATGCAAGAGAGTGTTTCATCACCATTGCCATCTAAGAAATAGGAAGTGGTAGGATGAGACATGGCGTACACAGCAAGGCTTTCATTGATGGTAGTCTTGAAGTTAGGGTAGCTCTGTTTTCTTACATCATAAGAATGCTACAGGAGTGGCTCTGATGCTGATCGACATGGTTTCCTAAGCAAGAAGGTTCACCTCTGTGTGTGATATGGGCACATTAGGGTTAACTAGTGTCACTGCTTGGGCTGGAAGCAGAGAAACATGGAGTGTCTGAGAAGCTAATCTGCATGCTGGAAATGATGTGCTAGAAACATTAGCTCTACACAAATTAATGCTCCTTATTCCTGAGCTTGCTCAAGGGTACCACAGCATCTCTCCAAGGCACAACATTGTGCAGCTCTCTGATGGTACCTCCAGAAATCACATGGATGTGCTCTGTTAAAAATGGGAAGGAACTAAAGGTCCTTGCCAACACACTTTAGAACTATGTCTTAATTTATCCATGGCAGAGTGTCTTACTCAGTAGGTGAGAATTTAGCTATGAGTATACTGAATGGCAGCCAGCTTGGAGCATGAGTCTAATTTACTGTAACTCTTGCTACATTCTGTCTGATCATTATCGTGCTGAACAAAATGTTTTTAAAGTGCTTTTATAGGGTTGAGTGACTTATTCAATAATTTATACCAGTTTGGAGGGATTAGAGGATGAATTTAAGTCATCAAATAATGTCATTATGGCTCAATGACTACATTCTTTATCAGGAAAAAAAAATCAGTTGTAATTATGCTCAAAAAGACAGAGACCCTTTATTCAGCAGTTCCCCCAAGAACAATGATATCAAAGATGCTGATAGGTCTCTCAGATGTAGAGGGCTGTCCTTCTTTGTTAGGAAGGAATATATCAGCTGCTGTCTGCTTATCTGTATAACCATTGTGCCATTTATACCACATATTTTCAGTATGCCATGCCTCTGAACGTCTGCTTGCTGCAGAGGATGGGGGTCCTTCTGCATGCAGAGCTATGCAAACTCTTGGGGAGCCCATGTACCATTAAATCGGTAGGAGTTTTGCACCTAATTTCAGCTGAGAATTTCTCTCTGCCAAAGCTCACAGAGCAAAGAAAAGTCAAAGTCCCTGTGGTGCCTCTCTGGAGACCTTTACTTACACCAGCTTGTAATGTGTCAGCCTGGCCCTTTCATTTGTTCTTATCTATGTGAACTCATAGCTGTCCTGGCTAGAGGAGTGCTGGTGTCTCAAGGTGGATGTGATTTCCACCAGTGGACTGAGCACCGCAAGATTTCATTGCACCCAGCTTATATCTGATGCTGGCAGACTGCAGTGTAACCCAAAGCTTTCATTTTCTCCTTAAACATATCCAGTGAAATCATAAAATCCTGCTCACTTGACCCCTGAGCTGGCTTTTCAGACCAGCTTTAGCAGCTTAGGAAGACTTATCTCAAAGAGAGGAAAATCAGGTCACACAATGTGTGTGGACAAAGACTGGATCAGTCTGATTTGAACAAGGGAAGAAAACACTTTAGATCATCCCTTATCCTTGCAGAATGACTGTATGTGCAAGACAGGCATTAGTTGGAGTAATTCCCCAAGAAGAGCTCAAGAGGTTCAGGGCAGAAGCAAAGATACCTTTTCATGAGGGTGCTTGGGTTTGGAGTTCTCTGCGCATCGTTCTCCATGTCCCTCACTAACAGCACCAGCCACAAGCAGGCAGGCCACAAAGACTCATTAAAGACATGAGTAATGAACAAGGAACACATTCAGTTTAATGTCTAAAGGAGTGTAAATTACTACTGAAGCCCACACCATAACAATACTTTCTTGCAAGCGTTCCTCTCCATGCCTTTTGATGTGAGTTTTCTAAAACTCACTTCTCATTCCAAATGCCACCTGGATGCTCCATGACTGTGTCTCTGTCCTTCCAGATCAAATGTACCCTGCCCCAACAGCACGTGAAACCTGGAAATCTCTATACTGTGCACAAAGAGACACTTCCCTCCCCTCCAGCCATGCTTCCACAGCTTGAGCTCTTCAGGATGTTGAGTCCTCCCATTCCCCACATGTGTTGCCAGGACCAGAGTTTCTGCAGGCTAAATGAAACTGTTAATGACACTTTTCTTGTCCTATTAACAAGTGAATGTTTTGTAAAGAAGAAGGAATGGAAAACTGTATATTGAAGACTCAATAATACCATTCAGGCCACCTGTCTGGTCATGGTGCTGGTTGTAGAGGTATTGTAGGAATCAAGGGCAGAAAAAGATGATATTTTGTCCCAGATTCACAAAGACATTAGTATTCCTAACTTCCAGAGTCTAACTGGTTTGCAACCACCCCAAACAGGTCATCCCAAACAGAATAAACTTCAGTTCATCCTCATAGCTGGGAAAAGGTCTTTTCTGTAAATATAGGAAATGTGTCTGTGTGAACACATTGAAAATACCCAGAATTGTGAAAAAACAGTATTTTAAGTGTAATTATGAAGCACTTTTTCAGATTGCAGTGATATCCCACTGATATCAGACTGAGGAAATTGAGAAACTTAAATATCTCATTGGGTCATGGTCTTAATTGCTAACTTTAATACACATGGAAGCAGGGTCACTAAGTGCCATTTTAGGGATCCTTTGGCCTGCTTCTCCTTGAGCATATCACAGCAGACAAGAACTTGTCTTTATGATAAAGAATGGTACAAAGCCCAGTGGGATCTTTCCAACATATTTGCATTTCTATCCTAAATCTGTTACTGCAGACTTGGTGCCTGTGCAATTTCTTATTCGGATTTCTTACCATCAGGGGAGAATTGATTCATTTCAACATATGGTCTCATGTCCAAGTTATCCCCCCATGCTCCTTCACTCAGCAGAAGAACAGGGACAACTCCAGACTCACCCTATCCATTTGAGAGTCCAGACCTGACCAATAACCTTCTGAACACAATGAGTTGCCTTCACTCCATGAACTACAGCGTGAGCCTGGGTGACCTGAGTAGATACCTAAGTTTCTAATGGCATAATGACATTTGTCCAACATCTTTGTCACTGACATGGACAGTGGGATTGAGTGTGCCCTCAGCAAGTTTGCCAATGACACTGAGCTGTGTGGTTCAGTTGATACACTGGAGGGAAGGAATGCCATCCAGAGGGACCTTGACACGCTTGTGAGGTGGGCTGATGCCAACCTGATGAAGTTTAACCATGCCAAGTGCAAGGTCCTACACCTGGGTCAGAGCAATTCCAGGCACAGCTACAGGTTGGGCAGAGAAGAGATTCAGAGCAGCCCAAGGAGAAGGACTTGGGGGTGTTAGTCAATGAGAAAATGAACATGAGCTGCAGTGTGCGCTCGCAGCCCAGAAAGCAACCGTATTCTGGGCTGCATCAAAAGGAGCATGACCAGCAGGTCGAAGGAGGTGATCCTGCCCCTCTACTCTGCTCTCGTGAGACCTCACTTGGAGTATTGTGTGCAGTTCTGGTGTCCTCAACATAAAAAGGACATGGAACTGTTGGAACAAGTCCAGAGGAGGCCACGAGGATGATCAGGGATGCTGGGGATGAATTCTTCATTAGGGACTGTAGTGACAAGGCAAGGGGTAACGGGTTAAAACTTGAACAGGGGAAGTTTAGGTTGGATATAAGGAGGAAGTTCTTTACTGTTAGGGTGGTGAGGTACTGGAATGAGTTGCCCAGGGAAGTTGTGAATGCTCCATCCCTGGCAGTGCTCAAGGCCAGGTTGGACAGAGCCTTGGGTGACATGGTTTAGTGTGAGGTGTCCCTGCCCATGGCAGGGGGGTTGGGACTAGATGATCTTAAGGTCCTTTTGAACCCAAACCATTATATGATTCTATGATAAAGTGAATTCATTTCTGTCTCCTAGATAGGACAATACTGTAATTCCTGCCCACTGCATGTCTAGGAAGGCAGAGACTGGTGGGCCTGGCTGTTGAGATGGCTGTCTAACTCACTCAGCACTCTCTTGAATTTAGATTCCATAGTAGTTGCGACACCTAATTATCCATTTATAGTAGGTGGTCCAAATAGGAGTGCACAGCAAGGCAGCAGATGGGGGTTGCTGCTGTCAGATTAGATTGAGATTAGATAAAGCTTAATTAACACTTTATTTTCATTAGATTCAACTCTAATTAATCATGAAAAAGTTACTGCAGAGAAGCAGGGCAGAAATCAAGAGGCACAGCTAACATCCTTATTATGAAAATCAAGGAAGCATTTGTAAAGAGCAAGACCTTGCTAGTAAGGGGCTATTCCCTGAATTTGACACCTCTTTGGTCTGGAGAACAAGATGAACTTGGAAAGAGCTCTTTACTACACCAAGCAACAATTTCATAAACCTGTCCTTTCTAGACCTACACATCCCAAGTGATGTAATTTACATGATCATACATATTCCAACACACATTTGAGGTACTTTATGTCATTGGTCAAAACTCACATTATTTCCCATCATATCACTTTTATATTTGTAATGACAAGAAGGACACAGTATTTTAGAGATGTTTTATCAAAATGCAGGTGAACTCTTCTGCGTCAGTCTCTTCTTGTTGTTTGAATCCACACAGTCTCCATCGGCTTCTTCAGCCTGTAACATCTAATAAACTTGACAGAAAATTTATGTGGCCCAGAGGGAAGGTCACGTGCAGGAGCAGCCCATAAAGCAGCCTTTGGGTAAAATCTATTTCTATGCAAGATAGTATAAACCAATGAGCCAAGTAAATCCCATTTAAACCTTATTTTGAATTTAAAAGAGGCATATGCTGTCTATTGCCCAAAAATGAATCCAACTTTTGCTTTTTAGGACAGGGAAAAGGATGTCACAGCTCAAGATATTTTTTTCAGCAGAGCAAATATGCAGGCTTAGAGTATCTAAAATCCAAAATAGTCCAAGCTTGCAATAAATGAACAATTCTGTCTTGTCAGGACTGCAAAGGGATGACCTCTACAGGCCAAGCCAAATGAAACCAAGCCAACTCCTTTTTTTACCTCTGTGCTGTCTAACCAAGTATTCACGGAATGTAGTACAACTCATAGAAACAGTTCATTTAGTTCAGCTGCTTCCTCCTTTGCTTTCCCTCCTTGTAAGCAGAGTTAAGTGTTGGGGGTTTTATAAGGTGTTTCTTGTTCATTGTTTTGTGTGAGCTGTCTGATCCATAACATCTCGACAGACATTGCAAATGCCTGTGAAAGGCTCCTCACTGGACCTGTATCTTCTCAGCCCTGCACCAAACAGTGAGAAGTATATATTCTGTCCCATGAAAAGCCTGATACCAATAAATTGAGTCCTTTCTTAGTTTATATGCTTATTAGCTTGTGTGACTGTGACCGTCAGGGTGCTGAACATCTTCATTCTTAGTTCTGCTTGCTGTCTTGTTCATGGAATGTATTCAAGCTCTACAAATCGCTGCAGAAAAGCTGAGCAATGAAATATTGACAAAGGATTTCTATATTAGTTGCTTCTAAAGATAGTACTACCTGTGTATTTTTAGTATGTGCTATGAGTCTGAGGACGAAAAGGGCTGGTGTAGAGAACACAACGGCAGTGGAGGAGGCAGTGAAACAATTCCTCCTCATGGGGGTTAGAGGCTAGGTGCCAGTCAAAGCCATATGCATTCAAAATACATATACATTCAAGAAAGCAAAGTTCACAGTGAAGGTTGTGCCATTGGTGGTTTAGATGATACATGAAACAAGGACCTCTCCAGACAGAATAGCAGGAACGTAGAAAACATAAAACATTTAGCTATGGCCACATTTAGCAGCAGCAAAGAGAACGTGTTGCTGCCAGGATGTGCTCACTAGTGCTTGTGGTAACTTAGTTAAGAAGTCATTTTAGATGAAAGGATGAGAGAAAAGAGAAAGGTCAGCTCACTTTTCAAGCCATGGACCAAGTCCTACTTCCATGCAAAGGTGGGGCCAGAACTTGAATCTCCCCATGCCTCTTCAATGACCTTATCAGAAGAGAATGTTGGGTCCCCCATAGCAAAGCCCAGAGCTTGTCTGGCAGGGGGGACAGCATGAGTATAACAGGCTAACCAGAGAGACCCTTAGTCCTTGTACTGTGGGATACTGAACTTTGCTATTTCTCAAGTGTGGGACATGCCACAGCATAATTTGAGGATGATTTGCAGACACAGGCAATTGCATTTGTGTTTTCCCCTCCTTAAAGCAAGGAGGACAATGATACCCTGTTCACCCATGCTTTGTCATGCATGAGTAGGTTTGTTTAAAAACATGGATGCAAATCAGGTTTTCACTACTCTTGCACAGGAATAACGCAAAATGAGCTGAAGTCCAAGAAGGTTTTTGTTGGCACAAACCTCCCCATTCTTCAGTTGCTGTTATCTGGTAGCTGGCATAAGGCAGGCTCTGGATAGTCTGTTATTCTTTCCCACGCTGCAAGATTTGGGCAGTAAATAGCTTAAATAAATGCCAGAAGTATAATTCTTTTTTGACTTCATCTGATTTAAAGAAGCTTTCCCTTAGATAATTCCTCTCAGGCATGCTGTCCAAGGCAGGGCTAGTCCCTGGTGGATCAAGCTCTTCTGACCTCTGTAGCTGGCTCCATTTCAGCTTTCTAAAAGCTGGAGATAAAGAATAGAAGAAACAATTCACTACATCCGAGTACTGTTGCACCTTTCTTAGAACTCAGTGAGATGCCAGGCTCTCCTTGACAGGCCTGTGCTGTTATACAGTGGTAGTGGCCCTCTGTCGTCTTTGATTAATCTGTTTTCCTCTGAAACCAGATGAAAAAAGTAACAACCATGCAGCATTGCCATGTCCAGTAATGCTGGCAGAGGGGCAGCGAGGCAAATGTAAGCTCCCATGATGGAGATCCTGGCCAGACAAAGAGCTGAACTCTGCAGGGGGGAAAGTGGAGTTGGGTGATCTTTGTCATAGAACAATAGAATAGTTTGGGTTGTAAGGGACCTCTAAGGATCATCAAATCTGCAATGAGCAGGGACATCTTCAACCAGACCAAGTTTCTCAGAGCCCTGTCAGGCCTGACCTTTGATGTTTACAGGGATGAGGTATCCTCCACCTCTCTGGGCAACTTGTTCCAGTGTTTCATTACCCTCACTGTAAGGAATTTCTTCCTTATATCTAGCCTGAATCTCCCCTCTGTTAGTTTAAAGCCATCACCCTTTGTCCCATAGCAACAGGACCTATTAAAAGTGTCCCCATCTTATAAACTTGATCTTCTGTTACAGTGGGAGGGATTTTGCTCCCCCAGTTCCCACCTTGTGCTCCATCCACTTGAGAGGTGTGGGAAGAGAGATCATCAGTGAAGACTGAGGCAAAAGGTTGTTGTACACCTGAGCCTTCTCCCCATCTGTCATTACCAGTTTGCCAGTCATGTTCATCAGCAGTTACACTTTCTTTGTTCTTCCTTTTCTTGCTGACATACCTGCAGAAGCCGTTATTATTATTCTTTGTGTCCCTGGCCAAACTCAGCTCCAGCCATTCCTTTGGCTTTCTGACCCCATGCTTACACAGCTGAGCAGTGTCCCTCTACTCTTCCCAGGATACCTGTTCCTGCTTCCCCTGCCTGTCCAGTTTCTTCTTGCCCTTTAGTCTGACCAACAGGGCTCAGCCCGTCCATTCCAGTCTCTTGTCTTCTTTTCCGGATTTCTTCCACCCATCAAATTAGGTTGTTTTATAACAAAGAAAGTGATCATTATAAAGGAAACAGAAGGCCCTTCAGCAAGAAGAAAGACAACAGCTGAGGTTGTGTTCTAGGGCCCCATTTAAACCAAGTAGATGGGCAGTCAGATCTGCTCCGTTGAACCCTGTGTTGTGCACTCACACCAGTGCCATGGGCTGTCACAGTGGGGACACAATAAATTGTGCCCAGTAACACTTGGCCCCAGCCCCAGGTGCTGATTTTGGTTAGCATCAGTCATTGTCCTGGGATGGGTGACTTGGAACAAAGAGATCCGGTCCCACCACGGATCCAAGCAGAGGCTTTAATCAGCACATGGAGACAGAGGTCAGAGCCATTCTTCACACATTGCTTTTCAGTATTTGGCATTGTCTTCCATCAGAGCTCAGAGCTGTTGGTTTAGAAAGCTGATCCCAAGAGGCTCTGGTTTAAGGATGCTCATGTTCTTGCTGTGTATTCACAGCAGGAAGGCTTTGATCTTAATATGTGTCTCTGACAGTCATGTCACCCATGTTGTGCCCATTTGTATTCAAGTGTTTGGTCCCAGTGATGTGGTTTTTCTGTTGCTGTTGTTGTTCTTTGTGTTTAATTATTTTTTCTTTTTCTCATTAAATATTTTGTTCAGGTTGCCTCTTCCCTCTGCAAAAAAAAACTGGCATTTCATGGTGTTTGCTTTGCTTTATTGCTTGAGGAAAATGTTCACATTGTGTCATTATCCTCTTCATCATCCTTGTTTTTTTCTTTTGTGGTTGCTATTTAGAAATGACACAAATGTGTTTAAACTGCAGACAAATAGTGGGGAGGGTGAATCCTATATGAGGAGGGGTATGGAAGGTGCGAAGAAAACCTAGATAAATGTCAGTGGGAAAACTTAAGGAAACTAGAGAATAGCATGGAAAACAAGAGGATAATAAATTACAGTTGTTTCCTATAGAATTTTGCATTGGTGTTTATGATCAAGAAGAAAAGGCACAGACTGTTTCATTCTATTTCCTTTAGATCTGTTAGAAAGTAATAGATGGGTGAGGCACTGGAATCAGTTGCCCAGAGGAGTTGTGAATGCTCCATCCCTGGCAGTGTTCAAAGCCAGGTTGGACAGAACCTTGGGTGACATGGTTTAGTGTGAGGTGTCCCTGCCCATGGCAGGGGAGTTGAAACCAGATGATCTTAAGGTCCTTTTCATCCCTAATTATTCTATGGTTCTATGATTTACAAATGTGGCACCAGTGTTGACCTGATCTTACAGCTACAACACTGGGCAGGTTCAGGTCTGGAAGACGTCTGCATTCACACAATGTCCTCCTGAGCTAAATGTCCCTTAGCAGGGTTCATCTTTGAGAACAAATGGTTGGCTTGGACAAAACATATTACACTCTTAGCTAGTTGACTGTGCACTGCTCTATCTGATCTTAGCAGCTCAGCTCTCCTCAAACTTGGGGACCTCTGGACTACACTCCCCTGTATGGTGCCCATATGCCCTTGGGCTAGTGGGACTGTCAGAGTTACTTCAGGGGGAAGCATGAGGATAAGGCACGAGGATGACAAAGAAACACATGTTACATGTAAGCCTGTTGTCTGTAAGACTTCAGTGTTGGTTTTAGCGCTACTCTTTAAACTGGACATTTAAACATAAGAATGTACATATGACAGTGTCACCTATTACTGAATTCACCAAATGCTTCCTCAAGAACCTGGTTTTGGTTGCTTATAGTTTTTCTAAGTGGGCTGAAATTTTCCATGCTCTGTATCAACCTCAGGCTAGATAATTTGGGGAAAGATAATAAACATATGGCAAAGAGACAAGAACATTTAGATGAGTAAGATATACCTATAGACAGATAATATATGCCCACACCAAAGATACAGACAGATAATCACAAGTGTCTAATTCAATCAGTTTAGGAAGTTTTCACTGTCTCAGCTGGCAATTACCACTCCTTAATGGAAGCACAAAGCCTGTGAGTGTGCACATCCATTCTTTTGAAGCACCAGGCAAAACAGGTCCACTCACACCAGCTCTTGTTCTAGATAGAGGAGTGGCAGTTTCTTAAACCTCTCTAATTTGGTTTCCTGCAACTGTGAGGTGATAAACTAAAGGGCTTGGCATGTTGCAATGTGGATATTCCATATTATAGCCATTGAAAATCATAATGCTGAAGTAGAACAAAGCATTATGTGTCTGATCTTGTCAAAAACCTGATAGGAGTCTTCATCATTCATGCTTATTGGCATGCTTGTTAGAGCATGAGACATTTAAAACCAAAGCTCCACAGAGACCTCAGCATAGTCTTTACATTAATGGAGGCTCTTTGCTGGTCTATGGATGAGGAAAGTGTCTTGTCCAGAAGGTGCAGGCTGAGGTCACCCCAAGCCAAGAGTGCCACTGTGCCCCTGTGGCTGGACGGAGACCTGGGAGGAAACTAACCCCATTGGAAATCAGCTGGAGTTTTGCCATTGCCTTCGACGGAGCCAGCATTCCTGTTCTGATGCAGACGTTTCACAATAACCCCCTCTGTTGAACTTTCAACACGTGCATGTTATTTTCATTACAAATAAACAAAATCTTTCTAAGATGCAGACCTTCCTATGTCCATTATGCCAGAAGTTGACATGAAAAGTTCATCACGGTACACGTGGTAAAACACCAATAATCCATCCTTGCAGTTGCTGGGAAAACTTCTGACGCAAACAAACCCCTTCTAGGTCGTTCTGCCTCAGTGTGCAGCGATCAGATGTACAGCTGAGGGTTTGTTATTTCTGCAGAATGCACATGCATTCCGAATTTGCCGTGCTCAGAAACAGAGACAAGACGTTCATCTGTGTGTGCTTGGCTTTGGGAAAAGACATCTCTGTGTGCGGACACGGGCCCTGGTACAGCGCAGACAGGAAATCTGCCAGACTGCCTCGGCAGGAGGCTGCCTCCAACACGTGCAGCAAGGAACAAGAAATGTCTTAATGATTAATCACTGTCAACCTTTGTTCTCGTTAAAGACTTGATTGTCGGACAAGGCTCGTAATGAGGCCCTGTTCCTGGGTCTGTTGCTATGGGATTGTGCAAGTGCTGAATCTGAGCCTCAGACCCGGCAAGATGCAGCTCCCGTTTTGCCCAAGTCTAAGGCATTGGGATGGGAATGTTGTTATAAGAGTGCCTGCTAGTGGCTATAGGGCTGTGCAGCTTTCCAGCAAGGGATTATGGGAAGGCTACAGATAAATCACCGACGGCTCAATGTCAGTTCACAAGGATCTCAGGAGTGAGCAGCTTCTTTGTTAGCGCTGGAAAGGCAAAGTGCCAAGAAAGGTTTCTATTAAGAACTGCACAAATAACTATCCACCAAAGTCTCTTGCTTATGGTTTCTCACCAGTAGTGGGGGTTGGCTCATTTGAGGTGTTTGATCACCCATTTTTACCTAGGAGATTGTACAGTGTTCTTTTCCCTATTTTTATGGGTAATCTTTTGCAACACCAAGTAGCAGAAGAATTACCTGTTTCTGAAAAGAATTCTGAAGTGCACCTAAATTTCAGTGTGTCTAAAAACTGACCTTTTTAAAAGCCTTGCTCTGCCATTGAGAGCTGCAGCAGTTGGTTGTGCTGAAATAGCTATTCCTCTGCATGTTGGGTATCAGCTGCATCACTGCAGATCCAAACCTATCACTGCAACAGGTGACTGACACCCATGAGGCTGCAGAAATCAGGTGCATGCTCCCTACTGTCACGATCGTTTCCAGCTTCATAGCATCTGAAGGGATTCATCCACATTTCCTCTTTGAGCTCCATCACTTGGGTTGTTGGAGGAGTGACACAGCATTTGCTTCTTTTCCCTGGTTGGATGAAGGCACAAGTATTTCTGGCAGGCAGCCTGGGCTTGTGAAACTGCAAATGCTGGTGTCCGTGATTCCTTGTGTATGTGCCTTGGAAACATGGTTGGCCCTGAATTTTTATGTCCTGAGAGCTCAGATGTTCACAGGAGAAAAACACAGAAGATGGTCCCATGTGGCAGAGCCAACTTCTTATAAACACTCTGCAAAATCACTGAAGGGAATACTTTGCAGTCTTCACCCAGCTGTATCTCTGGGTATCAGACACAGCAAAACCACGTCTTGGAATCGTGCAATATTCAGGTTTTTCAAATGCTATTTATACATATGAAAGCAATCTTGCTGGAATGTATAAAAGTACTCTCTGGCAGGGTATTAGGAGAAATTCAACCTATAATAGTATCTTCTGCATGATTAACTTGAGAGGCTTTTAGGTCACTCTGTATAACATCCGTAGAAAGTGATCCACTGCTGCTTGGCAGATCAAGGGCTGTTCACACTCACTCTTCCAGGCATCTTACTCAAGTGTGACTAGAAGCATCTAAAATGAGGAGTGTAAGGGAATGTTCCTATCATCTAATCTGGGCTTCTAACTTAGTTGTCTAAATTAGGCATCTAGGGTTTAATTATGCATCCTGGTCCCTCTGTACAGTGAAGGGAGAGCTCCAGCAGGCTGTTCTTAGAGAATCTGATGTAAGTTTTTTGTTAGAGACCTGAACTTAGAGGAAGGTCCATCCCTGGAAGTGTTCAGGGCCAGGCTGGATGGGGCTCACAGCAACCTGGTCTAGTGGAAGGTGTCCCTGCCATGGCAGGGGGTTGGAATTGGATGAGTTTTAAGGTCCCTTCCAACACAAACCAGTCTGGGATTCTCTGTTCCAGACAGGAAAAAAAGGTTAAATGAGTTTGAGGTGCTCAGAAGATGCTGTTTTCTACCTGCATTGGGTTGTTACGAGGAAGGGAGACTCAGGCTGTGTTTCTGGCCAGTCTGTGTTATTTCCAGCCCTGATATGTGGATCAGATCCTCAGCTGTTGCAGACCAGCATAAGCTCAGGAATTGCATGGGGCTCCCACATTGTACACTGGTATAGAAGAAAGCCCTCTGTGCTCCAGTCAGAGGCAGGAGTTGTTCTCTCCAGCTTTTCCACTATAGCTAAAGGAGCTTTTGCTTGCAGGCACTCTGCCATGGTCCTGCCGGAGTTCTGTGTTCTTGTCTGAGACAAGGACACAAGCAGGGAGTGCTTGGAGTTCAGATATCCATGGAAACCCCAGCCTTTAGCAGAAAGGGGTGGTTTTGCTTGCATTAATTGTAGCAGAAAAGAGGTGGCTCAGGAGGCCACTGGTGGGTGCCAGGACTGGCTGTTCAATGGAGCACCCTGTGCTTGCCTTCTAAAGTTGGATGAGTGGATCAGCTCTTCTCATTATGCCTGGTACTGCCCCATGGCCCCTGGGTCCACTGGAGAACCTCAGTTTCTGGAATGCTTGGGCTGTGGAAAGGACATGCCCCAAAAGGGGCAACAGAGAGGATATCCAGACAGACCCTAACCCATTGGCAGGGCGTGAGGGAAAGGGGAAGGAGAAGGGAAGGGGGAAGGGGGCGGAAAGTGAAAATGGGAAGGGGAAGGGTGGGGGGAAGTGAAAATGGGAAGGTGAAAGGGAGGAGAGGAAGAGGGAGAGGGAGAGGGGAAGGAAAGAAAAGGAGAGGAGAGGAGGAGGAGAGGAGGAAAGATTAAAGAAGAAAAGACTATTTCAGAAATTTCGTATGTCTATTAGAAGCCAAAACCTCCCTTCATTTGTCTGAACACAAGTCAGCTGCAGCAGGGACAGTGAAAGGCACACTCAATCTTAAATGTTTTGTTTAGCTGCTAGTTTAAACATCTGAGCATCATGTTCTTTGTGATGCTTACAAACAAACACCCCAGTTGTGTTACTGGCTCTGAGGAGCTTTCACCAACCCTGCCTCTCCTTCTCCTTCTCGTAGGTTTTATATCTCACTCCAGCATCAGAGAACAGGGTGCCACACACCTGCTTTGCATCTAGAGCATCTCTGTGCTGGAGCTGTGGCAGAAGCAGAGCAGATGGGGGCTTGTAGTGCTTGGTGAGCACTAGCTGAGCCCTTGGCTGCTTCTCCTTGCCTGTATAGCACTGGGCAGAGCCTTGCAAGAGCTGCAGCTGATGCACAGGAATGCAGGACAGTGCAGCAAGTGGAGCAGAAGCTGGGAGCAGACACTTGTACCTGTCAGAGGTGCGATGATCCCAGCCCGTCCCTGACCACCCAGCTGGCTGCAGGGATGTGCTCCATGTCATGTCACCTCATTGGAAGCAATGCTGAAAGGTTCCCTTCCCACGCAGGGAAGCAGCATGGTGTGACCATGCAGGGAAGCACACAGGGCTCTCTGGCTGGGGTGATGCTGGGCTGCCCCTACACCCCTTCTGGGCAGATGCATCCCTGGCTGAGGACACATTCATGGCCCACTCCGGGCTTCCTTTGGTCAGGGGTTTCTGAAGTTAAAGTGCATAAACCACAGGCAGGGGAAGGAAGGAATGAGGTTCAGAAAGCCACCAGCAGTTTTAGATGGGTGGAATCGTAGTAAAGCTGCTTCAGGAAAGCCAGTTCAGTGAAAACAGGGTAGTTCCAACCCCAATCTGCCCTTCTCAGCAGGGATGTTGGAAAGCTTGCTTTGCTCATGCACAGGCAAGAACCTCACATCCCCAGCAGCAGTGTAGCCCTTTGCCATCTGATTTGCAGTGATGAAGCACAGGGTGAGAGTAAGGCTCAATCGCACTGGTTCATGAAGGGTCAAAATGCTGAGCAGCTAATCCCTGATTTATTAAGGAACAGTTCTTTCTTCTCCCATCACATCGTGGCCAATGGAAGAGCAGCAGGCAGGAGAAGTAACACATCGTAGATTCATAGGCTCACACTGACATTTCGTGAACAGCAGAGAAAGGACCAAATGCAAAAAAAGAACCCAAACTGGCTCCAAGTTGATGATTTATACTGTTTTCTCAGGATCTGTTTGCCAAGCAGCTGGTGTTTTGTGCCAGTTGCTGTTACAGAAGAGCTTTCTTTGATAGGTACCATGAATGGACACTACACAGTTTATCTTAAAACAAAATCCCTCCCCACAGCTTATATGGGCTGACAGGGAATGAGGGAGAGAAAAAGTTGGGCTTTGTTGGGGTTTTCTTTACACAGGACTATGAAAGCACATTTGGGGGAGCCTGCGTTATCTGTGCAAGAACACAACAGATGAATTCTATTAATGGCTGTAACATGTGGCCGGGTTCAGGCTAGAGTTGTCGTTTGAATATAGGAGTCAAAGCCAATTTATTGTAACATATTTTTCTTTTCAAAATATTTTAAGAAAGACAAAAAAGTTTGCGCAACAACTTGGCAAGCAGGTCTGTGGAGGGGAAGGAGGTATTTTCTACATCGCAGCTCACATAAGGGCTGAAAAATGTGGCAGTGCCGAGCAATGCTGGATTCCTTCTGGAGCTGAGAGAAAGTGTGCAGGATATAATTGTGTAAGAGCCCAATAAATTCTGAAGGGTGGGTTTGTAACACTGCCCTGGGGGCTGCAGGTGGCTCCAGAAGAAAGTCATGGGTTTTATTTCAGGAGCAGTCATCAAATGCTGTACGTAGCCAGCTATGCACTCGTGTGGCCCCATCTAAAAGCCACAGAACTGTTTTAAAATAGAAATACCCATAACAATCATTGCATGTCTTCCATGGCAGATGGTAGAAAGATAAGTTGGATTAGTTTGTAGTGTGTGTGTGTTACTGGGGGTGTGCAAAAGCTAAGGCACAGAAATGAGCTTCCCTGGAGCTTGTAGAGTGATGAGCATCAGTGCTCCATGGTCTTCAGCACATTCACCTCACCATTGTTTGTTTCACTGTTGGTCAGTCTGTATTTCCCTGGATGCCATGGTTGGAAATAGCCATGGAGCAGAACTTTACCTAAGTAGCAGGCCAGACCCTGGCACTACCCCTTGTTGTTGAGAGAACCACTGCATAATAGCGAGCATCAGAACCCAGCTGCGGATTCCTGTGTGCGGGGCAAAAATGCTGCTGCATCTATAGAGAATTTTGTGGCTGGGCTCCTGTGATGAGTTGCAACAAAGTGGAGTCATAGAAATGGTGTTTCTCATAATGGTTGAGACCTCCCCAGTGTATCCTATTTTCTTTGTAGCTGGGTGGCTAAGAAATAACCTGACTATCCAGTGATCCAACACAGGCTGAGTATTTTTGTCTGTGCACTGAGAAAGCTACTTCCTAGATTTGGTAAAGGACCAAGTACCAGACACTGGTGGAGCAGACAGAAAACATATTGCTCCCTAGGGAAACCATGGCTAAAAGGAGACAAGTAGCATATTGTCATCCCATGTTTGTTCTCATCCTATGTGTGTGTGGTTTGAGTCCCCAAGTACTCTCCCCATTGCCTTCTGAGATGACTTTTTGCCATCCCTTCCTCAAGAAGCTGCACACAGGGAAGAGGAATCGGATCTAGATCCATCACAAAGACCAGGGAGACCTTGAAACATTCTTCAAAGTCCTGTCCAGTTACACATGCGTTTTACAGAGGAAGTTGGTAAACTCTAAGCCTATGTAATCCTGCCACTAATGAGAGTTCATTAGCAGTCTCTCAGAGGTAATGGGGCAAATGAAAGCAGCACCATTCACCCCACTGGGAAGTAACAACGCTTCTGTGTTTTCCAGGAATAGATGCCACTTCTAGCAATGAGTCTGTAACTTCTCACTGCTGCTCACCAGATGGTGGGAACCAGCAGATGCCGAGTTGGCTCCCTTGTGGTCAAACAAACTGCCATAGGGCGCTATGCAAGTTTCCTGAAGGATCCTCAGCACTGCCCCGTTACTTCTGTTAATGTTTCTCAGGCCCCTGGTACAACATTGAGGTTTTCCACTGGAACCACCTGGCACGTTTTCAGAGCTTTCCATGAGCGATGCAGTTACTCAATCCCCTTCTTATTTTGACAAAGCCTTTGTAATGGTCACTTGTCCTGAGAGCCTGTGGTCTGTGTGTCCTGTACTGGAGCTAATTGCATAAAAAGGATTACTTCCCCTTCTTGATGCTTGTTATTATTTTCATCCTTCACAAGCCATTTCTTCTGTTTCAGGATCAACACTCTGTGGTAGGCCAGGGAGCTGGCCCCACTCCAAGCTCCAGTTCTTGCTCAAATCCAAACACTGGAAGTGGTTACATGAACTCATCCCAGCAATCAATGTTGAATCAGCAACTGATGGAAAAGAAACAGGCTCTGCAGCGGCAAATGATGGAGCAAAAACAACTCCTTCTACAGCAGCAGATGTTGGCAGAAGCGGTAAGTTTTCTAATTCCTTCTTTTACATGGAAAAGATTATCATAGAAACAATAGAAAAGAAAGCTAAGACAGGGAGAAGAAAGCCCCCAAAACTTTGAGGTCATTTGGCAATGCCTAGGCCTTCTAGAGCGTGCCTCGTATTTTTCAGCACTTTGCTTAGCCCTTTTGAAACCTTCTTAAGTTTATATGAAACAACGCAAGTATCCAAGCTACTGTGGTTTTGTTATGAGAACAGTCTAAGCATATGCTTAATTTGAGGCATATGAATATTGTCAGTGGTTTTCTTTGCAAGATAAGCTAAGGTGCATTAGTATGCTCCTTTGACCACAGAGGATGGCTGGGATCATAAATGAGTTCTTCTTTCTCTGTTCTTCTTTTTGCATTTCCAGATATTTACAGCCAGTTGTTCTCTCTTCTTTGGTATCTGAGAGACCAGTTGGGAGTTTCTGGTCATTTAAGGAGGCATGGGGGGTCTTTGTGGTCTTGCTGGCAGTGATATGTGCTAGAACCCACTAGTTTAGTTCCACTAAACTGGTGTTGCCATTGATATTGCATGAAGTGAGTCAGCTGAAGGTGCTTCATGTGCCATCATCCATGGCCAGTGCAATAGGGGAGAGTCCCTGCTGCCAAAAGCAGTAGTACGTGCCCTCTGCATCCTCATATTCACTGTTCTTTGGTAGCCCTACTTGCCAAAGCATGGAGAAGAAAAGAAGCCCTGGAAGAGGAGCTGAGCTTGACATGTCCATGAGGCAGGCAGAAAGCAAGGTGGGAGCCTTGTGGCAGCTAGGGAAGGGCTGCAGGGAGGATGCTTTGTTTCCCCAAGGCTGCACTGGCAATGCACCCCAAGCCCGTGGCTTATTTACCTCAACCTGCATCTCTCAGCCTACAGGGCAGACCCATTTATGCTGGCCTGACATTCTGAATCCAAAACTTTCCGTTCTCTAGGAAGATGTAGACACAATAATACTGACATATTTAATGAATGCCATTCAATAATTACAGAACAACACAGAACTGGAAAAACATTCATGTGTTTATGGGGATGTTTTCTAAACAAAAATTATGCAGTTTTTTATAGAGAATATATTTTTGTTTACACATTTATTGCCATTAAAAAAAAAATCCATTAGAAAGCTTGGCTTTTAAATTGAGGATTTCATTTATCCAGAGAAGTTGTGGATGCCACATCCCTGGAACTGCTTGCAATCCCTGTGTAAGAGGAAAGACAGCACCATGTACATGTAAGGGGAAGCAGAAGGCAATGGTCAGTGGCATGAAAACCAACTGGACCAGCACTGTTCTCTCAGTGGTTTTAAGAAAACTTAGGCCAGACTAAAAGCAATACAGCCAGCAGAAAGGCTTCCATGCAGACTTCAGTGGATGGGGGCACAGGTTCCCAAATGCATCTCCTGTGGACCAGAGAGGGTGAAAAGAAGGAATACGTCAGATTTGTACATACTGAGAAAAGAAAGAGGTGGGCAAAAACAGAGCCAGGAAAGCATAAAGCAAAGGAAATTAATATATTTCTACTCTAATCCTCTAGGAGAAAATAACTCCACAAGATCAGCTGAACAGACACTTGACACGACCACCACCAGATTATAAAGACCAAAGAAGGAATGTGGTCAACATGCAACAAACAAACCAATATCCTGGTAAGTGCCCATGGGCTAAATAAAGCTATGTCCCTCTTTCCTTCCTCCCTTCCTTCCTCCCTACCTCCTTCCTTCCTTCCTTCCTTCCAGCTGTAAGACCATCCAGAAGAGCCATGCATGCACCAGGTCCTTATTTTCTGGGTATCCATTTACACATCTGCCGAGACAGTGGAGTGGTGCCTGCTGCTCTCATGTGCTATATCTTATAGTCCCACACCACTGAGAAGTGCTGATGTATGATCTGGAGAGACAGCTAGTGGCCTATCCAGGCTGATGCTGCATCTCAGACATGGAGAAGGACGGGATGGTACTCTTCCTATTAGCACTGCCTGGGGCAGCTGTGCCCTCAAATACTTGATGCTGAGGTGTCCCCTTAACTATGCAGCCTCGCCCCATCCAGATGCCTTCTCTCGTGTACATGGTACATCTTGTTCAAAGACTGAGAACCACCCCTCCCTTTAAATGGCAGCCCATGTACAGCATGAGGACCCTCATACTGATTGCACTGATGTACCTTACATGACAGCATCATGGGCAACCAGAGCAAACAGACCTTTTGGTCTGTTCAATATGCCACAGTCATAGCCTCAGTGCTGTTCTACAAGCAACAGTTCATCAGATCAGTCAAACAGAGGAGTAAAAGCTCCTGCTTTCTACCAGAACTGCCCAGGGCAGAAAATGTCCAACACTTCAGGACTAGCGCTTTGTTCCAGCACTTGTGCCCTCACCCCCTTGGAGTCTAGTTTTGGGAGCACAGGACTGCCCGTTTCATGCCTTTTATGCTGTTCACCTTGCTGGTTAGCTGGAGGCTGCACTGAGAGCAAAGGCAGAGTAAGGGAAAGTTGCTGGGGAGAGGGAGGAGGTGGGGGAAATGCAGCAGATGGATCAAAGGATGTTCTTTATACTGCAAAGCGTCTGTGCATGTAAGTATAAAAAGGATCCTTCGCCTTCTAGTGTATCTTTTTATACCACACACTGAGGGGAAAAAAGGATGTTTTGGTTTGTTTGTTTTTTGATAACTGTTGGCTCTGCAGATTCAGCTGGGGATCTGAGTCTTTCTTTCCTACCTGTCATTTCTAGCATTTCAGTTCCTATTATGAATTTAATGAGTTCCCAAGTGCAGCTCACTCACATCCTACCCCTCTGCCCAACATCCTGCCCCTCTGCAGGCCTTGGCACCAACAGCCCAGCTGCACATGGAAGGGCTGCTCACAGGCAATGTTCATGCCCTCCTTTGCTTTGTTTACAAGTTCAAGCAGCAATAAACTTTCTGCAGTCTGGAAACTGCTGTTTTCTTACAGGCCTGAGTGTTTCTCGTGTAAGTTTGCACAAGCACCACTGATGCAAAGTAATAACCCATGGTGAGGGCAGAAAAAGCCCTGCTTGCTGGCTTGGTACCTCCTCCACTCATAAAGCAAATGCTTTGACAACCCCAGCAATTTGTTGTGGAATACTGTGATTTGGCGTGTTGTTTAAAGGTTCATTCCTGGAACCAAATGACTAACTGAGCCAGTCAGTCTCACCTCTGTGCCTGGCAGTATCATGGAGCAGATTCTCCTGGAAGGCATGCTAGGGCACATGAAAAACAACAAGGTGCTTGGTGACAGCCAGCATGGCTTTACTAAGGGGAAATCATAGAATAGTTAGAATTGGAAAGGACCTCAAGATCATCTAGTTCCAACCCCCCTACCATGAGCAGGGACACCTCACACTAAACCATATC
Source organism: Melopsittacus undulatus (assembly GCF_012275295.1). Classification (NCBI taxonomy): domain Eukaryota; kingdom Metazoa; phylum Chordata; class Aves; order Psittaciformes; family Psittaculidae; genus Melopsittacus; species Melopsittacus undulatus. The sequence goes on along the minus strand of NC_047528.1, from coordinate 10,851,792 downwards.
ACCCAAGGCTCTGTCCAACCTCGCCTTGAGCACTGCCAGGGATGGAGCATTCACTACCTCCCTGGGCAACCCATTCCAGTACCTCACTACCCTAACAGTAAAGAATTTCTTCCATATATCCAGTCTAAACCTCTTCTGTTTAAGTTAAGCCATATTATTTTGCTGCACAGGCCTAAACCTGAAAGGATTTCAATGCAGTTCCCCTGAGGACAGAGGAATGGAGCAGTAGGATCATCATAGATGACGTCCTGCCTGACCAATTTGGTGGCCTTCTATGAAGGGGCTACAGAACTGATGGACAGGGGTGGAGCAGTTGATGTCATCTACCTGGACTTGTGCAAAGTGTTTGACACTGTCCCACATGACATCCTTGTCTCTAAATTGGAGAGACATCAATTTGATAGGTGGACCACTCAGTGGATAAAGAACTGGCTGGATGGCCAGACTCAAAGAGTTGTGGTCAACGGTTCAATGTCCAGCTGGAGACCAGTAACAAGTGGTGTCCCTCAGGGATTGGTGTTGGGACCGGTCTTGTTCAACATCTTTGTTGGTGACATGGACAATGGAATTGAGTGTGCCCTCAGCAAGTTTGCCGATGACACCAAGCTGTGTGGTTCTGTTGATACACTAGGGGGAAGGAATGCCATTCAGATGGACCTTGACACACTTGTGAGGTGGGATGATGCCAACCTCATGAAGTTTAACCATGCCAAGTGCAAGGTCCTACACCTGGACTATAGCAGCCTTCCAGTATCTGAAGGGGCCCCACAAGGATGCTGGAGAGGGACTCTTCATCAGGGATGGCAGCAATAGGACAAGGGATAATGAATGGGTTTAAACTTAAACATGGGAAGTTCAGGTTAGATATAAGGAAGAAATTCTTTATTGTGAGGGTGGTGAGGCACTGGCACAGGTTGCCCAAAGAAGTGGTAAATGCTCCATCCCTGGCAGTGTTCAAGGCCAGGCTGGACATGGTCTAGTATGAGATGTCCCTGCCCATTGTGGAAGGGTTGTAATCAGATGATCTTAAGGTCCTTTCCAAACCAAACCATTCTATGATTCTGATTCTTGGCTTTTACTTAAAAACAATTCATGGAAATTACTGCAGCCACATCTTTGAAAGGCTCCAAAATAAGTAGATCACCATTGTTATATGGCTCTTCTTGTTGTTCCTAATCTGATGGACTCTTTGCCAGTCTCATGGTATTTGGAGCCCCATCTCCTGGATTTGAACCATGTGGGATTGGCAGCAGTTGTCCATTCAAATCTGCAGTCCCTGATGAGTGAGCCCAGGGAGGACAGCAGGTTTTTGGGAGAGCCTGAGAGAAAGGGCTGTGCTGGAAGCTTGCAGCAGAGCTACCAGATGGAGCGATTAGGAAACTCTTGCATAAGGGAATAACAGCAGGGAATCTGTTCCCTTTTCTGGGAATAGCTTTGCTCAGGTCGTGGAAGGAGACAAGAAGTTGAATAAAATAACATGGGGGTTCGGTGACACTTGGTTAAGCTTTTTATTGCTCTCTGCTTTTCATGATAGTGCCACGGTGAAAGAAACCCCAAGACAAGAGCAGGTGAATCAGGCAGAGAAGGCATTGCTGGGAATGGCTGCAGCCTGGGGTGCCCAGCTGCTGAACACAGCACTGCCAGGGAAGCGTTTCTTCCCATCTGGAAGAAATCAGGATGGAAAATATTTGCGTTAAAAATAAAAAAGGATAAAAATAGCAATGCAAAGAAAGGGGAAGCTTCATCTGTTGCACAACAAGTACAACCCACGTCCCGACCGCTTGTGCTCTTTAAGGAGAGTGGCATTGGCAGGGCAGTGTGGTGGTAGCCCTGAGGTCACCAGTGACAAGTGAAGGGACTACACAGGCTTGTAGCTGAGATGGAGGGAGAGAACCAGCTCTCCCCAGATGGCTGTTCCAGGTCTTTTGAAACACCACTGATTCCTGTGCTGGCATAAGGGAGCAAAGAGTCAGGGCCCCCATCTCTATTAAAAGGTTGTGACAGTATCTCCAGAAAACAGTGAGCAATGCACAAGCCACTAGCAAAGCCAAAAAGAGGACTAACTGTGAGGTTGTCTGCTGAGCCCCAATTGTGAGAATCTAGTGGTCCATATGGGGGTAAAACCAGATGGATTCTTCATAGCATCTCCTGTCCCAGGGGCTGCCCAGCTTGGGGACTGAATTTAGGTGCTTAAGCTAGCACAGTTAGATTGTCTATGGCAAGTGTCTCCAGCTTAGCTCCAGTTGGTGGGAAAGCCTGCCTTCCAGGATAATGTGAGCTTCTTAAACTAGGCCTCTGTTTCTATTGATTTGGAAAAAGCAGCTCTGCTTGTGGAGTCACACTCAGTGTTAATGATTTAGGAAGAGATTACTTTTAAGTACTTAAAAAGAAAGAACCCTTGCATCCATTAATAAATGAAAATAGCGCATAGATGTATAAAAATAATGCAGAAAAGGCAGGAATAGATGATAATTCTTTCTTCAGTCCCAGTCTGAGGGAACTGAACATCGTTATGGTGAAATTTCAACAGGAACAGTATATTAAACAGCTGTTCCTAAACATAGACTCTTTAAATATGTATGCGCATGATTTGTCTTCAAGAGTTCTGAAAGAGCTGGCTGAGAGGTTCTCCAAATTCTTAATGTCACTCTTTATTTAGTCTTGAGACTCCAAGGACGACTGCGAATGCCATGCCAAAAATTAGAAGAGTGAAGTAGGTAATTGCAGCCCCAGTGACCAAATGCAGAGCTCAGCAAAAATACTGGGGAGCTGATACAGCCTGAATAAGAAAGAATTGGGAAGGGACTATAATGAATGTCAGGCAACATGGGCTATGCAAAAGAATCTTTGCAAACCAGCATGATATCATTTTCAATGAAACCACATATTTGGCTGATAATATTAATATTTGTTCATTTTGTGTCCTGTAAATCATCTGACTTTGTATTGCCTATTGTGGTTAAAAAAACAGAGTAATACAAAATCAGCATAACACATAAGGAAATGGCTGATAGGTCCCCAGATATCACTGCAAACAGGCTGTGTGATATCAACCAAAAGGGAAACACAGTCTGAGACTGTGCTGAACAAGAAGAGCTTACTTTGCATCCATCCTGGAAGTGTGCAAGAGCTGTTTCTGTGACCAGCTGTGGTGGGTCTTGAAATAGCCTCGAAATCAAATGTTGAAAACTGTCAAGTTCTGAAAAGAGGTAGAAGGATTGAAGGACTGGAAGACATAGAATCATAGAATCATGGAACAGTCTGGGTTGGAAAGGACCTTAAGATCATCCAGTTCCAACCCCCCTGCCATCAGCAGGGACACCTCACACTAAACCATGGCACCCAAGGCTCTGTCCAACCTGGCATTGAACACTGCCAGGGATGGAGCATTCACAACCTCCCTGGGCAACCCATTCCAGTACCTCACCACCCTAACAGTAAAGAATTTCTTCCCTATATCTAATCTAAACTTCCCCTGTTTAAGTTTTAACCTGTTACCCCTTGTCCTGTCACTACAGTCCCTATATGAAGAGTCCCTCCCCAGCATCCCTGTAGGCCCCCTTCAGATACTGGAAGGCTGCTATGAGGTCTCCACGCAGCCTTCTCTTCTCCAGCCTGAACAGCCCCAACTTTCTCAGCCTGTCTTCATACTGGAGGTGCTCCAGTCCCCTGATCATCCTTGTGGCCTCCTCTGGACTTGTTCTAACAGTTCCATGTCCTTTTTATGTTGAGGACACCAGAACTGCACACAATGCTCCAAGTGAGGTCTCACAAGAGCAGAGTAGAGGGGCAGGATCACCTCCTTCGACCTGCTGGTCACGTTTCTTTTGATGCATCCCAGAATACGGTTGGCTTTCTGGGCTGTGAGTGCAAACTGAATCTGGCTCATGTTCATTTTCTCATTGACCAACACCCCCAAGTCCTTCTCCGCAGAACTACCATGAATTTCTTCTCTGCCCAACCTGTAGCTGTGCCTGGGATTGCTGTGTAGGACCTTGCACTTGGCATGGTTAAACTTCATGAGGTTGGCACCAGCCCACCTCACAAGCATGTTAAGGTCCCTCTGGATGCCATTCCTTCCCTTCAGCATATCAACTGAACCACACAGCTCAGTGTCATTGTCACACATGCCTCAGACTGAGACTGATGTGTCTGGAGAGCGATGCAAGCATGACCTGTGCAAGGAAGAAGGAACTGATGATGGACCAACTAATTAAATTAATCACACAGACTAATACAACATTGAAGATGAAGTCAAAGTTAGTCAAATTCAGTGTGGTTTTGTTGTATATATGAAGGCTCAAACCAAGGTAGTATCCCATGTCCAACAATTGCTACTACAAACCAGCAAAGCTCCAGAGGTGTATGTTCTTCCATTCCTCCTCTGAGTCCCTCAGGGAATTCCCAAAATGTGGTAGTACCTGTGTAGCAAGCCTATCCAACAGCTCTTACACTTTGGGAGCCACCCAGAATGGTACAAGAGTTTAGCTTGTACTGTGCCACGTGGCAAAGATTTCCTCATTAACCCACACGTTGGGTGAAGAAACATCTTTCATTTGTCTTGAATCTGACTTCTTGTAGGGCTTGTACTGGAAGCGACAGTAGCAAAGAGGATTAAACTATGGAGCAGCTCACTGTGTTCCATGAGGGGGGGGGGGGGTCTCCACAGTGCCATCTACACTGGCTATGTTTAGAAACATGTGGTCTTCTTCAGCCAGTCTCTCAGGGATTATTTCAGAGCCTTGCACTGCAAAAGCAATCATCTTACATTGCATAAATGACTGATTGTGGCCTCAAAATAGAGAGTATGTAGCTGCAAATTTGCCACAAGTGAGCTTGTGTGAGGTTTGGAGGCTCTTCTTGTGATTCATTGGCAGGTGTCAGCTACAGGGTAGAATGGCATCATGTAGGCCAAACCACCTTTGGATGATAGGCATCTTTATACCTTGAGCAAATTCATGCAAGTCCTTTGAAGAGCAAATTATCTTCTTCAAGAAATTCTGCCCCTAGAAAACTGGATTTTGGCACCACACATTGATCTCTTGTTTGCTTTAACACTTCTGTTTTCTCCTTTCCAGGTGGCTCACCAGCAGTGAGTATGAGCTCCAACATGACCTTGTCCAACCCAATTTCAACTCATAGCATCATGACCCAGAGCTCCAGCATCATGTCCACTCCTGCTGGGACCCGAATGCCTTCTGTTCCTGCCAATCGGAATATGGGCTGCTATGGGAACCTTCCTTGCAACCAGCCAAGTTCATACAACGTGACTTCAGGAATGAATCAGATGCAGCAACACAGGAACCAAAACCAAGTCCTGCCCGGTCAGAATAACCCCATGATGTCTCGGCAGCAAACCATGGCACAGGGAAACAACACAGCGGCTTTTGGGACAGGGTCAGTGGTCAACTCACAGCAAGTAAGGCCAAGCTTGAACCATGGAGCTACAGGTGTCCCTGCTCAAAGGCCGGCCAACGTGATGATCACAGCTACTGCCACTGCCCAGAACTGGGCGCCGCAGGAGGCTGCAGTGAAGCAGCAGGATGCACTGAAACCCGCAGGGGTCCGTTTCCCCACCGGCACTCCATATCCTAACCAGTCTTTACAACGCAGCGTAGGCAACCAGCATTTTCCTCAGCGTGCACTGGCACCTCCTAATCAGTTAACAGCAGGAGTCCAAATGAGGTCTCCTCTAAACCAAATGCAGCAGACTCTAAATGGACAATCCACTGGCTCACTACGAGGTCTCAGCATAAGACCTAACCAGCTGAGAGGACAGACTGTGCCTACCTTGAATCAGCCAGGAACGAGTATGACACCTCCGTCATCTCTGCCATCAACCAGTTTCACATCTACCAACCAAAACTCCCGGGCTTACCAGGGCAGTGACCATGGCAATGACCTAGCGTTTGACTTTCTGAAACAGCAAGGTGACAGTATAGGACCTGCACTCAACAGTGACTCAGACTTTATAGATTCTTTACTGAAAACAGAACCTGGTAACGATGACTGGATGAAAGACATCAACCTCGATGAAATTTTGGGGAACCACTCGTAAGTGACAGTACCAAGGGTCAAACGAAATGGAGAGGCAGTAAGGACATTAGCTTTCTCTTTAGATGCCAACAACCTGCTTTATCAATTTACACTCCAGTAACTGGGCTGTCCTTTAAGATACCATGTAGGGCAACTGCCCTGTTTGAAGAGTTGCTCTTGGAATATAACTGAAGTCTCCCTGGTGAATGATAACATAAGTGATATTCATACCTGCCACAAAGAAGTGAAAGCACGTGAAGGGTCTGTTCCCCACACCAGTGCCCAGCACATTGCAAACCAGCTCTTTCCAAGGGAGCAGCATGGAGAAGCATGTTTAGCTTGCCACAAATGCAAGCACCAGACAGTGGTTGTGGAACATCGTTTCTCTGTGTGCAAAGTACAAGCCCAAGTGGTCCAGAGCTCTTCAGCCATCATTTTCATGGCCCTTAACTTCCTCAAGACTACTCAGCCCTGATGGCATCAGGCCCTGTGTAAATCCCATTGTGTTACAAAAACTGTTCACTTCTACACAGTACAAACTCACATGTGCTTTCCCAATGATTTTGGTTTAAGCCCTCTGTGTTTTGTAGCACACAAAAGGGTAAGTGGCCTCATCCAAGGGAAGAAGGAAACAGATCATCCAGTGTGTTACTTGGTGTGCTCTAGAGTTCACTTCCTCCCTTTCATCCCTTCAGCACCTATCACAGGACGCTACTGTCCTGCCAGCAGCACAATCACTTTGGCCATTGAGGGAAACATGAGATGGACTACACCAAAGCTCAGGATGCTCACTTTGCCACCTTGCCCTACTCCAGGGACTCCAGGGACTTAATGGACAACTTAAGTGAGAAGGGTGCTCATGGTTTGACCCTCACCAACTATTTTCCCAGCCCAGCTTAGAGGAGGGCAAATACATGAAGTGGCTCAGCTAAGCTGCTATCCTTTTCAGGTAGTTCAGCCCAGTCCTCTTCAACTGAACAGGTTTACCCCAGCAGAAATGCCAGCATCTCTGTCCAGGAAAGGCTACAGTTCTGGCTGCACAACATTTTGGCTCTATAATTCTATCCCTTCACCATATGGGGAGAGCTGGAAGAGGTCCAGTGATGACCCAGGTCCCCACAGCCTCTGTCAGGCAGAGTCTGAGTGGCTCTGCCCCTGAAACGAGCATGAAAACAGTTACAACCACCTGGGTTACTCACAGTAGGAGGCTCCACTCAGCCACATCTGTGTATGTAAATGAGACAGTTTGGGGCAATATTTCTGGGTGCTGGACTCAATCATCTGTTCTGGGTTTGGGGATGGCCCAGTTAACCAGTGCATCATGAGGGGGTTATCCCTGGGCAAGGACCATACCTGTAGACAGTTGGCAGCCACCTTGGAGCCACCACAGGTGAGCAGAGCAGAGCAGGAAGGATACAGGTTGTTCCAACCACTTGGTGACAGGGAATAGTCTCGACCATGTTAAAAGTTTCTGCTATAGACTTGGTCAGTGAGGACATCAGAAGGAGGTGCTGTGTCGCTGTAAAGCAGCTCTGCAGGGAGTCACACAGGAGAATTCACAGAAGGGAACAGATCTTACAGGTCAAATGAAAATGCTGTTCTTGAAAATGATGTGGTGTGATGTCTTTTACAGCATCCTCTGAATTAGCTAGAACGAGATGTGGCAAAGGAATACAATGCCTGCATTCACACGCCTCAGTGCCAAGAGGCATTGCTCTGCCCCATGCAAGTTCTTTATTCATCCTTGTTAGTGACACTGGGATGAGTAGACTACTTGACAATAGCCTCTGCACTTATCTGACCTAGTTCTCAAGACAGGCTTTAATAAAGCTTTTCCAGTCATTTCACCCTGTCATTCTATGTGGGCGCAATTGTTCATGATGATTCAAGAAGCTGGTGCAGAAACAAGCAGCAGCACCTCCAGGAAAGGTGTAACACAGCATTTGGCTAGATGTGCCAGCTAAGGTGGGCTGGTCTGTGACATGTTTGTCATTGGAGAGACAAGAAATCCTGCTGAAGAGTCCCTTCTGCTGACCCAGCTAGTGATGGTTGCACACCCCTGCACTGTGTAACGTGGTGGCTCAGCTGCCCAGAAAGCTCCCTCTTGTCTCCAGTTTGGCTGGGGTGCACATGGTCCCTTTGATATGCCAGTACAAGATTTTCCAGGTCTTTCAAGAGCTTTTCAGCCCAGGTCAGCATCACACCTCAGTTTGGAGAGATACAGATGCAGTCCAACAAATGAGTCCCCAGTAAACTAGACTGAAATAGCAGCTACATCAGTTCAAAGTGGAGGGAACATGGGCTCATGTGGCTCATACAGAGGCATGCACCACATCCATGAGCAGGTCAGCACAGACTGCCAAAGCTCTGGTAGGAACAGACAACTGCGATGACGCTCAGGCCAAGGCTGAGTTGGTATCTTCATGTGCAATGGGCACTGAAGTCAGGTAACTTCAACTACCCTCATGTGCCATTGAAGAGGCCACCACTGGTTTCTGTATTAAGACAAGATTGTTTTCCAGCTCCTCAAATGATGTAAAAAAATTGTTGAGCTGAGGAGCTGGTCCCAAGGATTCAGGATATCATCCGGTGGTGGATTCAGAGCTGAGCTTTGCCCTGTTGGCCTCAGCATGCAGTGAAGAAGACACTGGGCTGTGAGTGCCATCCCTGGGATCAATGTCAGCCTGTCTGAAGTAAGTTCTACAAAGGCTGATGCCATTTGCAGTCCTGATGCGTTTGGAACGTGAGCTCAAAAGATTCTTACAACCAAAACTTGAATCCAGTATCATGTCTTCAGAACACCTGTATCTGAACAGAGCTAGTGTCTTTTTCCTCTTTCCTTGCCATGGCCAAGTGCACTACCCTTATAGTCTATTTTTCATCACGGACTGGGCACTCTTCACAGTATTGGGTTGTAAATATAAAGAATTATTTGTTTTGTAAACTTTTGTAAAAAAAAAAGAAAAAACCAACCAAAAAGTAATAATATTTTGGTAGGAATAATAAAAATCATATTATTTGGGTTATATTTATACATATGTGAAATAAATATACTATCGAAAAGTTGTATTTTATACAAGAAGTCAACGGTTACCTTTTGTATTCTATATACAAAGTTTTGTATGATACGATTGTTTATTTTTATCTGCAGACTTCAACTTTGGGTTTTGGGGGAGGGCAGAACGGGATCGTGGTTCAACAGCTGGGTCTGACCCCAAGCTCGCCGAAACCAATGGACTCTTTCCATTGCCTTCACGGGGCTTTGAATCAAGCCTTTAAATCGCCTTCAGATATGTTTGACATCTGAAGCTCTCTGGAAACCTCAACATGAAAACATTCCAGGTTTCACATTTTTTCCCTGAAAAAAAGGCTTTTATTATTAATATTATTATTATTGTTACTATTACTGCAGCTCTTGGGAGGCAGGTGGGACCTATGTAACTGTCATGTCCTTGTTGCATGTATGTCTGCTTTATATTTTCCCCATATTATAAACCAGTGTTTCTCTATACAGACTGAGAGGAAAAGTTGCTGTACAGAAATGTTTGTGTTTATGCATTTTTACATGTGGCTGTATATACCTCCTAGTACTATGCAGTGACACTTATTTGACTCCATTTATTTTTCACCTAAACATGAATAGTATGTTTTTCAGTAGCTATCAAAACTCTGCCAAGTAAATCAATCAAAATTATCCCAAGCGTCTCATTTCTTAATGTGGATTTTATAATGGATGTCTGTTTAGGCAACTGCTGGTTTGTTCTGAGTGCATTAAAATTGCAGTGATATTTTAGGAGGGGGGTGAGAAAAATGTGCATCTGGCAGCTTCTGGGAGCTCCATCTGCCTCTTTGCAGGGGAGCTGTGATGTTTTCCTACTGACTGAAGACGTGGTTTCATTATCCACAAGGGTTAACAAGTAACACATGGTATTTTAGCTCCTGGTGAATGGGTTGGCATTGTCTTGCAGCACAGTGATTTCCTATGGGATCCTGCGAAAGTTGAAGCAGAGGGTTGGCCAAGTCCCCAAGTCCATGCCCTGCTCTGGATCATACCCTGGAGATATCTGCCCTTCTCTCCCCACTAGCAGAGACCACTAATGAAATGCCAGAAACCAGGCAATGGGCTTCTCCTCCTTCCCTCCCTGCTTGCCTTGCTTTATGCCTCATATTAGCCTAAAGAAATGCCAGCATGCACCAGATCACTTTGGCCTGCAGATTGTATTCATCCCTGCCAGACTACTTTCAGCAAGCCAGCCCTGAGGAAGTGATGTCCTGTTCCTTGAGAGGCTTTCCTCTTTATCCAGGCTTCATCTCCAATTGGGTGTCTCTTCCTGCCCCATGAACTGAGTGGCAAGAGGTAGCACAGGGGATGCTTCAATGGGACAAATGTCAGCACAGCACTACCCATGCCCGAAGGCTGTGCTGTTTTCAGACGTAGCAAATGAAACGGGGCTTCCCATACTTCAATTGCTTCACTGCTGGTGATGCTCAAGGGCTTCCATGATGCACATCTGCCCTTTTAGTTGCCCTATGCCCACCCTCACCCTTGAGGCATGCACAAAGATGACTTTCATGGCTGCCACCCAGGAACCCAGCTCTGCTGGCTGCTGCCCTCCTGGCTTTTTATCCCAATATATCTGATTCCCACCCACAAACAGCTCTGCAAATAGCATCTGGGGCTGCACAGGGAGGGACAGGGGAGGGATGCTGGACCCTGTCCCTCTGTGCCTTGCCATCCAGGCTGTGCCCATGCTCTCCATCCCAACTGGAGATGCTGAAGCACCAGGAGGTGCATGGCTCACAAATTGCTTCAGCATCTTCAGCACAGGTGGCAGAGAGTGCTTCCCTTGCACTCCAGGGTACAGGAACATAGGGCACACCCCACTTACTCAAGAGTATGTCTGAAATAGGTCAGTGAGCTGAAAAACAGCTAGGGACCCCTCCCAGGCCCTGGAGCACAGCCTATGCCACCAGGCTGTGAAGGTCCCTGGTAGCGCTTGTGTGCAATGATCATCATCCTAAACAGGTCCCGCAACCAGGGGTAAGAGGTGTAAGAGGTATAACAATATGGACACAAGTCACCCTGTGCCACCTCCATGCCATCCCCAATCAGTCTCCTGTGCCCAGGTTGATGTTTGCAACAAGAACACATGGAGGGGTTAGGAGACACAGGGGGCAGTGAGTGCTTTCCCTCCCCAGCCAGATGCAGAAAAGCAGGAATTGCACCAGGTCCAGGGGAGCACTAACCTTTCCCACTGCATCCGATCCCTGGGTGGGAAGCACTGCGACCTCGGATGGGCGAACAGCCAAGAGCTCTGCTCCTTCCCATGGCAGCACAGTGGCTTGGCAGCCACAGGAACCAGGGATGACATGGATACAGTCCTGCTGCAGTAAAACCTTAGACTATAGTATGAGCTTGCATCACCCTAATTTTTAAGTTATGCATTCTGGGTCACACAGACCACTTTGACAGAGCCCCTTTAATGGGGTTCCAAATCATATCCCAAGTATCAGTTTAAATAAGATATCGAATTGATTTCATTTTTTTATTCTGGTTTACAAAGTTGTGACAAACCAGCTCAGACACAAGTTACTGTCTTACTGGAGGATTCACAAGATGAAATCCCAATCCATATGCTACAGAACCCATCAGGCGAACTGACCCCACTTGGAGCACTGCATACAGCTCCAGTGTCCCCAGCATAAGAAGGACATGGAGCTGCTGGAGCAAGTCCAGAGGAGGGCCAAGAGGATGATAAGGGGGCTGGAGCAGCTCCCATACAAAGACAGCCTAGAGAAGAGAAGGTAGTGTGGAGACCTCAGAGCAGCCTTCCAGGACCTGAATGGAGCCTATAAGGATGCTGGAAAGGGACTTTTCTTCAGGGACTGCAGTGATAGGACAAGTGGTACCAGGTTCAGACTTAAACAGGGGAAGTTCAGATTGGATATAAGGAAGTTCTTTACTGTTAGGGTGGTGAGGCACTGGAATGGGTTCCCCAAAGAAGTGGTAAATGCTCCATCCCTGTCAGCGTTCAAGACCAGGTTGTACGGGCTTTGCACAACCTGGTCTAGTGGAAGGTGTCCCTGCCCATGCAGGGAGTTTGGAACTAGATTATGTTAAGGTCCTTTCCAACCCAAACCATTCTATGATTCTACAAAAGCAGCCTGTTTAGGACATAAAACTCTATGTTTAAGAAAAAAAAAAAAAAAGAAACCCAACCCCAAACAATAATTTGCCAATCCTGCATTGTCATTATCAGGAACTGCTGTCAAAGAGCTGAAGCTTAAATTTCTCTGTAAAGATTCACCCTTCTCTGTGCTGAAGATCAAGCACCCAGCATGTGGCTGCAGCTGCTGGTGGCTGCGTGTTGATGTTTGTGTTGTTGCTGCCTGGGTACCAGGTTAGGGGAGCTGCTCAGGACATGCAGCGACAGAGCCAGCATCTCCTGCAGCAGCACGGCTAAAGCCCCTCTGGCTGCTGTGTGTGTGCCTGGTGTGCAGCTCGCGCTCCCCAGACATGTTCTGCATTCCTGTACACGGCTTGAGACAACAAAGATGCTCTATCTATGTTTTTTGGAGGGCTGCCTGCGATGTTTTCACTCTGGCTGACTGTCTGCCTTGTTCTACAAGACACAGCTCCTCTGTTTTATCCTTCGTGTGCAGGAACATCAGGAAAATCCTGTGGTGCTGTGAGGCATCTGGGTGAAATGCTGAGCGCAGTGCATGCATGCAGCTTGTGTTCAAGTTAACGGATCTGACGGCAAAATCTACCCCTCAGTGTTGATTTGACATGAAAGGAAGAGGTTCCTGGTCATTGTGCAGGTCAGTGAACATCACAGAAGGGCAGAGATTGCCCTTGACACCATTATGTGGAGTGACATGGTGAAAATAAAACCAGGAATGTATTCAAATTGCGTTTTGTGCTGACCTGGTCTTTAAGCACAACAGGGAAGAGCACTAGCTCCAGAGAACCAGCTGACTGAGGAGTCTTTACTGGGAATCATTGTGATAGTATTTGAGGATCTGATTTGAAAAGCTCCTTCTTGCAGAAGTAGCCCACAGGGGTAGTTCCATAAACTGATCTGATGAATAACTGGGCACACGTGCCAGTCAGGTTAGTGTAGCAGTATAATTCATATACAGATGTAATTTCCATCAATGAAAGACATCTCATCTCTCGAGGAGAAGCCTATCTGGGGACTCAGCGAGTTGCTGCATCTCTTTAAATTTATTTTAGAAGGAATTTGATAGATTTTCCTGAAGTGTAGTTTTTAAAGATAGAACTGTGTCAGAATGCATGTGCCATATTATTTGATTCATCAGACTTTGAAGTGTCTTTAAGGTGAATCCTGAAGAATGTCTTAAAATACATGCATTGGCCGAAATAACACTTTGTGAACCCTCACAACAACTTTGCCAATGGTGGTTTATTCTCTTTTTGAGTTCCTTCTTCTCCTAAGGACCTGCTTTTCTTCCATGTCACTTGCCCTTCAGCAAGACTTCCAGTGGTGTGTGTTATTCATAGTAACTCTGTATCTGAACTCTACACCAAATTAAAACTGGTGTAAAGAAACCTGTTGTACTCTGTTTTGTGGTTTCCTTAGTATGAACATGCTAGCCTTGGTCTGTTGGATAGCCAGGCTTGCAGGATGTCTCCAGCAGAGGCAAAAACACCACTTGTGTTCCCAAAAGCCTCATCAAAGCTGCAGGGCTACATAGTATCCCCATTTACATGTGAGCAGCAACTGCATTAGTACAGCTAAAATCAGGATTTCATGCATAGTACTCCCTCAGAGCCAACCCTTCCCTTAATTTCAGAAACTAATCCACTAATCAAAGGAGCTTGCCCACATTCATGTTGCATCTTTATATTATAGTGTATCACAGTGGTCTTGATTAGTTGTGTAGATCTTACTATAGGAAAACCATTACAAGCTAATCTTAAGAGTTAACTTTCCTTCCAACCCCAGAGAGTTAGTCTAGCCTGTTCTAACGTATAATCTCCTAGCTTCCTACATCCAAATACCAACAGACTATCTGTTTATGCTGGGGAGTTTAAAACCTTCCCATAGAAAATGTCTTGAGTGTTTTAGATGGTTACAAAGAGAAGCTTCCCAATGTCAACAAGATGATAGTGCCTTTTAAACAAGTATATCATGAAGAAACAGGGGAAAAAAAGAAATCACCCTGAAAAACATTTCATTACTTTTTAACACTGAATATAGTCTTTTTGTAAGTGACTCAAGTGCATAAACCTGTACAAAACCCCAGAAATACTCTTTTGTAACAGCTGTGATTTTAAGACTCAATAGTGGCCTATTTTGGTTTTCTTGAAGCAAAAATAATAAACCAAACAGTGTCCTTTTCATACCCTTTGCTGTGCCTCCAAAGCTATTAGAGCAGGTTTAGCTTTCAGCAAACCAAAGCGTGCAATAAAGAAGAGTCTTTCAATGACCTCAGCACCTCAAAAGTGCAGTTGTGTATCTGGATGACAGATTAGCCCCAGAAATTCTACTTTATATAAAGCTATCTAAGGTGCCATCAGAGGATGCTGACACCAGGCTTCACATGGCCATGCTGGTCAAAATGGGGATGTCTGGCTCTCAGATTTTAGCCCCACCAGTGCTTGCAAAAGTGGAGTACTGTGGTAGTATGCAGTACTCCAGGCAGAAATAAGCAATGCAAATGATTGATAGAAAAGAACTAAGGCTGGTCAGCCTAAATAAGAAGAGGTTTGAGTGGGGATAGGATAAAAAGTCTTTAAATGGATAAATCACTGCTGCCAGGAAAAAGGATTATGTATTTCCATGTTGAATTGTACAGGCCAAGAAATAATGGGTTCAGGATAGATGACAGGCAGAAGTTTTTAACAGAAAGGATAATATGAGGATGGGCTGTCTGAGGAGGGTATGGGGTCTGAAGGTCCTCAGGACCTGGTTAGGCAGCTGACAGAAATACACTGGTATAGTTTATCTGCCTGCAGCAGTGGAATGGACTAAATGTCTGTGGGTCCTCACAGAAAGACAGAAAAACTATAGAAAACAAGCAGAAAGTTTTCATGTTGAGAAAGAAAAGGGATAAAATCAGTAAGAGTTTTGCGGGGCTTAAATCAATGACTACTCACAAATTCATGTTAACATCAACAACCTGCTTCCTATCCTGCAGGGCAGCTCCTTGAAGCCCACTCTGCTCCCGTATCATAAAATCACAGCAGGAGGCTTAAGAGGGTTGGGTTTGTCCCAGCTGTCTTGCCTGCCCCTTCAGGCTTTTTCTGGGGGGTGCAGTTAAGGAAATCTCCCATTTGAGCCCCCTTCTGTGGAGAAAAAGGGTTTGATTCTATGCTTGCCCTTTTGTGTTTAAGTTACCAAGGCAGGCTGGCTAATCACTGCAATGATCAGAAGGTCCCAGAGGTATCCGAATCCAGCCCAGAGCTTGTCTAAGTTGATGTCTTTGTTCACTTCACAAAACCAAACAGGAGTAGCTTGTGTGAGGATTAGATATCTGCAATTCAATCCAGATGATCGCTTTATTATGGAAAACCATCCCTCTCCATACCACCCAGAAAGACAGCCACCACGGGATGAAGTATCGTGGGCTCCTGTTCCACCCCAGTTGAAGCTGCAGGCTTTAAAGGCAGAGTTAAAAGAAGACATACAGCTGTTACAGGAGACGGGCTTAACAGTGCGTGAACACCATGAGCTTGTAAGGATATTTAAGGGATTAGGGGAGAATTAAATGTTTGTCTGTCTTTGTTGTTCAGCACAGCTTCAAAGCTGGAAGACGATATTAAAGAAGATATTTCCCCTTTTTAAATACCGGAAGGGGACTCCTGAAACAATAGCTGGAAAACGCTGGCATGACCTAACGGATTCATACACAAAGAAGCTCAATGATTCTTATCAGATGGGTGAAGAACACGCTATCCTGCAGGATAAAACAGTGATGTAAAGTTCACGATTTAAAACACCAGTGAACGATTCCCAACATGGACAAAAAATAAGCCCAGCTCAAATTCCTCCCTGGGAAACAGGAGGCAAGTATCCTGGCTGGTGGTTTCAGTTTATCCCACTACACTGTGGGTTCACTGGCTGGTAGCAGAGCGATGCTTCCTATGGCCTCCCCTAGGAGTAGCTCCCTTGGGCAAGCACGGATGGTCACCAGTTCAGCTGCTGCTGCTAAATCTGCCTTGTACCTAGAATCAGAGCTCTGAAGTTCTCTATAACCATATCAGAAAAAGCAGATCTGAGACAGAAACACTCCTGGTGATGTTCTAAGGTCAGTGGGTGGGTGCTTTCTGAGGAGTAGGCTTAGTTAAGGATTCAAGTAAATTCAGTGTATTAGCTTGAAAGCTAATTGAAAGTCTCTAAAGGAGAAGAGACATCTTTCTCTTTATGAGAGATACTATGACATTAAATCAGATTTTTACAGAACTGAGAATCTTGCAGCTCCAGGAGTAAGGCTAAAGCGGCCTTAAGGCACCCTGGAGTGTTCCTTATCCCAAGCTATTCTGCATAGCTTAGACGACTTAGTGGACATCATTGGCTAACACACCCCACAGCAACAGCCCTCCAGACAGCAAAGCTCTGCCTGGGGCAGCTACTCTGCTCCTGCTCTGCACCTTTCTGTCTCCAGCATCCTCTTCTCAGAACACCAGGTCCAGTGCTTCTGAAAGCATTTTTAGAAGACAGACCAATGGCTGTTTGTGCACAGAACATCTCTTCCAGCTGCATTTTCTGGATTCTCCTTCCCCGTTCTTCTTTTATTCATTACAGAAGCGGCAGAGCAAAGGTGCAAATCTCACTCATTATATCTTTCCCCTCTCCTGCTCCAGCCTCTCTTTCTGAAAGGCGTTAGCACTGAAACAGTTAATTTGGAGTAGCATCCTTAGAGAAGAAAGTAAAATTCTTTTGTAGCAGCAAATACTCAGTCTGAGCAAACACAGCCCTGATTTCCTAAGCTGCCCATCGCAGCTACGTTCCTTGTGACTTCACAGGCCCCACAGTGAAGAAAATAACTTTGTTCATATTCACTGTCACCATAGCATAAATCTGAAATAGTTTTGTGTTAGGTTTAATCAGAGTGAGAATGTGCTCCATAGAATATTATCCAAGCATTTTTATAATGGGCACTGAGCTAACTGTGTTAGCTGAGTTCAGGTTATTGAGCAACATATTCATACAGCCAAAGGCTTTAAATCTTACCCATGAAGATCTGTTTGAACAGAACCAGGACACTTCTCCCCTTCTCTTCCTTTCTAAAAGTGAATTAATATATCTTACGGGGAATGCCAGACCATCCTACATTAGTGCTACTTAAACCTTGCCTTTACAGAGGATTCTCGTGACCTTTCTCTGGGAAGGGATCAAACCTACACTTCTTGGAAGCAGGTATTCACTCTCTGCACAGGGAATGCGCTTGGAGTAAAGAAGTATCTTTGCCCTGGGAAATTCCACTCTGCTATGGTTGAGACTTTTAATGTTAAACCCCTGTTATTTCACTTTTCAGTTTCCTTAGGCATGAAAACATGCTGGCAACACTCCAGCAGGACTGAAGCATCCGAGGGAGCTGTGAGGCACACACTGACAGTTCAAGCCAGGGCTCATTCCCAGCTCCTGCTGGCTCAGGCACTGCCAACCCCACAAGCACCTCTGCTCTCTGCAGTTGCGCTTGTAGAAGAGCTGGCCAAAGCAAACGTGTCCCAACCAAAGCATCAGCCTTCAACCTGTCTGCACTCAGGAACCACCTGAGCTCATCTATCAGCACACTGAGGATGGGCTGAACCTGTTGGCAGATATTGCCTGAAGGCATTGCTGAGCTGCCAGAGCAGCTGCAGATGGGAGATGGTGCTTCACAATCCATCACACCACTCTGGGGCCCCCATGATGGACATAGGGGGTGCCATGCCCAGGCAGGAAGAAAAAGGAAGTTTCTCTTAGGCTTCTCCCTCTGCAGTAGTGCAAACAGATCTGGCACTAAAACTTACTTCTCATCCTTCCCCTTCCTTGTCAGGGGCAGGATTTCCCCAGCTGAGAAATTAGGGCTATCACTTTCCTTCATAAACAATCCAACAGTAGCATATGGAGGCCCTTGCCTTTGAAGGGCAGGAAAGAGGATTCTGGATTGTACTCCTCCTCCTTATCTTTTGAGCCAAACACATGAGACAGCAATCCTTTTCAAACATCCCAGACCCAAACCACACAGACATGCACAGAGGAATGAGGGTATCAGGACCACCAAAGCCTCCCAGTTACAGTACTGAAAGCTCAGGAGTCACTCACTGCAGATGATAGTAAGGTAATTTATTACACACACATAAGATAATTAATGCTTATATTTGGCCTTCACAAACTGCAGGAGTTCATATATCAGCACCACATCAGAGTCTTGCTATGCAGGGTAGAAGCAAGTTGACATCCAAATCCTGGAATGTGGCCAGAAATGGAATATTTGGAGTTGTTTGTGAAGCCTGAATTCAGCCACACTTATGTACAGGCATTAAACTAAGTTTTAATTACACTGTCCCATAATGCTTTTTGTCCTGAGCCTTCACTGCATCCAGCACAGAGATGGGATGTCTGAGCAGCATCCGTTCAGGTTACATGTGGAAATTCAAACCAGGCATTTCCTAACTTTTGGTACACATGGCATTGCAGCGTGGATATTTCTTTCATGCATTAGTCTGGTGAATACAACATAGATTTGATTATAAACCAAGGGGCAGGATAGACACAAGACAATGAGCTGAAACTAGTTTCAGGAGGAGGAAAGTGGTGTTCGTGTGTATGAGAACAGTTATAAGAGCAGCTGGTCCTTTCAGCTCATGGCAAAACTTCAGAGTCTGACATCACTTGTAGGACACTGTTCAGTCCTGCATCTGTGCCCTTCCCACTTGCTACCACCTTCCTGGGAGAAGCAAACACTCTTCTTTGCTGCTGCCTGGTGCTCCTAGAAGCATTGGCCAGCATTCCCATACTAGGTGTATAATAGCCTTGAAGGCAATGGGAAACAGCTCCCTGGATACGTTCACATTGCTAAATCAAAAGAGGTCAGGGAGAGATGCTGGCCATGAAACCAGGTGGAGCAAACTGGCTTCTGCTCACATTAGAAGGGGTTCTTTCTGGAGCAGTCTGACCATATCCACGCTGTATTGAGCCTGGTTCACTTCTGGCCCCAGTATGACAGTAAGATGTCATTTCTATTTTGGAGGCACGCTGCAGATACATTACTTAAACAGAGCAGATAATCAAACACCCCTCAAATACTTCACTTTTATGTTGCACTCACTGTTAAGCCTGCAAGCCCCCAAGCCTTGTATTACTAGACCTGATTATCCCATTGCTTCTAAAAGAAAGGCAGACAACTGCATAAGTGTTCTTCATGGAAATTTGTGCCATTGACGTAAATAAAAGAGAAAGCAAAAGGAATTAATTCCTACTGTATCTTATATTCTAGATGTGTCCTTCTCATTTTTAATATCACCTCCATATCTTACCATCACCATTTCATTGTGTTTTATTAAAACACTGACACAAATACACAACTTCCTTAATAAGAAGCATAAATAATACAAACTCAACTATTCTTAACCATTCCTAACCATAGCTATTAAACACAGCAACTGTAGATTAAGATCCCTGTGTGCATACACACTACACAAAGACAGCACTACTTCAGACAATATAAACATAAATTTAGCTGTATTTAAAATGACTGTGTTTGCCTGAAAATTGGTATATAAATCAAGACTGTGAAATAAAGATTTGAGATCCAAGATGTACAGAGACTCTTACTCTGCATGTAAACACTTATCTCCATCCTAACAAGACTACTCAGTGCACATGCTGCTGAGACCTCAGAAAAATCATGTTTCTAATGATTCATGATATCAAAACCAATTCTTACCGCTTTGTATGTCCTTCTTTCCTGCATGATCACCCCGTGAGTTCTGGATATACATTTACTTCCAGCAGTGACGGTTTAATAAGCACCTGAACTTTCAAATTTAACTCCTGTGGGTAATTCTAAATTCAAGTTTGCTGGACTGGAGACCATTATACAGATGGCAAGGAGTTGCTGGAGTGTTGCAGCCCAAATCTGTCTACAGCCAGACAGCTGCTGTGATGTATTTAGTCCTTTAGGAGGAAAGATACTCTACTACTTTATTTGAAGTGACACTAAAAACTGATCTTCTAAAACTGCAATGTGTTTTGAAGAGTGTAATGGAAGTCTTGCTCCTGGAGCGTGAGGAATGCAGCACACAGGAGGTGAGGCATCTGCATATGAACAGGGTGCCTGCACCTTCAGACTTCACAGCCTGTTACAGCACTGAAGTACTAACCTTGGCAGCCTTGGCTTGCACAGGTATCATTGCTTAGCTATAAGCAAACGTACGCTACAGCACGTTGCAATAAATCAGTATCTGCAGAGACTATTAAAAACTAAAAGCATAAGGCAGTTAAAAGATGGGTGAAATGCATGATTCCAGGAAGCGGTCTGTACACACTGGGATGGAAACTGATGTACTCATTAGCCTGTGTGATATTTAATGTCTCACTGCTCTGTGAGCAGCCATGAGCTGGTGATGAGAGTGAGGACAAGAAAGCACTACACAGGTAGAGCAACAAGCAGAATAAACATTCTGCTCATCAGACAAGGTCTGTAAACAGGTAGCAAGCTACAGCATGCAGAGCTACCTCCAGGTCCATATCTGTAACACCTTGCACCAATTCATGCACGATTGCCTGAGAAAAAACCCAAACAAGTGGCAAATAAAAAGTGGCAGTCTCGCTGACTGTTAGTTTCTGCTTCTGTCAGACACTTGGAGGGGTGCAAGTCAAAAACAGTGTCAGGGTGCCATCACAGCCAGTAAAGAACCACATCATGGGTGAGCTAAGGTGATCAGTCTGATCAGGTGAACCTTAAGTACAGTAGTCTTGGAGATGTGGTGACAATTTAAGTGCAGCTGTAAGTTCCTCTCTTGGTTTTGATTTGTTTCCAGCTTCAACAGCACAGGCATCATGCATCAGCAAGACCAAATTCATGCATGTGCCCCATGACCATCTTGTAACAGATGTTCTTGCCACCACAAGCAGCTCTAGCTCCAAATCACAGCCACAGCACGTTGTTCTTCATCAGCCTCTCTGTGTGTGCCAAAGCTCTTGCTGTTTCTGACCTCATACTTTATCAGCTGATGGAGCCTGACAAAAGGAACACATGCCACCTCCAGTGTGATTTGATGATCATACATCACAGTGGGATCTCACCAGCGACAATCCACCCTTCCCAAGGCACTGAGAATCTTTTATTGGCTGCCCACTGCCCTTAAGCTGTACATCAAGGAGACAAGAAAATGTAATAAATCTGAGAACCATTCTAGTAAATCAAAGGGAGAAACAAGGATGTCTCTGGTTGTGTGGTTTTCAGAACAATCATGGGACTCAGTCATGCTGCAGACTTGTTTGCCTCACTGATGTGGACTACTACAGAGGAAGGCACAGTGTGTGAAGCTGCCATTGCTATGAATAATTTAATGTGCTGGCTAACAGGGCATGGGGATGTGTGAGCATAGTGGGGAAAACATGTGAGATCCACAGAGCTCCAGCAAGGAGAGCTAGTTGTAGGATGGATATGATTTTAATGTGGGGGCTGCGGTGAAGGGGACAAGGCAGCCATTTTCACGAGGGACTGGGGCTTTTCCTCCCTTGTTATTTATAGGTGTTGCAAATAACTGTGTTGGGGTGTGTGATGGGGAAGAGGAGGAGGGAGGGGAATGCCTGGTGAGCTGTACCATGTAAAGGCGGGTTGTAAGAAAGACTGAAGCAGGGGAGCATGCTTTCATAGAGAGAATCATTTCAGCATGTGGTCCTGCTTCACGGTCCACTCCTTGACCACCACAGAGGATGATTCCTCCTCTGCTCTGGCACCTGATGCTCCAGGTATATTTAGTCAAGGAGTCACAGACAATGACCAAATATCCCCACCAGACCCTTATAAGCAAGTTGTGTAAGGATGCCTGGGATGCATGACTGTCCCTAGCTTTGGGGAGCACTGTGCTCACAGTGTGAGATGTGGCAGGCCTGTGTTTGGCTGTGCAGCAGCAAAGCTGTGGAGTTCCAGGGATGAGAACATTTGGGTTTATAACATCTGGCATATTCACCTGTCATATACCAGATACAGGTCTATGTATACACAGCTAGAAAGCCCCTTCCTTACTCAACAGGCACATAATTTAAATACAATGGACACAAATACTATCTCCCTTTCACACTTAAGGACTGAGGCAAACATTTTACTTCCCACACTTAATTATGTTTTACATGATACATAAAATTATCCTCTTTCTGCTGTATTCACCACAGCTTTGACAGTCTCTAAACACCTAAGAAAGCCAGGGTATGGATTCTACACTTCTTACATGCTACAAACAAAAGTTACAACCATGTACAGGTTCAGAAAGTATTGGAGGATGTCTGCTTATCCTTTACTTGGACACAGTCTTTTGCACCTTTGATTCAGGAAAGTTCCTTGTCATTCTCTCTTTTAGGATATCATTTACCTCAGCTGTGTCAGCCACATGGCATTAAATACTAACATAGATAATTTTATTACTTAGATATGATGTTACTTTTACTGTTTCCTGTGTTCAAATCACAAAACGGCAGAACATTCCCTCATAAAAAAAACCCAAATGATGATACTTGTAAGATAATGGTAAGGGATGTGGCAAGCAAAAGTAGGTTAACAGACTGAACTACGCTTGTTTTACATCAGTTATAAAACAGTCTTGTGAATTGTTCTTAATTGGTTTTGGTTATGTCAGGGCTTTTATTTAATTCCCCACCACTTGTAAGAGCCCCGAGGTAACTCACTTCACAGAGAGAAAATTCTGACTGACTTTGAAAATGTGGTATTGTTGGGCAGAAAGACTCACTGAGCAGACTGCTAGTTTCTTTCAGCAGCAGGAGAGATCCAGGAGGTGATTAGCTTTGTTCTCATTTACAAAGCACCAGTGGGAATTTCTAAAGGGCTTCACAGGCCCTGGGGATAAAGCCAAGAACAAAACAGGGCAGTGAAAAGCAAATAGAGCACTTCATCAATAAACTACTTAGGGATGCCACATCAATAGCAAATTAGGAAGAAAGGAAGGCACTCTAATACTTTCACATAGCAAACGAGGTTTATATATTGTTTTTATTCCTACTTGACTTTCTTAAACAACTGCACCTCTATCAAACTAAGCTTAGCAGAAGGAATAGAGGTAATACCAACTCGCCACAAGGCTATTTGATAAGATGTGAAAGGGAGACATACATTGCTCTGCGCTAGGTCTACAGCACTGACCTCTCCCAAGGGTTACCCCTCTAAGGAGCTCTGTCCTTGGAAAGGCTGGGAAAAGAGCGCACCAGCGGGAAAAGGAACTGCATGGCTGCTTCCCAGAGATGCAAACTGCTGCTACAGCACCCCCTGTCCGCTGGTCTCCAAAGAGGACACAGTCTGCTCGCCCAGAGAGAGGTGGGGAGGCAAAGCTGAAGAGAAGGGGAGAGAGAGTATCTCATTTTCCATTAGTAAATGGTACTTCTGAAAGATTTATTGCCCCTAACTAGAGGGGAAAAAGAAATAAAAATCAACATTAAAAAAATGTTACAGCTGGAACAAAGTCATCCCAAGTCTATCAATCTTTTATTGTAACAATGTCATAGCATTTTGTTTGGATTTTAACACTGCAATAAACCACTAGCAATTAGCTTATTTTTAAAAAACAAAAATCCCATTTCTAATCATAAAACAGAGTTTCCATTTTAGAAAAGCCTAAACAAATTCAATTTTCTAGGCTGAAAAAGCCCAGCCCATGACTAGACAAACCCATTTGTCAATTTAGAAACATTCTGTTCAGAAGGTTAAGTAAAAAGTACAGTCAAAACACCCTGCTTTGACAAAGCAGTGTTTTGAAGTTTAAACCAGCTTCTGAGACATCCCACATCAACTGTGCTCAACAGCAGCTGATAGGGAAAAGGAAGAGTAATGGAAGCAAACTCACAGTCTCATTGTGCAGTCGCAGGTGGGGCTACTGTAACCCTGCTTCAGCATCCTGCTCCTGTTCATGGGCTTCTGCATGATTTAAACTGCTCTGGAGTTACACTCTGATGATAGGAACAAAATGGGGAAAAAAACAGAAGCAAATACATCAACTAATTTAGTCCTTGGAGCACAAAGAGAGAGGATGTTTCAGGAAGTATTTTACAGCCACAGAGTATTCATATATTTAGAAGATACAGGGTTAATGCTGTTTTGAGGTAGTGTTTCAAATGGAGAGGTCCATTTGGACTGCTGCTCCTGATACCATATGCTCTTTATCAAGAAGGCCTTACTGGAAACCTCAGTGACCTTCCCCAGTGCTTCAGTTGTTGCCTCGTGTGATTTCTGCCAAAACAGACGTGCATTTGGAAGACACCTTTGTGCTGGGTAGACAAGGCTTAAGATGCAATTCTCCAGTCTTCATAAGCAATGCCAACAGCTTTTCTCTCGCCCAACAAGTAGTTCTGAGGAACTGAATGGACCACGGCTCTTCCTGCAGAACACTTGATACTGAGCTGTGGATGCAAAGCTTCCTGGGCACAAATGGTCACCTATATACAAGAGCTAATGGGCAGGTAGCTTCTCTAACTGCGAGCACGCAGAGGATCCATGCAGGACCCTGTGAGCTCACCCTACTTTGAGCTGCTGTGTTCCACAGCTCCTGAGGGATAAACTCAAATGGGATTCTAGAGCAGATGAGGGCAATTAAGAATTTCAGGAGCACAGCTATTGGGATGGGGCTTTGAGCAACCTGGCCTAGTGGAAGATGTCCCCCCCCGTCCAGGGGGCTTGGAACTAAATGATCTTCAAGGTCCATTCCAACCCAAAACATTCCTGATTCCAGGTACATAACTGAGTACAGCAGAGGGGTCTCAGCAGCCCAACACAAATGATGGCTTCAAGGGGGATCCTTCAACGAGACCTTGCTCTTAGCAACGACCACCGTGCCCCAGGGAGGGAACCAGGGAGCTGCCGCCTTCCCTTTGCTTCTAAGAGGCCAGGAAAGGAGATGCTGTCCCATTCGGTGCCCGCATGAGCAAACACCCTCACCGCTGGCTGGCTCCCTCATCCCTTCCCCTCAACTCGCTCCTTAGGCTGGAGGAAATGAGGGCCCTTCGGGCTCCGGCTCGGCTCCCACTGAGGGAGGTCGGACACAATCCCGACCCTTTTCCCTCAGCCAGGGAAGGCACACGACAGCACAGACCCATCACCCCAGGCCGAGCTGAGGGAAGAACCCCCTGAGGCGATGCCGCCCCGCAGCTCGGCCCCCTCGGCCGCCCCGCCCTCCCCGCGCGGCACGCCGGGCCAACATGGCCGCTTCCAGCCCTGCCGGGCACCCTCCGCTCGGCTGACAGCGCTGCCCGGCCCGGGCCGCCCGCAGCCCGGCATGGAGGAGAGCTCCAGCTGCGAGAGCCTGGGCGCCGGGCGGGCGGCGGCGCGGCTGCCCAGCGGGGACTCCTTCTCCAGGTAACGGGGCCGGGCCGCTGGTGCTGCGGCACCGCTGCGGGGCTCGGCGGCTGGAGCGGCCCCTCCGCAGTCAGGAGCCATCGCTGGGGGTGGGGGGAGAGGAAGAGGGCGAGGTGGGGCCGGCAGAGGAGAGGAAGCCGGGGGAGGGAGCTGGTGCCATTTTCTCCTTTCGTGGGCAGGAGGCTCTGGCGTGTCCTCACCGCCGGGGTATCCCGGTGGGGTGTCCCCGTAGGGTGTCCTTATGATCGGGTATCCCGGTGGGGTTTCCCCGTAGGGTGTCCTTATGATCGGGACCCCGGTGAGGTGCCCCCCTAGGGTGTCCCTGTGATCGGGTATCCCGGTAGGGTGTCCCTGCAGGGTGTCCCTGTGATCGGGTATCCCGGTGGGGTGTCCCTGCAGGGTGTCCCTTTGATCGGGTATCCCGGTGGGGTGTCCCCGTGCTCGGTTCACTGTTCCCGTGTCGTCGGGGCGATGGTGCACCCAGGCAGGCGTGGGCACTGCTCCACTGCGGCCAAGCTGGTTCTTTCTGCAGGCGTTTAATGGGAGCAGGAGGTGCCAGCCCACCAGCCTGTCCATAGACGCACTCCCAGTGACCGAAGCTGTGTGCTGTGTGCAGGGACAGGATTTAGGAGATAACCGCCAAGTGAGCTCCTGCTGCAGGGGCAGGGTAGGGTGCCAGGCTCCACAGCTGCCTTTCTGCTGTTCCCAAGCCAGGCCTTACCCTGTGCTTTCCCAGTGATGAACTGGAGTGCATTGAGCATCCGTGGGTTTGTCCTCGCTGCCTTTTCAGAGAGCTTGACTTCACGATCTGAATGGCTTTTAATGCCATGTGTGTAACTTCCAAGGTCTGTAATCGACAGAAGAGGAAGCACTTTCCTGTTCTCGCACCCTCCTGTCGGTGAAGTTTGAACTCTGTGGAAGCACAGCTTGCCTGGGCTGTGTGTTTGATGCAGGAGAGCGCAGTAGGGTAGCGAGGGAGGATGTTGTCTGATGGACAAGGAAGGATGTTGGCTGGTGGACAAGGGAGGCCCTGGGTTTCACTGCAGGGCCTGAAAGCAGGACAGCCTTATGGATGAAGGTCATCCTGTCCTGTTCTGGCTGCCTCACCATGCCCAGGTTGTAGGGTCACAGCAGCTCTCAGGACAGCCTCATGAATGAAGGTCGTCCTGTCCCGTTCTGGCTGCCTCACCATGCCCAGGTTGTAGGGTCACAGCAGCTCTCAGGACAGCCTCCTGCTCACACCAGAGACAGCTCTGAGGTCAGATCAAGCTGCTCGTGGCTTTTACCCAGTCTGGGCTTGAAAACCTCCAGAGGTGGTGACTCCGAAGATGGAGACTGCACAGCCTCCCTAGGCAGCCCACTGTCATCTCCTGGAGTCTTTCCACATAGGCACTGGGGCTGTTTTTCAGGCCCCTAAAGCAGTCTGTGCTCCAGGCTCTTCCAGCCTCTCTTATAGGTAGGTGCTCCGGTCCCACCATCCTGGTAGCTCTTCCCTGAATTCCCTCCAGCTCATCAGCATCTTTCTTGCACTGGGGAGACACCTAAACCTGGATGCAGTATTCCAGAAGCACTCCAATCAGTGCCAAGTGGATGGGGGTCCTTCTGTGGATTTTCTGGTTCTGCCTCTGTTCTTACAGCTCAGGGTGCTGGTGGCCTCTTTTCTGCCAGCATCTCTGTACTACCATGCTGGGTTTAGATTCAGCAGGACCTCTTTCCCACAGAGCTGCTGCCCAGATAGGCAGTGCCCAGTTTGCACTTGGGTTTCTTCATTCTTGAGCCTTTCATGACTCATCCTAATTTCATCCTCCATCAAGTTGTTGCCTGCTCTCAGTTTCCTAGTGCAATTTACCTCCTCTGTGTCAGGTGCCTATAGGCCTCTTTTGCCCTTACCTAATTGACCCCATATATTCTTCTTTTCCCTCTGCATCAGTTCAGGCAGCTTGGACTCATCAGGAGGTTGCTCACTGTAGGAGACAGGACTATGGACACAAAAGAGAGCTTAACTCAGAAGAGCCAATGGCTACAAGGAAACTCCTGTTCAGCTTCTCAGGAGCATGCCCTGCACAGATGGAGCTGTTGGGAAATTGAGATGATAAATGTGTTGCTGTTGAGCATGCACAAGGCTATGTCCTCCAAGCCCTCAGAAGGCCCAGACTTGAACAGATTTCTTGGGGTGTAAAAAGCTGATGTAAAAGCTTTCAGAATCTCAAGTCTCTGTTCCAGCACCTAGAACTCATAAAGAAAGCGAGCCAATTTTTTATGTGTTCCAATTAAACGCCTTTTTCTCTAACTAGGTGTTGGAAATAACTGCAGATATAAAACATTTATCTATTAATAAAAACACCCTCATCTTGAGTTGGTGTATGCTGTGAAACATTTTAGTTGAAATGGTCACGATTAGGGCAAAATTATAAGAAAGTAAATTAAGGTTCTTTAAATGAGAGATGCCTGGTGGCCATCTGAATGTTTATTATCAACTTCCCCTGCAAATCTGGTGGTATTTATGCACAAATAAATATGCACAAAAATAATTTTCTTACGACTTGGGCTGTAGATCCATTTTCAGGAAATGGTTTTTTTGGATTTTGGGTTTT
This sequence comes from Melopsittacus undulatus, assembly GCF_012275295.1. NCBI lineage: Eukaryota > Metazoa > Chordata > Aves > Psittaciformes > Psittaculidae > Melopsittacus > Melopsittacus undulatus. The sequence continues at coordinate 10,823,620 of NC_047528.1, read as the reverse complement.
TTTTGTTCATTAGAGGGCCCTGCAGTCTGATTTTATGCATCAGAACAACTTCTGAAGCTAATGAAACTATTTGTATGCATCGAAGCATACTTGTTTTCATCTCTGTGATTGTAGTCTAATAGCTAGACCAACTTTGAATTGTTAACCTATGACTACAGAGATGCAACACATTTTCATTAAGTGAGTTTGTTTCAAAAGAAGAAGTTAGCTTTGGGGATGATGTGAGGAGAACAACAGATCACGAGTGCGCTGTTATTGGTCTCTATAGTCTGTTTGATTTAAAAGGAATATCAACAAAAAGATGCGTAGGTCACTCATCCCAAATTCACAGTTAGTGAGCAATGCGAAGCCTTGCTGAGCTGTAGTTGTCTGTATTGTTTTATGTGAGATTTAGAAGACTTGGAAAGCTGCTGGTATTAGAATGCATTATTAGGAATGCATTATTTGGATTCAGCTCCAGCTTGAAAGTTAGGTAATTGTGTTTCTAGACATACTTAAGATCTAACTCTTCAGTAAGACATTCTTACTTATATGTAAAGTTGCTCACATGAATAAGTGCCTTAAAGAACATGCATACAATTGTCTGCCTTTTAATGACATATGAAATATGGCAATAATGGCATTTGACAGTGAAAGGTACTTTGATATTTTAATAGATACTAGTAGTCTCGGTGACCGCAAAGTAAGATAGGCAGTAGCTAAACAAATGTTACCTACTTTCTGTCCCAGCTAGAAAAATGTTAGGAAAATTCCTCATCAGACTCATAGTACAACTGTTGTCCACTATAAAAACCCCTGCTCTGTGGAAATTCTGAGTTAGTTTCAGATGAGCAGCTCACAGCTGATTGACTCAGCTGTCCTCCTAGTTGTGCTGAAGCAGCTGTTCTGCTTTTCCAAGCGTAAGCTGTCTCACCCAGTGCTGGGTTTGGGTGGTATAGCACTGGGTTCTGCAGCTCTCTGTGGTTTCTAAAGGTCAAGATTTAGGATGGGCTTTCCCATTGCATCATGCGTTCATGGAAGACAGGTGACCATGAGACAACTCCTCCTAAACAGCTGTGGTGGTATTTAACTAGCAGCTTTCAAGGACTGCTTTGTGTGCCTGCAGTGTCAGGCCAGAAGCAACCTGTGAGGTGGAACAAGGAGTGGGGTGAGACAATGATTCTAATGCTTGATGAGCTACAGTGTGGTTATGTCCAGAAGCGCAAGCTTTACTCAGAGTTATGGACTACTTTTATATCTATAAAATGGCCTGGGGATCCTGGCTGAGCAAGTGATAAACATCTCAGCTGTGCTAGTTAATCAGACTTCTTCAAAGAGCACTCTTAAAATGAATTTGTGGGTGGAGTTTTTGCTTGGTTTTGTAAATCTGAAGTTGTAGATGGACCCTTATACCTTTAGAATTCAAAGGAATGGCCAACAAAAGTCTGTCATAATCTTTCCTTTTGTGAAAGGGAAGCCAGAGCCACGTGTGACTTCCTAAAGTCGTATGTTCTGCAAAAAGGTGATGTCAAACTTCAGATATTTACTTATCATTAAAAGTGATGAGGCATTTTGTTGATGCAGTGATTGTTGATCATGTGCCATAGTTTGTGAGTGAAGGTCTATCTGAAATGTGAAGGTATTCCTCTGAAATGTTCTGTGAAAAAGCATATTACGCTCCAGTCTGAGTGACAGTCTAATAAGATATCGAAGAGGCTTTCTGTTAGATCTGCAGAAGGTAAATTTGTGTTGCCTGTGCAGAAGTGTGGAGGTGATTGTACTGCAGAGAAGTTGCCATAGAAGACGTCAGTGATATTTCACCCTCGGTGTAAAATGAGAGAAAGAGATAAGGCAGTGGGCAGATGTTTCCTGCCAGCGTGACTGTAGCAATGTTTGATGTTACCACTTTCTGGTTGGTTGTTACCACCTCTGCATGGGTGGTTATCATCCACAGAGGTCTGCAGGCACAGTGGATTCTGTGCATTGCACTTTTGCTGAAGCATATGAGAATAATCATGCTCCTTGTCTTTGTTTGCAGGCATAACTCTGAAAACATAAACTCTGTGTAAATCAGTGCAGCAAGGTCTGTTGAAGCGATAGCTCCATGAGGTATGAACTCCCCCCTTCATCTCAAATAAGGTCCTGTCAATACCTGGTCTGATTTAAGGCTATATTGAAGGAATTCTTTCCCCACGAGTGAGAGTGATGCTGGAAGGAGTTGGGTCTGTAAGCTGTTGGCTGGGAAGGGCTCGCTAACACCACATTGCTACCAGATGTATGAGCTTTGCTGATTGAGTTGTTTTGTGATGAGTCATTGAAGTTAGAGTTTGAAAGGGAAGATTTTTGCCAGTTCTGGTGTTCGGTGAAATGTGAGTAGCTGTCATTTTCCCCATGGGCTTTCAGAGAACTTCGTGCATTGATTTCTTATATGTGTGAAGCAGGAGTTCTCAAAAGTTGTTACCATTAAAGACAAGTGTGTTGCTGGCTGAGTGTTGATAATGAACCGAATTTTGCATCTGAAAAACTTAACACTGTGCCTAGAACCAATTAGCAACTCTAGATGGGCTCATTATCATTAATTTTAATATGTGAGTGATAATTTATAACACTTATTTGCAACTGAAGTCCATTCTGAGATTGTTTTTTCTTGTACTGTATATTGAGTGGATAAAGAGAAGGTTTGCCTGCTGTATTTGGCTTTGCATATACATTTGCAAAGTGAAGAGAACCTTAGGGTCGAAGATTTGGGGCAGAAAATAACAGTCAAAAGACTTCAGAGCTTTTAATTTACATACTACACTTGTGAAGAGACCTTTGAAGAACTCAGGAACTGTTTTTAGTAGCAATCTTTGGCATGCATGTTTCTGCTCCGGCATTCATCAGAACTATTCCTACTTTTCTCAGAGGAAAAGTACTTCAGTCTTGGAAGTTTTCCTTTGTCAGGCACGCACGCAGGCTCTGACCATTTAATAAAAGTGTATGTGTTTGTGTTTTAAGTATACTTTCCCTTTGAGAATATGAAATACAATTGACAGTCACCTGTTTTTGTATTGTAATTAATGTTATATTGCTGTTTAAAGGCCTCACAGGAATTTGAGGTGCTGTGGTCCTAGCTGCTCTACAGACACTGAAGGCAGTAATTTTGTGTTGAAGAACCAGTGACACCAGCTATTTAGATGGGCCTAAGCCAGGACTACTCTGTATTTCACTAACGCCTTGTGGGTAATTTTACTAAGGTTTTGGATGTGCAGTTGAATGCTGAGACTCCTTGCTGAGAGATTGGGCAAAGAGTGAGAAAGCCTATGGATGAGATTAAAAACTGCTGTGGAGAGATGAGGCAAGATCAGACAGCTGGTGAGGAGTAAACCTAGGCTCAGAACACGACTCTCTTGGGTCCCATCAAGCACGCCTTCTCCAAAGAGAGATGGTAATGTTATGTTGACTAAGTCTATTTGCTAGACAGTTTGGGGTTGTATACATAGTTCCTTAACTACAGGCTATTTACAATAGAGACACAATTAGGGAACCTGAATTTTAAGGTTGAGGATGACCTCACAATGTCAAATCACACAATTCCTCTCTGTTAGCTGATTGTACTCCTGCTGTGGCTTTACTTACAGGTTAACACCTGTCTCAAGCATATTTTCATACCTATTTCAGCTGTTTTATCATCTCCCTTCCCCTTCTAATTGTCTTGTAGCTCACATACAAAGGCAAGAACTGCATTTGGAGATGTCGTAACACCTCCTAAATGGCTCAGCAGAATCGATTGTCCACAGTTGCTTTTTCATGAATCTTTTCCTGATGACCTGCTTCACTGTTAGTGGTTTTTCAGTGCTGAGGGTATCAACTAGTGTAAAGAGAGACCTAATCAATACACTGAAAGGCTTATGTTACAGGAAAGCTTAGTTGAGGAAACAAACAGCAAGTATACATCAGAAATGCATTGGAAACCTTCCAGAGGTCACTCTGATAAGGTGTAGTATATATAACTGCATAGTGTATATACAAGATGTAGCTGTAAAACAGGACATGAAAAAAAGTGTTCTTGTTACTTGTCTGTGGGAAGCCCATTGCTCCGTGAAGAAGATGATGACAGGAAGGTAAGGTAATGTAGTACTTGGCTTGCAGAGGTGTTTGGGATAACCCAAGGAAGTGAGAATACAGAAGAGACACTGTCACGGTAATTACCCCTGCCTTAATTTTTAACTAAAACTCATCTGGCTCTTTTATAGCCCCAGCAACTGGGAGTTAATTGAAGAAATAATCAGTGAAAGACAGCAACAAAAAAGCAGTGGAACTTTTCAAGTATTTGTTTTTCCTTTCCTACCATCTGCAGTTTCTTTTGCCAGGCAATGTTCTCACTCAGTAATTTTCCAGTGATTTCAAGGTAGCTCTTTTCCTTGCTTCTCTCTTCTTGCCTCTCTGCTCCGGGAATTCTTTTCCATTGCTTTCTAAACCTTGATATATTTCATGAGGAGAAAGTGTTCAGAGTTTTTCCAGTCCATAACCCCTTCAAGGTGATGTTGTAGTCATTTTGTGGGAGCAGTTACACAGAGCTGACTTTACAGATCTGGACCTTTTGTAGTCTTTTGGCCATGGCTCCAGAGTCATTAGTCACCCAATGGTATGAATTTGATCTGGGGCAGGTGTGGGTATATGATCATATTTCTGCTGTGAACTAGTTAGCAAAACATGACTTTATGGTATGGGCTTTTTTTTCTCTTTCTTCTGGGGAGACAGGCAACACCTGTTAGGAATAAACCAACATTTTTATCTGGATTTATTTACTGTGATGTAAAGAGGCTACATGCCTGCACAAAATGTTACAACTGAAATCTTGTTCACAGGCAAAAAGGCAGCAACATCTTTATATAGCAAAGAATCTGTTAGTGTAACTAGAATTTTGAATGTCTAATGGTATTAGTGGACATGCAGTTATTACAGTAAAAGAATAATAATGCAGTTAAAGTTGTCACTCATGCAGTTCTTTGTTTCTGCCCTCTTCCTGGTGTTACAGTCACCCCTCCCCTACTCCTTTGGGTCCCAGGGTTGCTGGTTTTATTCTGGTGGTGGTGATGGAAAGTGTTACAGTGAGTTGTCAGCATCTGGAGTCACGTGCTGGGAGAAGTATGAGGTTCATGTTGATGGTTTCTCCTTTCCTTACTGTTGGATCCACCTGGGATCATTTTAGTGTGTTTGGTAAAACAACTGTACACCTGTCTCTTTCTTCATTGGTCTGTAATTCCACATTATATCTGATTTTTGCTATTTATAGTTGCTTTTATGAGTGTTAGATACTATTTCTTTGTTCTCTTTGTTAGCCCTTTGTTGTCCAGCTCCTGGTCTGCATTTCTTTAATTGATGATTGGTGAGTTGTTTATAGCCATGGTCTCCAGTGCCAAGCCTGTGCCCCATCTCTTACCATCCTGTGTCTGTACACCTCTGTGCCACATCCTGTGTCTCCACTTCTTCAGGCCTCTGCTGTTGTATTTCTCTATGCAAAGTCATTATGTTCATGGTAAGTAGCTTGTTCTATATAGAATAGTTTCTTTTTACTGCTACCTGTGCAAAACTGGTTGTACTGTACGAACAAAACGTACACATGAACAAAACAGTAAATATAGACACTTGGCCAATTACAGAAGTGCGGTCACAACTAAACTGAGTAAGGATGACTGCCAAGATCAGTCATCAGAAGTTGGTTTAACCAGCAAATTGGATACCTTTAACAAATCAAAACTGATTGGTATCTCATTTGTAAGTGTAACACCTCTGATAAATGAAAAATGTGGGATCTTCTGCTCCCATTTTACCCAGGTTACTTTTGGAGTAGGATGTTCTTGAAAATTCAGGCTGTCCTACAGTCTAAATGGGCATCATGCTTCTGCACTGAAAATGAGCCCCCACACTTCTTGAGAGAGTGCTTCCCAAGATTTTTTCTTCAAAGGTGAGGAAGCATGCAACCAAAATGGTCATTAAATGCTGGGGTGTGAGAAGAAGAATGTGGTGGGGCTGTTTGTGGATGTGCTTAGGGCAGAGCAGTCTTGGCCATTGGCTTGTTACCATCAAATTCTGCTAATCAGTGTTGCCTCCAGCACCATGGAGGGATGTCTTTATCTTATTTGCTAAAGCATATTCTGATTCTGGATTCCACCTTCTGCTTCTACTTCCTGCTTCCACCATACATAAAAAAAAATAGAGGTGCCCCATTGAGATTAGTCTCCTGTCACTGGGTTGATACACACCTTTGCTAGTCTATAGGGGTTTGTTTTTGTAGACAATGGGGAAGAGTGAGTCATCTCAGTTTCTCCAGGTGACTGTAAGGAGAGCTTACAGCGAGTAATTCAGGTGTAACCTACACAGAACTCCCCATCCTTGTGCCAGGGTCAAAAAGTGCATGGGTGTTGGGTTGTCCTCTAAAAAAGGAAAGAGATTTTTCTTAACTCACGTAATTCCTCTTTTCTTCATATTAACTATATCTGCACGCAACCAAGGAGAGAGCAGAGATCAGTAGTCTGGTTTCCTAAGCCTTCTTTCTTCATGTGTTGTGTAATCTGTCTGATTTGTCCACTGACATTTTTTGTAGCATTTAGACAACTTTAACCATATTTGACAGAGTGAAAGTACTAAGACAAGTTTTGCATTTAGACAAAGATGGAGGTGGGAGGGAGGCCATGTCAGCTTTTTCATTACAGAAAAAGCTTGTTCCTTTTTCAATCTAGGGGAATACCTAGATGAGAAAGATGTCCAAAAGGCTCTGCACGTGTGACAAGGCTTCTCTCACTTCTTCTGTTGGAAAAATACATTACATTCTCTCATTTTTGCATTTCCTTCTTTCTCTGTGCTTTCTCTGGTGTCTGTTCAAATGAAAAGCAAATACAAGCTTATCTGCCACAAGACCCTCATCATTCGGAAACCAGGGTAGTATCTAGTTCAGGTTGGCGTATCTCCACGTGAAGCAGGTATCTAAATCTTCCCTACCCTCAGAGGAGTCAATATACTCCAGAAGTAATTCAAATGAATTACTGTGGGACAGCTAAATTGACATTTAGACTGCATTGCCTGGGTTCCCACTGACTAGGTGGGAGCATAGACATCTGTAGTGTTTGTCATCAGGAGTTAAACCATTCAGACCATGTTGATCCTACTCCTCTTTGCGTTACTTTTTGTTTCTCATATACTGATTTCCGCCTGGGGAGGTTGCAATGTCAGGAGGAAGCATGTGTGGATGACCTAAGAAGGGTAGATTTAGGTTCTTGCAGGTAGATTCAGTTTCATGCAGGGGCTGGGGTGTGAACAGAATATAGTTGTTCCCGGTCCTTTCTTGATCTGAGTCTGGTAGAGCACGCAGCTGCACAGTGTCTGTGAAAGCTTATCAAGGTGTAACACCACGTCAGTTTTGCTAGGTGATAAAGGCTCTCCAGATTGGCTGTATTTAGATATTCTTCCCTCCTCCTTTTGATTTTTCTTCAGGATGGAACAAGTAATGTCACTGATGAGTAAATTGCTGGTATTTTTAAGTCCTGTGGGTGTTTGGTTTATTGGGGTGAGTGGGTTGCGTGGTGTATGTTTGAAAGAAAACCAGAACATTTAATAGTGCGTGTTACGTTCTGAGGTGTTTTTTAAATAGGGGAATAGGTAGGAATCTTAAGAAAGATGGAGACAACACAGGCACTGTGGGAAGTAAGCATACATTTGGTTAAACTGTTTAGAACTGGTTCTTAGGATGTAACTAGAAATTAAGGCACTACCAGAATACAGATAATAATAGTGGAGTTTTATTTGTCTTTTTATGCAGTTCGTTCTGTCCTAAGGTGAGTACTTAGGAATGTAGATATTACTTCTGTTTCTTTCCTTGATCAAGTTAATAGTTATTTTCTAAAACAACAACAACAAATAACAAGCAAACAAAAGAATTGATATACTGTGTTGGTTTCCATTTTTCCTGCTTCTCCTTGCTCTCAGACTTTGGAGTTGTTACTGCAATTTATCGTGGGACTATCTGACTTTTCATTGAAATCCTGATAAATTTTTACTTCTATGGTTTTTTTTCTGGCTTAATATGTTTGAAAGAAAGGGTGTGGAAGTTTACATGGTAAATATAAATGTTAGTAAACTGCAAGAGTGGTTTTGAATTCTATGTAGGATTTCCATCATCACTTTCGAGTGCATTCAGAGTAGCCATGGAGAGAGGTAGATGTTGCCAGCCCTCTTTCTCCTCTGGGGTGCAGTGATAAATCCAAGGTTGCTCCTGGTGTAGGAGATAGCAGCAGCATCACCCAGGTCTCTTACTTCTCTGCCACAAGATATCCTGAGACCTGGAATCAGCTTCTTCCACAGGAAGGGCTACGAGAAATGAGTGCTCTTGAAGCATCAGGGAACACTTGGATTTGTCTTCTTGAGTTGCCTTTTTGCTAGAGGCAGTCATGCTGCATGGTGAGTGAGCCCCTTGGCTGTGGTCTGTCCTGGCTGCTGCGGGGGCTGTTTGGGGGAGAAAGCTGCAGGTCAGGACATGTACTGATTTGACACGGCCCAAGTGGTCGCTTGTCAGACCTCCTGTCAATCAGTGATCTTCCTAATGGCTTTCTGTGACTCCGCAGCACTTCTGCAACCATCTGAAGCCTGAGGTGAGGAAACTTCTCTCCCTCAGCTGTTTTTTTTAACCTCTTATTCTTGGGAGTGTATGTGTGGAATCTTCTTCACTTCTCATTCAGTCCTCCCTCTGCAGCATCCTCTGTTTGAAAACAAAGTCTCTATCTCCTTCTGAACAACACCAAATGTTCCCCAGAAGCATCCATAATTTGTAGAGAGGCACAGAGACAAGCAGGGGGAGCACTGTTCTAGCAACACTGTGTTGACAATAAGCAGGGTTGTGTTTGGAGCCCCTCTTCACCTCAGAATCCATGCTAAGGGTCTGTCCTGTTTTCTTCCTTGTAGCTGAGCACCATCTCATACCAGCCTGGAGCTTGTCAGAAACCAACCTCCCCTTTTGTTCTTGTGAATACAGATTAATTTCATAGTTCTCTTCCATGTGCCGATGAGAGGGTATCGGTTCAGGCCTCTTGATAGCTGCTGTTCTTCCTGTTATTTACCTTCTGGATTGTTTGACTCATGAAAGCATGATAGCATGGGCTGCTCACTGTTATTAATTGCGTGCTGCGTATTGGTTTGTCTTTGGGTGTTGGTCTTCTATTCTCGGAACCTTGCAAATATTTGAAACAATCAGGCTATTGTTTAGCAAGTGCTTTACACACACTGTAGGCCTTTTGTGGATTTCTGGTGGAAAAAAAAGAATAGAAGAATGACTAATGGAGCACGAACGGTGCTTGTGACACTGTAGTCCATTGTGCAACTATTGAGAGCAAAATTTGCATTCCTAGAAAAGCTTGTTCACGGTCAAAATATAGGACATTTTCTTTATGGCTCATGGGAAAACACGTACTATATATTCAGCTCAGGATGCTGCTTAAAAGGATCAACTTTTTAAAAAATGACATTTTCCTCCTTTGGAACATTGAAGTCGGATTGAGACCCAGCTTTGCTTGGCAACAGAAGTGAATCTTTCTCATTCAGGCAAGTAGCATGGGGGCTATTTTAGGTCTGTCACACACAGGCACAGTGATTTGTTTGCTGAAATGGCTTCTTTTTAAGGTACTGTTAAGCTCTGACATTGCTGGCCCTTTTGAATGGAGAGGGTGCATTATTATATTGCTGTCTGCCTCCGTTGAATGCCAGAGGAAGCCCTGGCAGTTGGTGGTGCTTTTCTGTCCTTCAGAAACATTCTGGTTTATGGCTTTGGTTTTCTCCCCCCTCTGAGATTGTTACAGGTTGCTCAAGTGTTAAAATGAGATCTTCAAATGTTTAGAAAAGTAGTGAGTTCCATGTACTTCTGGAGTATAGCAACTGTCTGTCCTATGTGTCCTATGTTCCCTATGTCCCATGGCAGGGTGGTTGGAACTAGATAATCTTAAGGTCTTTTTCAATCCTAACTATTCTGTGTGTGCCAAAAAAGAGGGTAGTGGGTGTTCGGAAGGGGGAGAAAGCATCTCATCTATGCTAGGAGTAGTTTGCTTTGGTACTTGTCGAAGCAGCATAGTCTGTTTCGATTTTCACTGTGAGGAACTAAGCTCAAGTCACTGCTCGCTGGAGATACTACTGCTTCATCTTCCACTTAAGCTCTTTTGGGAGAGGGGTTGCCTGATTACAGACATGCACAGTGCTGAGCACTGTGGGGTTCCTGTCCTGGGACAGATGGTGTTAAGATGCCAGAACTTAATTTACAGCAGTAGAGCCTGTTCTGGCCCCATCCATGTGGAGTGGAAGCCAGCGCTTAGTGCCCAGCTCCTGCTGCAAGGCTCTGGTTTGGTCAGATGCCAGCGTGCTTTCAAATGCTTGCCTGAAGAGGGGAAAACGAGGGACTTCTGAGGACCCTTAGGTGTATGTATACACAGATAAGGACCATGGGGACCACTTATCCCTAGCTGAGATCCATAGAGAGCTGCTGTAAATGGGAGAGCCTGATGTGGGCAGCAGCTGGATTTCCCAGGCCAGTATAGCCAGTACTAGCTAGGACAAAGTCGTATTCATGGGGAACAAGCACTGGTTTTGTCTCCCTCTGCTTTGATGTGATCCAGAAGATTTTTTAGTATTTCTTTTTCCTTTGCTGGAAGCAACAGGAGCATTGAAAGTGTTGGGCTGGGAGAGCTGTCAGCTTGAGTTTGGGAAATGAGCAGGCAATGCTCAGTACCTCTGTATCATACTTCTAAGAGACATGCCCAAGTGCTGCAGGTGCTCCGTCCTATTCATGGCCCTGCTGTAAGTCTGAACCAATTGGATCCTGCTTTCTTGGCATCTGAAGCTCCCAAATTAAATTGTATTTGCCACAAGTCATCATTAATTTGCAGTTTTCACCTTGATTAAGTTTTAGGAATGTACATAATGAGAAGCTTTTCAGAAAAACAGGAAGAGAGGAAATGGAAATTTGCCCTCTGCAGTGTTTTTCTCATTTATGACCTCTGTGTCTGAAACTGTATCGCTCAGTGGTGCATTTTATCCCCTGTTTTCCATGTCAGTTCAGTGCCTATTGAAACAAAACATTCAGTTTGATACAGAGGAGATGGTGTGAACAGCTCATGCCAATTAGCATCTGGGTAATTGACTCACCTTTGCGAGCAATGAAGCAGCTACTTATTCTGGCAGAGGAGGAACACTCATAAAGAAGGTGTTGGAGAGGTGACTTTATCATCAGTGACTGCATTTTGGTTGTGTTATTTATAGGAGTGAGCCAGGTTAGTATTTTAAGACATTATTACCAAAAAATAGGTGTCCTCAAGCCCTGTGGATGTACTGTAAATGGCATATTTTCCAGAGGAATGTGTCCTTCCCGTCCCATCAGTTTTTCAGAGTTCTGGGTGTTGAAGTCGTATGTGCAGGTTCCCACTTTCAGATTTAGGAGGGGAAGTAATTTTTGTTTGTTTTGTTGGGGTGTTTTTCAGCCAGTATCTTCTGAAGCAAGCAGAGATCTCTTCCTTACTTTTCACAGTTTGGACAAGTGTCTTCATAGATTGCTACATATAGAATCACAGAATGGTTTGGGTTGGAAGAGACCTCCAAGTTCATCCAGTTCCAACCCCCTGCCATGGGCAGGGACACCTCACACTAGACCAGATTCCTCCAACCCCCGTCCAACCTGGCCTTGAACACTGCCGGGGATGGGGCAGCCACAGCTTCTCTGGGCACCCTGTGGCAGTGCCTCACCACTGTCATCATACTCAATCCCTTTTTGCATAGGATTGTTCCTTATTTTTGGGAAGGTGTATATGTGCATATGTTCTCTCTGAACAGAAATGTAGTAGAAGGGATAATATATGTGTTACATTTTTTATGTTCCTGCTGAACAGAAAGATGCAAATCTCTAAGAAGAATTGCTTGCTAGGAAATAAGCATTCTCAGCAGTCACAAGCTGGGATGAGCCAGATCAGCCCTCATACTAATGGCATGACTTTGGTCTCAAATTTTGCCAGAAGTTGTGAAATTTTATGTGATACATGAAATTGGTTGTCATTGCTTTCTTCTAGGGTCACACAGCCTAAGGGAAGAGGTTGTATTGCATGGTTATCCTTAGGCTTGATGTTACAAAAAGCTCTCCATAGAGATCTCCTAGGAGTTTTTTCTTTCTTATGGAGGGTGGACACAGGGAAGTAAAATATCCTGGGTCTGAAGTACAAAGAATGTTGTATTAAATTCCCTGCAACAGGGGTAAGGATACAGAGAGGAGAACTCAGTCCTGCATAATTGGTGCATTTCTCTGCATCAGGTTAAAGCTGTGGGGTTTCACAGTTTGGCTCTGTCAGTTTTCTTGCCTTTTTGTTCTTACCTTCTACCTGACCTGAGTTCACTGTGATGTGCTCAGACCCTCATGAGATCAAATCACTCTCTTCAGAAGCTGTACTTGTGCTTTCTCCTTACAGGGAGAACTGTTGCTTCTCTACACTGGGAAAGGAATAACTTCAGTAGTCAAACTGTTTCTGTAACAGTTGGCAAAACAAATGGCAACTACAATTTTTTACTTCTTTTCCTTTGCTTTCTTACACATTGTATTTTTTATGTTGCAGGGGTCTGATGGTAGATATGACAGGCACATGCCATTTAATGATACTTTTTCAAGCATCTTAAGGCTTTATCACTGCTTTCCCACAAAATATTTCCCCTGTACCTTCATAGTTTAATGGGATAAGTTTGCATGTCTCAGACTTTTGTTTGCAGCTTCTTTACACCTTTGCTGACAGTTTAAGCCAAACATGCTGGCATACTTTCAATTCTGCTACCGACACAGTAATACCTTTCAATTGCCTGAACAAGAATCACCGGAGGGCATCTGTCTGAGTCTACCTTATGTTGGAAAACCATCTGGCATGTTGTGGGATAGTCCTAATAATAACAATGATCTCTTTATCAGGAGTTGAGTCATGGTGCTTGGTTTCCATTCTAATTCTCTTCTTAGCTGCATATATGTATTCCATATAGCCAAGGGGTTAATACTGCGTGCAGGTACTGTACAAGACCATTGTGCTGACAGCTCTCATTTGGACTCATTTATCATTCAAAATCTGGCCATAAGAAATGCATTTAAATAATAAAAATAATTACTAAGATGAAAGACATAGATCAGTGTTAATTGCATCCTAAACCTGTTTCCTGCTTCTGCCTGGGGAAGGAGGGTGGGAGGAGAGGAGTAAATGGGGATGGCAGTCACAGGAGTAAGGTACATTACCTGAAGGTGCTTTTGAACTGTTAGAGGGTCTCTTTTTGCACTAGACACAGACATCCATCAGCAGTGATGATGTGGAGCTGCCTGGACCTGAAACATAGAAAGAGAAATGCTCCAGGAGCTCCTTGGTCTTCACTGGTTCCTCACAGGAATATCTGCACTCAGTTTCTTTCCTGCAGGAAGAGCCCAGAGTATTTTGTGAACCTGGGTGTATGTTATCTCCTAGAACCTCAATGAGGTTCAGAGATCACATTGTTAGTTTGTGTGTTTATTAAGTTGTATTGAGCCAGACCTTCAGCTAGCAGTGACTGGTGCAGCTCTAGTGATTTTTAACCCTTGCTGAAATCTGGCTGAACTTACCTCAGATGTTTGCCAAGTGCCTGATCCCAGCAGTTACATCTGACCATGGTGCCCTTGCCATGCCTCAGGATTGCTCTGTGTTGTGTTGTGGTGAACCACAGCTGTTGGGAGTGTGTCCCTGTGAGAACAGAGCATCCTTGGCGGGGTCCTCAGCATTTTAGACCGATACTAGAAGTAACCCAGTTATGCTGCCAAAAGTATTGTATAAGACAGCTTTAACTTTACATTGGGAAAAGCTGGGATAATGTGCAGAAGCTGCAACAGAAGCAGGAATAAATGGTTTGATGAAGATGACGCAGGAGGGCTGGTGGTGAGGTATGAAGGCAGCTCTGGCCTCATCACTCAGAGATGTGTGTCAGGCCCAGGATGCTCTCCTGAACATGAAACTGCATGGTTTGGGGATCTTTCCTTTTGCATTGGTAGCAGAGGAGAGAGATTGACTAAACCACTGAAGCTAATGAACTTCTCATGTGCAAGCAGGGATGTCAGGTTAATTAGTTTGCTAAGCAGCAGAGCTGGAGTTGTGCAGCTGCCTGACAACGATAAGAGAAGGGAGCTGCAAGCCAGCGCCCCTTTGGTTGTCTGCTCCTTCATTCCATCTCAGCTCCCTATAAATGATGGATGAGGAGAACAGAGGCAGCGAGCCAAACATGTGCAACCTATGCACACTGTGCCGAGCTGCATAATCCAAGTGGTATTGTTCCCTGTATGTGCAGGCGGCACTTCCCAGAAGCTCGCGCTGCTGTAGCTGGAGAGAGCCTCACCAGTGCTTTCTGCCGGAGCTGGTGCGGGGAGCTTTTGAAAATCCACCTCTCAAATGCAAATGCTTTCCCTCATTAAAACCCACTTGAAGCCAAGTGTGATCAACAAACACAAAACACTGTCACAGCTCGGACATGCTGTGGATTATGGTTCTCCTCTTTTTTTATTTCCCTTGCATAAAGCAGTTTGCCCCTTTGCCTGCCGACGTGAAATTAATTACCAATTTCATAAAAAGTCGTTGGTCTGCAGTGATTAGATAATCACTGCTTGTGTGTTAGGTAGGCACTGGCAATGTACAGGGGCAGAGGAGTTGTGTAAGCAGAAAAACTGGTGAGAGTTTTGATCCTTTTGTTAGCACTCTCCCTCCCTGGGAGCTGTTAAGAGCAGGTTCAACAGGCAGGTCTCAGGAGTTGTTTGGGTGTAGTGTGTGCTAACCTGGGGGCTCCAGAGACTAGCATGCTCCATTAAACCTTGCCCACCTTTCCAGCTCCCTTTTCTGTGACTACAGGATGTGAAATATTTGATGCAAATGCTTCTCCTAATAGGTTGCTGTGCTCAGTGATGTAGGAATGGTGGTTGGGTGAGTAAGCTGTCCTGCATGGTGCACAGGGACCAGGTTAGCTGCTGGTGTGCCCCTTGTGTAGTTATTTACATCTGTGGTAAATGGCTTGTAAACTCTGTGGAGTTACTGACCTGTAAAATGCATTTAAATACACAAAACTCTAGGCTCTGTAAAGGGAAGGAGCTGGAAGGCATTGTGGCTTCTGGAGGCTTAGTCTGAGCCTTTGGCTCCCCCGGCTGGAGCTGGTGCTGGAGAAGGCTCAGTGTGGACCTTGGGGGCAGGAGTCAGAGTTGTCACCCAATGACAAAGGCATCTACTCTATCTGCTTGGTCTTTGGTGAAAGCTTTAAGTACCATCTCCTTCTGGGCTGCTGTACTGTAACTGGTGCTGCTTGATGGGATGATTTCATTAAGTGTGATTCTTAATTTTTTACATGCTTTTAAAAATCAAATTCGTTAAACACTTGCAAACATGAGGGTGCAGGCTTGCAAGATGAAGGCTCACCATACAGAAACCAGGCTGAAAGGAGTTTCAAGGGAACACATCCAGCGATCTGAGCTCGTTTAAGTAATGTGGAAATGTGGTTTAGTGCTAAGCCCAATTTAGCGTGCCTGCAGACTGCTGTGCGCTGAAGTGCTCTCAGCCTTCCTCATCATCTCCAGATACAGATTCCCTCCCTCTCCCTGTGCTGCATCTGATGATTTATACAGCCATGTAATGAATCCAGCCAGCCCTGTTATCCAACAGAAGCCTCTCTTCATGTTTATTAATAGTTTACTGCCCTAGCAGATCAGCAAATTGAACCCTGCATCCTGTGATGCCTCGTCCAGTGCAGTGGAGATGGCAGTGGTGTGCAGCCTGGGTTGAGAGGAGGAGGAGAGGAGAACATGAGCAGCCTATTCAGCAGCAGTGTGAACTTTATGGCAAGTTTGTTATAAAGTGAAACTACACAAATTTAATGTATATGCGAGGCCCTTTGATCCGTAAGGATGTGAGGCTTTGCAGATTCAGTTCTTGTTTTAGTATAAGATTATTTTCTGCCTGGGATGAAGACCCTGGGGCTGCAGAAGGGTGAGCAATGTTGTGTGTGCCAGTGCCACAGTCCATCCAGGGTTCTGTGAGTTTACCTGGCAGCATCACAAGAGCTGAGCAAGCTGGAAAGCTGAGTGATGAGCTGTTGAACCTTGTACAACAAAATCCGTTCAGTGGAATTGGGCTGTTCGATTGGCGCATCAGTACTATTTATTTAAAATGATGGTGTACTGTTCCCAGAGGTTCTGTTTCTAAGTTTCTACTTCGTAGGAAGAAAGAGTTGCCAATACTCCTTAATCCTTGGAGAGAAAGGACTATTCCCAGCAAGAGCCCTATTTTGCTGTAGTCCTTCATGTTTTTAGCTCTGCCTGTGCGTTACTTTGCCAAAATCCAAAGAATAGAAATAAAAATGGAACATTTTGGCCTTTTAGTGGCTGTTTACGAGCAGCAAAACAACTTTCAGACAATTAACAGATCTCCTTTGGAGATCAGGCCTTTAGGAAGCGGTTTCTAGGTTGTCACATGTCTAAGTAAAACAAATAGTAATGGTAATACTCCTGCTGGTATTCAACTTTGTCCAAGGCGAGGCTTGCAAGCCTGATAGCTGATCCTTAAGAGTATCTTTACACCAAGGTGAAAAACCTTTCTGGGGCCTAAGAGTGTGGGGATAACTTGGTGCAGGTAGTGTTTGCTGCTGTGCTGTGGCTTCAGGCAGTAGCATTGTACCATGGAGGATCTTTCCTTACAGACATCTGGGATTTTAAGAGTGTTATTATTGAATGCTAATTTTAAGCAATTATGGTTCTAGGAGAGGTCACAGCATAAAAATGCTGTAGAATAAGCTTATTTTAATTGCTTACAGCTACACTAGGAAACTATAGAAAAAGAAAATCACTGTTTTGCTTTGCTATTTAGCAAATGGCTAAAGCAATCACAGAGAGGTGTGCTTGGAGAGCCT
Source organism: Melopsittacus undulatus (assembly GCF_012275295.1). NCBI lineage: Eukaryota > Metazoa > Chordata > Aves > Psittaciformes > Psittaculidae > Melopsittacus > Melopsittacus undulatus. The sequence goes on along the minus strand of NC_047528.1, from coordinate 10,806,694 downwards.
TTTTAATTCTTCTAAGGGCTGCACTTATACCTGAAGGAGGAAAGTTGTGTGTGACGGAAAGAGGTTTTATCCTGAATTTCTTCCACTGCTGTGAAGCTGCGGTTGGAGTTGTGCTGGCGTGCGTTCAGGAGTCTGTCTGTTTGCATCCCCCAGCAGTGCACTAATATCTCCCATCTGAAAGCCTGAAATGGAGGCTCTTGCTTTCTGTGATTTAGGTTTTGATCAGGCTTGTGATCGTGATAATGTTGGCTCAGTCTGCGCTGAGATTTGTTAGTGAAATTGTGTGTACGCTTTGGTAATCCATAGCAGTGGTGAATAAAGCAGGTTCTCTTTAACCACTGCTGAGGGCTGAATCACTGAGACTAGGAAAAGGGTGGATATAGTGAAAAATGGCTGATGTGACTATGAGTGGTAGTTCTTGATGGCTTTTGAGCATTCTCTGATACACTGTGGTGTTTCTCTTTATATGCTTTCCACTTCTCATCGGACCATTCTACTCACACCAAATCTGCTTCTGACGCTATCATCCGATTCGATCTCCACCTCAGCAGACAACTTCTCTCCAGATTTAAGGGTATGTATGTCTTGTCTCAAAAAATCAAACTACATATCTGTTGTGGCCTGCTTGAGAGGACATTTCTTGCTTCTCACATTTTGGATATGGTGAAACGATGTCAGCTTTCAGGTTAATGCCAAATTTTATGTAGCTGAAACATGAAAGGACCCAAAGTCAAACAGGTGAAATTGAAGTTTAATTTTACCATATTATTTGCATCTTTATAAAGTTGTTTAATCTTCAAAAAGCTGACTCTGCAACCCACACTTGGAGATGAGTTTTCAAAGGAACCTCTGTTTTCTTTTAAGTGCTTTAAGTAAGTGAAACCCTTCCCACCTGCCAGTTATATATCCTTTTCTGTTGTGTGTAATAGAAGAGATGTTCTCTCTTGAGAACTCCCGCTTGTTTGTAAACACTGAGTCTTTGGAAGTAGCTTCTTTCAGAGAAAGATTGCTATCTCCAAAGTGGATAAAAATAATCTGTCACAGTAAAGTGCTCTGACATAAAAAGGCCCAAACAAGGCTCTTTTAAGACTGTTATTTGATTAGTTAATTATAAATTCAAAGTTCTTGTTTCAGTGTCACAGGAGTTTTTTGGAGCTATCTGTACGTTCCTCTTATGAAACCAAGGGGGATACTGATATACTTTTGCTTGTAAAAAACATCCCTGAGTATAAACCTGTTGGTGTTGGTACATTCTAGTAACAACTTTCAGCATTTGTCAGCTGTGCTTGAGCATCTTTGTGAAATCTAAAGACAGTAAAATGACATTCAATCCTCTGAAAATCGCTCTGCAAAACTAATCCCTTTGACAGCCATGATAATTGTTTTGTCCTGTGAGTGTTGTGTCTGTAGTCCATAATGAATACCAGGAAGTCCACCTGTTCGTAAGTGGCAAGAATATAAATGTTTCTTTCTAAGGAGCTTGTTAGCAAAACATTAAGCTAAGATTTGTAAATTAGTCAGTAGTTTATGTGTTACCTAATGATAGTTTACACCTTTTTCTAAAAGTAATCTTAAGAACATGGCTTCGTGAAGAAGTTTATAATATGTTTGAAGTCCTCCCCCTGTGAAGTTGGGGTGTTTGGTTACTCCAGCATACAGAAAACATGATTTTTAGATTAAGGTTAAGTGATTAATTGGTATGAATATCCATGAGACTGCAAATACTGCTACATCTGTAACTGTATAATAAGTGTTTTTAAAAATACACAAGCATTTTCCTATTTAATTTTGATTTTTTAACTGAAGTTTGCATAAGTGGGTTTCTTTTTCCATTTTTTATGCACAGTTCATAGAATAATAAATCGTGGAACAGTTTGGGTTGGAAGGAACCTTAAAGCTCATCCAATTTCAACCTCTGCCATTTGCAGGGACACCTTCCACTAGAGCAGGTTTGCTCCAAGCCCCGTCCAACCTGGCCTTGAACACTGCCAGGGATGGGGCAGCCACAGCTTCTCTGGGCATCCTGTGCCAGTGCATCAGCACCCTCACAGTAAAGAATTTCTTCCTAATGTCTAATCTGAATCTCCCCTCTGTCAGTTTAAAGCCATTCCCCCTTGTTCTGTCACTACATGCTTTTGTAAAAACTCAACTGCCTTTTCACAGTTTTTATGACACGTGGGGATTATCTTTAGAAGTAGAGAATGAACCAACATTATTTTCTAGAATCGAGGTTGTCTTTCCTCCCTGGTGGTTAAGTTGGCTTGACTTGTTTTCCTTATAACACTCATTGTGTCTTGTGAGTCTTTCCCTGCTTTTGTCACCTTATCTGTATGAATTGTAAGCTGTCTGGGCAGGGATTTCAGCTCTCCTGGACTCGTCTGGTTCCCTGTCCAACAGGGCCTCTGTACCCACAAGCAATCAAAAGCAATGTCTACAGAGGAGTGTTCTCTTAGCTGCGTGATAGATTATTCAGGCAAGAGATTCATACACATTGTTTACTGGAGGCCATTAGAAGCCCATACTTCCTTGCTGTGCTGCAGTTCCTGTAATTTGCAAAGTGATTTCTTCACAGCCTACCCTGTTATTTATTTATTATTTATCAATTTCTAAGCAAACTAAAGTTCTGCCCTGGTTGGAACATGTGCTTTAGTGTTTAAGGAGAGGTGGTGAAGCAGAGAATTACTTATTTAGTATAAAGGCACTGCAGGCAAAATGTGAGCGTGTGCCTCTGCTGGCAAAATGCTGCTTGCTGTTAACCTGCATTCAGCTTTGTGGGGCCTGAACTCATTTTAAGCCTGCCAGGCTTCACCTAAAGCATGCTCTTGGAGTGGTGCTGCAAGTGGCTGCGATGCAGTTATGTGTAGGCATAAAGTTTGTTCTTGCCTTTACACTTGAGTGATTGCGTGACAATGGTAAGCAGACCTAGAGAACAAGCATTCCCGTAGTACTACTTGTAGGATGTAGCAGGGAAGGGGCAGTTTATACTAGCACTAGTAACAGTCAACTACAAGGTTGACTATCTCTCCTAGAGGAATTGATGCATTAATTATTTCTCTTTCTGTTCCTAAGAGTGATTCTGGAGCTCAGGCCTGGGAGGTGGGATGAAGATCTGTCCTCTGCATGTGGACAGCCTCTCATGTTGGTGTTGCCAGTGCAACTGCAGTCCCACAACCTGTCCTCAAACCAGTTGCTCTCAGTGCTAGTGTGGTTACTGTGTGTTCCCTGGGCTAGCTAGCCTACTGCTAGCTCCTAAATGACCTATTACACGTGGTGGTCAACTAACTGATTCTTTCAGGTCTGGAGTCAAGGAGAACAGATGTCCTCTCTCTGTGACAGCTCTGCAAGCTGGTTTTTAATAAAATCAGTTCTGTAAGGGATTTTTCAGGATCCTGATTGTTCTTCCTATTTTGTCTGATCTTTCTGAGGTGGGGCCCTGCCTTTGATGCTGCAGATGAGTTCATACCATTAATGGATACAGTGGCATGAGTGTGGTCTCTGTTTTAGCCTTGTCCTTATTTGCTTGAGCATCTTGTGCGGCTTTGGCACAAGAAAGCATTAACTCCCAAGTCTTCACAAGTACTGAGATTTGAGCTTAGCACATTATTACTTCTGAGGATAAAAGGAAGTCCCACATCATTCCTGGAAAAGTGTAAGCTCTGAAGTGGGAACTAATGCATTTTGTGGTAACTCAGTGGTATGGGGTACAAGAGCCTGGGCTACATGGTGTTCTCATGAGAAGGTGTTGCATCAGTTAGCTTAAAGAGGCTGAAAATAAGCTTTTCAAGATTTTTGACGTGGATCTGCCAATTATGGGATTATGCTCTTGATGTGTATTTAATTTTTCCCTGCTAGAATGAATTGCTACACGGATCCATCACCACTCCTACCTCTGCTTGGTCTCTGTTTCTATGTGTGCGTTGCCTCAAATTTAGGCATTAAATGTCGGTGACGATGGAAAACCACTCTGTGATAGCTACAATTAGCACTCTCTTTTCTGGGGGAATTTTTAGAAGAATGGTAGGCGTCCATCGGGAGGAGGCAGCCAGGGGAAGGACCCACAGCATTTCGTGCAGTCTGTGCCTGCAGTTTTCTTTCGGAGTGCAATTAACACTGTGTGTGCGCACATGCGTGTAATGAGGTAAATGAGACAACCGCTGGGGATTCCTACTGAATGCATGTGCAGGATTTTTCCTAAATCTTTCTCCAAAGTGTTTAATAATAACCTTTATGAAGGTTTTTTTTTAAATGTATATTGAGCGTTTCAATATCCGGAACTAAGGTTCAGTTGCCTTTCCACTACAAAATGTATAGAATTTTCACTTCATAAACTAACTCTAAATGACTTTTGGCTGCTTCAGTTAGCTTTGTGGGGGGAAACAAGAAGAAAAAGCCTCAAACCCGAATAGCAAAACAACAAAGCACTATTAGGTTCTCCCTTCAACCCCCTTCCTGATCTCAAATCTGAAACTGTTTAGAATTGATTTAGGGAATGCACTTTTTGAGGCAATTTTTAGCAAATACACTGCCATATGTTTTAGCATAAGTTATAGATCGGGCAAGAACAGAATTGAATAGAAATAATTGGAAGTGAAAATGGGCTGGAAATTCATAGGTACTTTGTAATTTGGGATGAGATTTTGAAACCACCTTAGAGGCAACATTGCAGAAGGGGTTGAGGTGCATAAATATCTCTTACAGATCTGGGAACTTTGTGGTTTTTAACGTACAGTGAGGTTCTTACTCCTAAGTTCTATAGATGGTATTTTCTCCTGTGCCTGTTGGCAGATATGTCTGTGCATTTCATAGTACTCCTCTTAAGGCTACTTGCTAATGCTTTCCTTTTTATCAGTTGGGACTTTTCATTTTGAGTCACCTGTTGATTTATAGGATAATGCCTGCAGTTTGCTGTGTTCAAAGCTTTGGAGTAGCTCTCTTGAAAGGGATGGATCCTTCCCATCTGCAGTTGGAAGCAGAGGATGTGGCCAGCAGAGCTTGCTGCCACTTCCCTTAAAAACTACATTTGCCTGAAAGCTTGTTAAGTTCCATTGGGTTTGGTTTTGGACTGTATACAGCAAAAGCCTGAACCAGAAGATGGAAATTCATATCCTGGCTTGCTTATGTTACTTCTTGCTTCTAATCCATCTCGTGGATAGAGGAAACCAGTACAGCAAACCCATATGTCACCTGCTTAGCTTTGCAGCCTTCAGAAAAGTGGTTCAAATCTTTGTTCTTGGCATTGCTGCGCATGACCATGAAACCATTCTCCCCTTTGAGGGCAACAGTAAGATCCACAATTCCTCATATTCCCCTGATGTCCCACAAAATATTGTAAAGCATGTGTCCCATCCTCCATGGTTGTTTGCTCCCTCTATAATAATTTTATCATTTAATATATGAGGAATCAGTGGATTTGCAATGGGTTTATATGAGATCCAAGAACATTATTGTGGCATGCCCAGGACCTGAAGGTAAGAAACGGGAAGAAACAGTTGCTTGCGTAACCTTAATTGGTTATCCATTGTGTGCATGATTGGAAATTGCAGGCAAGCCTGTGTGGTTTATTTTGTAAGAGACATAACTGATGCATGACAAAAGGTATTGAAGGAGTCTTCTTCCAAGACAGTGGATGCCATAGCTATTTCCTTAGGTTTCCTGGATGAAATCTGTTTGAGCAAGTCTGCATTCAAGCTAGCCAGCCACAGTTCCTTTGTAGTAGATGGAAAGAAATAGGTTGTTTATGATCTGATTTATCTCAGCTTCATGGAAATGCCCACGCTAGGTGAGAACGTCATACAGCTGAACTAGGGAAGTCCTTGCTGCAGGATGTTGTGAACATCCTTTGAAGAGCAGCAACTTAATTCTCAGTGGATCCCAGCTTGAGCTGTGTACCAGTAGAGGTGCAGTTTTGTCTCATTGGAAACCCACCATGTTTCTCCTCTGACTGTGAAAAGAGTTCAGGGTAATTGCTCCAGATGTAGACCTCTAAAGTTGAGGTAAATCCTGTTCCTCAGGTGATGTTGGGCAGGATTAACCTAAATGCCAGTCACTGACTTTGCCACCTTTGTGTTACTTTATTCTAGCTTTAGTGCAAAGTGGCTTAGACTAGTTTTGTGTAGAACATGTATATTGTTAGTGGAAAAACATATTGAAGAAAGATGTGATCCCTCCTCCCCCCATCCTTTGCAGTAAATCACTAAAACTAGCCTCACTGAGCTTTTTCCATTGCTATCTCCCTGCCAGCGCAGGAAGTGTGTCAGGCTTTGGTTATGTGTAACACATGTTCAACAAGAGCTGGGTTCAGAGAACGGCATAACTTTTTAAACTTTAAGCACTCATTTAAGCAATGGTTTTCAGTTCTGCTTTTAAGGGACTTTGCAGTTGGTGAATGATGCTAACTTGGAAGCATTAAATCATGGAAAAACCTCTGCCTAAGCACCTTCAGGGTAGTTGAAGACTGCCCTGCCAGTCAGTTCCATCTCTCGCTTAATGATATATGGGGTAAGTATTCCTGGTTTGGATTGGCCCTTGACTCTTTGCGTGGGACTGCCTGTGAGAAAACTCGTTCATAGCAAATGCAAAGATGTCTTTTGTGGTGTGAGCTTTCCTTCTAGTGCACTGGAGTGTGACTGCTATTGAATTACAGACCATATTGCGCAAACCACCAGATGGTGAAGATGATTGACCTGTGGTCACAAAAAGCTTGGTTAGATGTGTACTGGTGGTACTGCAATGGACTTAAATAAACTGTTCAACTCTTTACTGTCACTGTGTGGGGACTTGACCATGTGTGTTTCTCTGCATCATCACTTTGGGCTCAGTTATACTCACATGGAGGTGCACCTCCTCATGATTTTTGTGTGTACAGGAGTAGAAGCTATGCAGCTACAAGCTGATCTGCTTGTAGTATTTCTACAGGTCCCTTTGCACACAGGCATGAAAGAGGAGTCAAATAGAAGAACAGATGATGATTTACTTTATCAAAGGTATCAAGTTGAGGGACTTAAAGAGTGGCCAATGAGAAGCAGGAAAATATTGTGAGGAAGAAGTATTTTAACTCTCAAAACTGATTTTGGCTGTACAAGTTGCGTGTGTGTGTCTGTGGGAAACGGGCTTCCTTTGGAGCATGAAGCTGTTGGTTGAACAAAGGCACAAAGGACTGGTTCTGGAGAATGAATGGTGCTCTTGTCCACAGGCATGGTCATTCCAGGGCAGCCCTATGAGTGACGGGAATTTACCCCTGCCGTTGCCATGTTTTTCTAGGATTCCAGTTTCCATGACTCAAAATGCTTTCTATTTCATGAAGAATTACAATCTTTTTCTTTTTAAAACTGTCCTAGGGGATGGAAAATCTAGGTCCCCTCCCTGCACCTCTCCCCAGTAAGTCCTTTTCTGCACCTCCCCCTTGCAAGGAAACAAAAACACAGAGTAGCCAACCTCTGGGTTGCAAAATATTGATTTCATGTAAATTAGATGGGGGAGAAGCCAGATGCAGTCAGTTTTCTGTCTCCTTTACATGGCAGTAATACTCCCTAAGTGCTCATCTCGTTAGAAGAGAGCAAAGACAGCAAGCGTTGCTAATTTTTCATATATAGAGGTACCTGAGTGTTTGGATTTGAAGTAATGCACAGTGAAAGAAATCTCTGGAAGTGTTTATGATCGCCATCTATTAGGAATGGAAAACTAAGGAGAATAAGCAAATGGCCTTCATATGTTCCTCAAAAAATATTCTCAGCTCTTCCTAATCGACTGCAGTATTTCTCCTAGTTACAAAGTGCAAGAATTCTCCTTTTGCTGACTAAAACTGGGTAAGAGGTGGATTTTTTTCTCCCATTTTCCCTTCCTATATTTGTAGTTTTGTAGATTGAAGCACAAATCAGGCAGGAATGAACAAGCATGGTATTTAAAAGGAGCATGCAGATTTGTGACTGCACACAGTAGCTGCCAAGATCTGTTTTTCTGTAGATGTTTTTGCACGTAATGGAGCATCTTCATTCCTCCCTGTGCGATTGTTTACCTGTTGTAAATATCTCTTTACTTGTATCTTGAATCCTTATATGTATATCACTTAAGTCCAAAGTGAAAATCTTGGTAACAGACTCTGTGACTTATTTTAGTTAGTAGAATTTATAATGCACTTTTTGGTCAGAGTGTTTTTCTTAAGACTGAGGATATGATCTTTATTGAACCAGTTTAATGCTTTCCTTCAAAATATTACTCTGTTTTTCTGTGTGAGTTGTTTGCTAGGCAAAATTCAGTAAAATTAAAGCAAGGATAGAGTCAGCCTAATGTGCTGTCCAAAGGTTTTGAGCTGCCAGTGGGAAAGAGAGCCGTTGTCATTCCAGACGTATGTGGAACCCTTGGCGCTGAAGAAGGTTCTGTATTAAAAAATGTTGGACTTGTCTGAATAGATACTATCTGCAACCTTCTGTGCCAGGAAGCATTTCTGTGTTGAGTCAATGATGACTTTCTGTCAGAGCCTAATGAGAGGATTGTCTTGAGGCACCAAGCCATGCAAACTTGAAGAGACAAGCCAGCCGTGGTTGAACGAGTGGTCCTCAACAATGTGTTCCTTTGAGCTTCTAAGCCTTGCCTTGCACTTTTGCAGCAAGGGCCCAAGAGATTAAACAGCCAAGAGAGGCTTTTCCTCATTGCTGGACACTCAGGTCTGAAGGGAGAAGTACATAGCAGAAAAAACCAAGCAGAAAAAAACCAAGCAGAAAACCCCAGGGAAGCACTGCGTGGTGCCTACTTCCTCCTGCGCAGGAGTCCCTTTATATTACCCTGGTGACTATTATTTATTTTAAATATACTAAACTTCAGCTTCTTCCTGGAGATTTTTTCAAGACAGCGGTAAGTAAGTGATTTCTCCAGCCTTTTTGCACTTAAAATATATATGATAGGTACAGATCGTACGTGTGATTTTTGGTTTTAGTTGTATCAGGGCAGGATAGATAAAAGGCAATTGCTGTGTACATTGTATGTGATTATTGTCTTCAGAGTAGTATAATAAGTGGTCTATTGTCAGAACATTTTATTGATAACTTAAATGCCTTGTGTTGTTTTTCAACCAAAGTAGGTTAGTCTTATTTGCTGAAGGCTCTCTCAGGAGCTGCATGGGCTTGATGTGGTCCTTGGACAATATATTTGATTCTTTGTGTACTGTTCTGAAATGATCCATGTGTCAACAGTGTTGTGCCTTTTCCCCTTTGAATTTCTAATATCCTAAAAGAATAAGACACAAAGCATTTCCCTGCAATTAATATCTTGCTGATCTGAATGTCGCTAACATAGTTATCCACCCGTCTGGTCATAATCCTCAGAAGAGTCCGTGTGCTTCAGTCATGCAGAGATACTGCTGCTCTTTCCTATCGTTGTTCTGCTGTGGTATTCTTATTGATTCAAAAATAATGACCAGAGTCCATTTACTTACTCAATTTAGGTTTTATTGCATTTCCAGTAGGATGCATAGCACATAAATCTTCTCCAAGTAAGCTTGAAACAGCAGTAAATGGTGGCTGAAAATCTCTCTGAAGTAGCACAGTGTTTGCCGGCTACAGGAGGCTTTGTCAAGTACTTGTAGCTACCGTTTTACGGTCCTTCTAATTGAGTATTGAGAAGACAGAGCCATTTTAGCATCAAAATGCTAGAAAAACAACGTGTTCTAAATGTTTCATTGAGAGAAGAAACCTATGGAAAATTACCCTAACAAAGCATATGGGTCTTTGATTCTGCACATATGGGTCCTTGATTCTGCACATATTCGTGTCAGTTCTGCAGCTTCTGTCAACTTTGGCTGGAGAGAAAACCTCATGGGTTTGTTTGTTTTTTCCTGAGGTGGATGGAAAGAGCTTCTGTGTCTGTTTTGTTTCAGAGGTTTTTGCATCGTTGTAAGGGTAATGATAAGTCCGATACACCTGCCATAGTGGCACTGTCCTTTGTTGATTTTTATGCCAACACCCGTGAAAGAGGAAAGAGTTGGAATGGGAGGGCAGTTTAAGAGAAAAAAATAGGTGAACATGGGTCTGAGACCACAAAAAGGCATTTGAAAGGAGAAAAACATTGGTTGCATAAGTGTATATTTTTTGGGTGTTTTTTTCTCTTAATTTACAAAGGAAATCAATAAAATAACGTAAGTATGTAAAAATAATCCTATGGCTAAGCCTTTGCAGAAAGGCTGACTTCCCTCATACGGTTCTCTGAGACAGCAGAGAGGAGCCAGCTCTGACCCAAAAGCTGTCTCTGGTAACTCAGCTAATAAGACCTGTCCTGCAAGCTTTGGAGTCATGCCTGTTTTAATGCAGTTCATGCAACTTTTGAATGTGGTCTAGCTCATCTCCTGCTGCCTCTCAGCACAGAGAAGGTTTGGAAAGTGCAGGTTGTGACTACTCAGTTGTATTGGGATGTCCTGGAGGCTGGGCATTGTTACCCTGGCCACAGTGGAGCACCGGAGATGGGATTCACCCTACCAGATCTGCACTGGAGTTACTTACCCTGGTTCTCAGCCTTGGGTGGGAAGAAAGGCACTTATCCTAAGGGTGAATCTCCTGGTCTCCTGCTTTCCACTGACTGTACAGAGCACCAGGGGTGACTAGATCAGCTGTAGATCTCCAGTTTCAGATGAAATGGATATTCCTGCAGTTTACTGACTACCCTGCCTGCAGAGTGGGACAAATGCTGATTCAGGAGGCATTTAATGAGGTGACAGTCCTTGAGAGAAAGACATTAGCAAAGGAAAAAAAAAAGGAGAGTTTAGCTATGTTAACTGCAAGCAGAATCTTTGCAGGTAGTTCATTAAAATGAGAAGTATCAGACAAATGTTTTCCTGTAGGAGATAGAGGGTTTCGCTTGGCTGGTGAGTTCAAACCCATATTTCACCCATAATTTGAAAAGCTACATATTTTTAAAATCTACTAGTTCTGTGTCTTGCACACGTACAACACACGCATTCTTGTCCTCACAGCCCATATCCTGCCTGTTGTTGCTGACCAGTGCATGCTCATGAGGTAGACGTGCCAAACCTGTGAGTTCAGGGGCTGCGGATGCAAAGGGATTTTGTGTTTGTCTGTACAGACAGGTTATATGTGTGTACAGCAAGGGACCAGTTAAGAGTCTGGCTTCCTGCTGTAGGAAACACAGAACAGGACTGTGTGTACCTGGAACAAAAGCAGCTCCAAGCTTGGAGAGCTTGTTTGATCAACAGATGGGGCAGACATGGTTTTGGGGAAAGGAATAATGCTGGAGCAAGTGGTCATGGTGTTGGGTTGGGCATGTCGCACCAGTGCTGTGGCTTTATGTATAACAAATCTGTTCAAAATGTGCAGAATGATTTGGAGTGTGTAGGATGTTACCAGGGAGAGGGGGAAAACATCACAAAAGGGCTATGTTTTATTTTTTTTTTCTAACCCAATGATTCTTTTTGATCATTCTGATTGTGATTCAGGCCAGAAGAATCTGGGCAGACTTGGGAAAACTGTAACACAGCAATTCAGTAACACAAAGCCAAAAAGCTTGACCTTTGGGGGTTTCTGGACTCAAATATTCAGCAGAAAGTAGAAAAGAATGAACAGAAAATTGCGGGGAGGGACCTCGGGTATTCTCTTCTTGAATCTGTGTTAGCTGGAGGTTTCTGCTGCAGCCATCAGTGTCCAAGGGCAAAGTTGCTGTCCCTAGTCAGTCCCTGCTGCCCTCCCTCCCTTGCCCTGGGTTTACATCTTCACTCATGTAGTCATACCCTGAGCCAGTCCTGGCAAAATGATCCAGTTTATGGAAAATCATCCATTAAAAAAAGCCATTAAGCAAACTGAGGCATCCTGACTGAACTAGATAGAGGAGCTTTTACAGCTCTGGCAGGTTGGGGAGGAGGAGGCAGTCCTGGCTCAGCCTCAGCCAGCATTGATGTGTGTTATCATTCTGGCTGTGCAGCTCTGCTGGTAGGCAAACACCTCACAGACAGCACAAGAGGAAAACGGATCAGTTGGTTTGTACCCAGGCAAAAGCAAACCCTGAATTCAGATTTCCATGCATCCTCCCAGGTCCTTCTGAAGCAGTGTTCAGTGTTGTACAGACCTCTGAGACCCTGTGCTTAGAGTTAGGGTGCAGTATTACTTTGTACCACCCTGAGTTGGCTGTCACTGCTTGAGATGAGCTATGTGTGTGAGTCGTGCAGGGACGTCAATCAGGAGAAGGGGTTTTGAGCAGCATGCTGGCTGCTGTGTTAGGAGGCAGTGTGAACATGCCTTGGAATTGGAGGGGCTTGCAACTGCAGTGCCCTGAAAGGTTTATCTTTTCATCAGGATCGAAACCTCTTCCTCTGACCCCATACATGCAAGCAAAGGAGATTGTTTTGTTGCTGAGATCTGCATGTTTTGTCAACAATGCAGGATAAGGGTTTCCCTGCCTTGGGTACTATAGGTGGGAGGGCATAAGAGAGCTCTGCACCTTCAGCATGGGTAAGTGGGCTGAGCTAACACAGGTGGGATCCTGGAGTAAGAGAAGCGATTGTTAAATGTGGCAAGTGTGGGTTTGTTCTGCCAAGTCACTGCTTGAGGGGAGAACAAAGGTAGGTGTTTGGCACAAAGTCCTCACACCCTCTGAGCTGAGGCAGGACTTGTGTTAGGTGCTAAGGTACTTCCATGCTCAGCATCCCAGAGGGCTGTTTTATGTAGAGGGAGAGCTGCTGATGGGTGGAATGGGTAGGTGATGTCATTTGGTAAAAGACAGAAATAAAGGCTATTCTGGTGTGTAAATAAACTCTCTGTTCCCCCAGAGATTCTTTTACCAAGCATAACATGTCTGTGGGGGAAATAAAACAAAGATCTTTAGCTTAGAAGCAAAGCAATGTAGTCTACTGATTTTTAGTGGTTGTATTTGTTTCTTACAGAAACCATCTTAGTGATGGTTGTGACAGATACAGACAGTGTGTGGCTCTATGTCAACATGGTCCTATTCCGAAGTAATGCTGATTCTGCCCAGCTCTGGCTGCAACCTTCATTACAGTGTAAGCACTCTTCAGTTTTGTTCCCAGGAAACAGTTGAGATGCCTGAGGCACACAGAGGTGGAACATTCAGTTGCAGAGGTACATGGCACCTTCCTCAGTAGCATTAGTACATCAGTAGCCAGCTGTCACTCTCCTGCAGCAGGGTTGTTGCAGTCGTGTCTTTGGCTCTCCTACTTGCTTCCTTGCGTCACTGGAGCTCTTTATTTCATTTTGCAGGACTTGCAGAGTGCTAAATCTGGGCCCAGGAGTGTTATTTTTAGAGTCTTGAAAATAGGCTGATGTACCAAAATAGATTTTTCTCACAGTTTAATAAACCATTTATTGATCTGGGGAGAGAGGGGAGGATGGCAGTGACACAGACGGGGTTTTCATGTCATCTCCTTGGTCATATAAGGAGCAGACGATCCATCTGTGGTGTTGGCATCCTCCAAGAGCTCCATGTACATTGCCCCATCCCATTCTTTCCCTTTGATCTACTTCCAAAACTCATCTTTCCTTACCCACCCACTTTTCCTCCATTCTACCACCCGCTGCCCTTTAGCACTGCCCCAGATGTCGTCTCCTGTGCCTGCTGCCTGCACTGTCAGCTGCACGCAGATTGTGTTTCCCTGAATCAATTTGAAGGAGCCATTGAAGGAAGTGGATTTCAGTCAGATGCCTACTGTTCATGTCTCGGATTCTGCCAAGATGGGTTTCAAGAGTTCACATTCCAACTAGGAGGCTTGTTCAAGGTCTAAAGCTGGGCAGATGCTGCAGACTGGCACTCCAGGGAAGTGTTTTGTGCTGGGCTTTCTGACCATGTCTGTCTCGTCCTGTTGGGAAGGATGACTTACCCAGGGCTGAAGGACTTGCACTGACTTTGAAATCATCATGGAGGCAGTCAGTGCTGTGTTACCTGAGGTAGGTCATGGGGGCTGAGGTCAGCTGAGAGGTGATGAAAAATGAATTTAGTCCTCAACTCTGTATCAGAAAGGGAAGGGAAAGGGAAGAGAAGGAAAAAGAAAGAGGAAGGAAAGAGAAAAGAGAGGAAGGAAAGGAAAAGGAAAGAGAAAGGAAAAGAAAGGAAAAAGAGGTGGGGTTTGAGGCAAGGAGACAGAAGCCGTCTACCTTGAAGTGCTGTGCTTGCAGGATGCCCTGTATTGAAGTGAATGGAGGTTGCTAACCCTTTCCTCTGACCCTGGGGACTCTATGTTACAGAAAGTGTGAGTGAGCAGATGGATTTTGTTAGACTTGGAAGAGCCAGTTTTTAAACTGAGAAAGCTTTCAACCTTGTCTTTACAGAGTGGTGTTGACATGGAGCTCTCTGTCTTTTATACTGCTTGCCTCTTCCCTCCTTCTCTCCCCCACATGCAGTATAGTGTTTAAAGCCCATCTGAGCACTGACCACCTAGTTTGTCACACTGAATGCTTTCTATGTATCTTACCTCATATTTGTTTTGGCTTAAGATGTAACCCAGCCCCCCAAATGTTTACCGCTGGCCGAGCTCCCGCTGACATCTGCAGGAGAGCAGTGGGTCCAGCTGCTGACCGCAGTGATCCCGGCAGCAGCTGCTGCCTGCTTTGCGTATGGGCCTTCTCAAAGACATCCTGATCCTGTCTTGAGTGTGGAGTGTGTTGTTACTAATGTCCTTCCAAGATAAAAGACCACAAAGATGACCACCACTTACAGACTAATTAGCCAGTGAGACTCCATCTCATTTGGTATAATCCAGATGTTATCCTGTTAGTTTCAAGGCTGTTACTCAAGTGCAGAGTTGACACACAGGAGTTGAGAGCAGGTCTGCATCCCAGGCTGTTGTCGGGGAGGCTGTCAGTCAGGGCTTTGATGGGGTGTGTGATCTTCAGCCAACACAGCTGTGCTAAGAAGACCTCAGCATAGACTTCTGCTCGTTACACCAGCAAAACCTTGGTTTTACTGGTATTGCTGATGGGGGGGGGGAGAAGCTTTCCTGCAAGTTGCTGCTAGCATGAGCTCTGTCAGTGGTGACCCCCCCTTTACCCATGCTGCAGACCCCAAGCCTCCCTGGTGAGAGCTGGCCTAAGTGGGTGCAGTGGTGAGGTTCCTATTGGGAAGCCGGGACTGTACTTGCTTTCATTATCTTTTTTAGGAGCCTTTTGAATGCAGTTTCTAAAACGTACATCTTGTTCCCAAGAAGACTTTGATCTTGTTAATCTTTTCATCTATATGTCAGTCTGTTGTGTGAAAATGCTGGAACATGCTCTGCTGTGGTGTGGGGTTTCTTTGGGGTTTGTTTTCATTCTTTTGCATAGTTTAGAGATTTTTTTTCCCCCGAGGCTCTCCTTCTTGCTTGAGTCTACATGAAAGTTGACCACGGACGTGGCAGCTTTTGGAGTGCCACTTTAGGCCATGTCTTTGAATTTTCTTTGCAGGGATTTCCTGATAGAAAATTAAAACCATTCTTTTTCTTTCTTCACATTAAGATAAAGAAAGCATCTTGGGTGAGTCTGCACATCCAGTTCTGAGCAGCCACGAGCTCTCTCTGCCTATCTCCACCAGGTGGGATGCATGCCAGCTTTCAACCTGAAGTCTTGTGGTTGCTACATCATGAGGCAGAGTCTGGACTAACTAACCTGTTCCCTGTCTGTGTTACTGGGTTGTGGTCATTTGCGGGTGTGCTGCTGTGGTTGTGGTCATTTGGAGACTTTGAGGCGTGGACAATATGATTAAATCTGTCTGCATTTGGCCACACAGACTTAGCCTTGATTGTGATCATTTACATATGCTCTTCTCCCCTAGTTCTTACCATAGGTTTAGACCTCAGGCTGTGCTTTCATACTTATAACTATGCTTTCCTAAAATGTCCATCTGCTTCTGATAACCCTTGTGTAGATGCAGTCATAGCTGTGAAACGTAATGTTCTGTGATACAGCTTCAATCCAAGAGAAAGAGGAGGAGTCAGTTGGGCACTCAGAACTGTACCTCCTATTCATGGCTCTCAAAATACAACCTTTGTAACAAGTCACTACTGCTGAGCCACATCTGGATTTCTGAGGTAGTTGGACCCTCATTGAAGACAATGATGTGATCTTTCCTCAGTGTAAACTAGAAATTTCCTAATAATTGATAACTCAATGGTAATAGTTGATCACCAGGGAAAGGAACTGATCTGTTTGGTTCCGTATGTAATTGTGAGAGAGTTTGACTTGTAGGGATGGGCTGGTGAGGAGAAGGTTGGAGCATGGAAGGCAGCCATGTGGGAAGTGTGCCACCAAAGCACTCAGCCTGCTTTGAGCATCGTCTCCAACGCAGATATCCTTGCTTTAAAACACTTCTGCATGGCGCAGTGCTGTGCTTGAGGACTGACCGAGGTCTCTCACGAAGCATGCTTTGTGTTGGCCTTTCAGAGACTGAGACACCAGGCAATACCTCAAGATCTTTGAATATTTGTCGTCCTTGGTATTGCTGACCCATTGCAGGTAAGTGCAAACTTCTTGGTTTATAAAAATGTAATTAATTTCTTTTTCTGCCTCTATGTTTTGCCTAGGTCCTGAGGGAGACAAATAAGTTGGCTGAAATGGAAGAACCACCTTTGCTGCCAGGGGAAACCATTAAAGACATGGGTATGTGAAGAGGAAATTTCTTGTTGTTTGTGAACCAAAATAGAATAGCCATAGAACAAAATATATTGGCAGTCACTGACATCAATGTCATCAAATGGCTGATGTTTTGAGAACCACAATCAGGTTGTTACATTCATAGATTAATCAAGTTAATGCGCGTCGCATGAGCCAAGGTAACTGTCTTCCCTTACCATGTAGCAATTACAAGGCAATTCAAGGTACCTTAGCATGAGGGATGAGGTGGGTTGTACAGCTTTGCATTTGCTGCTTCCGGAGAAGATATGGATTGACTGTTTCAGGTTGTTTTGCCACAGGGTAACTTCTTATGTTGACACAACATAATTGTGTGCCCAATCTCTGTCACAGGCTAAAGGAGAGGATACAGTACTCTGGCAGGGAACTTCCTATGATACAGGGATGAGTTTTTATTGCTGCTGTTTTTCACCCAGCTGTTCTGACATGCACCATGTTTGCTGATGCATTCCATTCTGAAAGGTTGAGTAATGCCTCTAGACTAATTTTCTGTGGAAGATTTTGCCTTCACTAGTTTACCATATTACCTTCCTCTTAAAATGATATGGAATAGTGCAATATCAGTCCTAAAAATAAAAAAGAAATTAAAATACCTCACCAAAAAGATGCACCCAACAACAATGGGAAGAAAGGCAAAAGCCTGTCAACTCAATGCTTAATCCTTTTCTCCACTCCTTTCCTAAGGATGCTGAACTCCTACTTCAACCATGCACTGCAGATGGACACCTAACTCTGTCCAGAGGCCCATCTAGCTCTGACAACAAGACTAGGTTTTGGTTCCTGGGGAATAGTGTAAGAGATCAGAGTTACCAGTGCTTTATCTGTTGACAAATGATGTGATGAGGCATGCAAGCCTGAGACCGAGTGGCTTTTGGAGTTTCCCAGAGAGCAGCTGCCTGGTCCAGCAAAAAGTCGAAGGCAGCAAAAAGCAAAGAGTTATTATTCATCAGCAATAATTATTTCCTGTTAAAAGTGTCAAGAAAGGCAAATGTAATTGTCTTTGTATTTTACAGGGAAAGGAAAAAATACTGTTTCAGGCAACCCAGTAACCTAGAGTAAGATTGGCCCTGTAAAAGACAGGAATTTCATAATTCATAAATAAAAAAGACAAGGGAATTAGTAAATCCCAGTATGTAGTATCTTTCTCCTACATGGATTCTCTTATATCTACCAAAGACTGAGCTGATTAGGCTTTCCCTTGGTGTTAGCGCTAATACAAAACCTCTCTATTATACTTTTCATCCATTCTCACAAACAGTGGTTTCAGTGCTTTGGAGATCCCTGTTTATCAGAGACTGCTGAAATCACACAGTGTGGTGGGGTTAAGGTCAGACAAACCATGCAGGTACCTGTGTACATGTGCAGTGTAATTAAGTAAAATTGTTTCCTTAGGAAAGCAAGCTAATGAAATGCAAATGTGAAAGGTGCAGTGGCTTACAGGCTGGCAAGGCTGGCGTTTGGGATCGTGCCTGGGATTCCTTACCTGGAAAACATTTTTCTAGCAGCGTTACTCAGAAATCCTGTTCTCTTTTGGACACAAATGCACACTTTTATTGGTACATTTTGTTGTGGGGTTTTAAAAAACATTTTGAACTTCCATTTTGAATAATGGGAACTCCAGGGGAAGAACCAAGCAGGCTGCCCTCACCCTTGTTATGCTTCGTGAGTCTGCTTTTAGACCTCTGCAAACCAGTCTTTGAAAAGAAGTGATTACTAATCAGCCAATAATGAAACACTTGGTTTAATTAGAACTGGCTAGAAGCATTTTGTGTTTCGTTGTCCTTCTAATGAATGCATGTGAATTGAAATAAATGATTAATTGCTAGCACATATATAGTCATTTATTTTTAATAAAAAAATCTGTGCTATGTATTTTGCTCTGAATCAGTCGCTCCTCATGTTTTAAAGATCTTTCCCATGTCCAAATCTCGAGCCTCAGAGAAGACTATGCAAAAGCAGAGCTGGTATTAGGGTGATTTAGTTATATGAGTTGCCAGTGCCCTGGAGCAAGGCAGTCTCTCTCCCTCCCTCCCTTCCAGCTAAATCTCATGGGAGAATGGTAGCAGAAATACAGGTCCCCATCCTGACACCCCAGTGTGCTTCATGTGCATGGTGACTGCCACCTGGATGGGACGCAAGTAGTCTTCCTGACTGTACACAGCTCTTGCAGACTGGATCCTGTAGGGTTTGGAGGCTTGAGGCAGGGAGTCCTTTTATGGATCTGGCATCTCTGGACAATGGGTTTTCTTCTGAAAGGATCTTTGTGTGTTTGAGGAGTATCATTACTTGTTGGTCATAGCATAAACTATTGCCACAGCACAGCCAGGCAGCAACTTCAGTGACAGAAAACACGATGGGCAGTGAGGAGGGGGAGGAGAACAACTTAAATGTTGGTGTTTTTAATTGATATAAACCAGAAGGGCAGTTAGGGGAGGTGTTTGCTGTGGAAAACCAGCAGCACCTCTTGCCTTTTGCTGGAACAAGTGAGAAACGTTTGAGGCCTTTTAAGAAGGGGACTGCTTTGAGTCACCGTCACTCAGGCTCAGAAATAATTGGATCGTTGCAGAGTAACTTGATCGCTGACTTCAGACTTGAAATCACCAGCAGTTGGGTGTTACACAGATTCGTGGCTGCTGTAGCTCTGCTGGCTTTTAGCACAAAGGCCTTCACCCCAGGGCTGACTGTGTGCAGGGGTCTGCAGAAGGACCCAAACATCCTGAAAGCCCATGTAGGAGGACTGCCTTCACCTGTCCTTGGTGGCACAGACCGGCTTGTGGATGATCCTCAGCTTTTATGCAGATGGCTATCAGCTTCAAATCCTGTATCTAGGCAAGGAATCATCTCATCTTCTTGTGCATGATATTCTCAGATACTGGCAAAACATTGTTCAGTAAGAGCAAACAGTTTGCAGCTGAATGCTGGATTTTTCCAGGGGTAGAGGTAGGATTCTAGGTGATGATACTTGCCTGGAGTTCAGTTTATACCCAAACTCTTACCTTCTCCACAGAACTGAAACTTGAATGTTAGCTCTAGGCTAGAAGCCCAGTTAAGCTAATTTTCATTTAATGCTTTAAAAAGTAGAGCCTGCAAATATTGTTGCTATCATAATTCTGTTCTCATAAATTAACCATGAAATTAACTTCTTTTTTTCCCTTTTCTTAAAGCGAAGGATGTTACTTACATCTGCCCCTTCACTGGAGCAATCAGAGGAACCCTTACTGTTACCAATTATAGGCTGTATTTTAAAAGCATGGAACGGGTAAGCTTTTGAAACCACCTCCTTTTGTTGGCTATTCAATATTTAGACCTAGGTGTTCTTTGAGAGTAATTCTGTGGGAATCATAGCTATAAATTTGGGAATATAGGCATAAGGGAGCAGGAGCTGGGGACTTTTCCCCCTCCCCTTTTTAAACTCACAAATTTCAACTGTCTACAGGACCCTCCTTTTGTCCTAGATGCATCTTTAGGTGTAATCAACAGAGTGGAGAAAATTGGAGGTGCTTCCAGTCGTGGTGAGAATTCCTACGGGCTGGAGATTGTATGCAAGGTAAACTTCTGTCTGTGTTTTGCAAGAGGGGAAGGGGGAGCATATATTTTAAGAGGTTTTCTCCGTAGGAAGTTCTGCGAAGCATTTCAGTCAGTAAAATTTCACACACTTCAAAATCCATCTGATTTTAAAAGTAGTTTTCAGGGTTCTTCAGCTCCACTCATTGTAGATAAGATATGCCAGCCTGCTTGGCCTAGGATATGTAGAGCAGTTCAGTGCAATAACAGAGTGGTACAGATGCAGTTTATGCATCCTGAAATGTTCTCTGTCTGAGCCCAATTACCTAATCTCAGTTATGTGAGGAAGCTAAGTCTTTAGCTGTTTATGTTACTCTCTAACTTGCTGTACCATCATCATATGCTTGAACTTGATAGCTCCTTTCCTGCTGGTGGCTTTTAAGCTGTTTACTACAAGAGTTTGAGGTGTAGGTTTGGCTGGAAAATCTTGGCATCTTAGAGATGCTTTATTTAGCTTCCAAATCTGATTTTGTAGATGACTATGGAAAGGAGGTCCTGGGTTACCACTCTTGATAGAAATTGCTGCTGTGCAAAGTGGAGGAGTTTTCAGTTTCAGAACATTCTCTTGAGTGCTCAGAAATGGAAGCTTTAAAGGAAGGTAGCATTGGTTGTTTTTCACCAGACTGGCTCCCTCCATGCAGCAGCTGTGGAGGTACTTTGTGAGACAGTCCCTTCCAGCTGCCTACTGGCACAGCTGGGCATGAGAGCCCAGTAAGAGCTAGGTCTGTCTCAGAGTCCTGCCTGTCAGAGATAGCTTGTGCCTGGGCTCTCTCCTGGGCTTTCAGTAGGCAGAGAGCATCATGTGAAGGCAAGATTCTGTGATCAGGTGCTTGTGCACTCCCTCTGCTCCTCTGCAGTTGTGGCAGGCTTTGTTGGAGTCTGCAGACAACCACTGAACCAAGCCTAGAGGTGCAGTACAGCAGTGTTCGAAGTACCATATTAAATCAGTACCAGAAGGAGCATTGTGGTGTGACCCTATTTTGAATGCTGGCATTTGGGTTTTCCTTGAAGTGGTTCAGAAACCTGCAATTTGATTTCCCTCTTTTTTCCCTAGGATATTCGAAACTTGCGATTTGCTCACAAGCCTGAAGGGAGAACAAGGAGGTCCATATTTGAGAACCTCATGAAATATGCTTTCCCAGTTTCAAATAATCTGGTAAGTATTTTCTTCTCATTTTTTACCAAAAGACACAGATGTTCAGTGCCATCTACTTGGTACAGTGCTCACGTGGGCGCATTTTGTTGAAGGAGGAGAAATGCTGGGTTTAAAATCTGGTTTAAAATTGATTCTGTAGGAGTTTAGAACATACATAAACCAGGAAAAAATACTACTGTGGTGCTGGATTCCTTCATGCACGGTGAATGGCTTACTGATACACCCTCGTAACACAGGGAAAAATACTTAAAGCTCAGTGATATCCATCAAAGGTTTACAGCTAATGGTGTTTTCACTGCCCCAAATCTGGAATGCAGTTAGTCTGCTCTGTCACATTATAACATTGCAATTGCTGCTTTAAGTACTGGTTGAAAGGATTTAGTTTGTAATATGTAAAAGTGTTCTTGCCTGAGTAGTCTTTTCTTTCTCTAATAATAAGGTCCTTTTGTCCATGAAGTTCTAAGTAGTAGAAAAGCAAGGTCAGGTGTATAGAGGAAAGTACATTGTTTTACTAATTGCCTGCTATGGGAAGTGTGTAAATCTTTTTCACAAAGCCCTAAAAGTCGTGAGTTACTATTTTAGATGCCAGACATCCTGAAAATGGGCTCTGAGGGGGCTTTTAACGGTAAATTTTCTTTCTTTCAGCCACTTTTTGCATTTGAGTACAAGGAGGTTTTCCCAGAAAATGGATGGAAGGTGTATGACCCCACTTGGGAGTACAGACGACAGGTGGGTATTGTGCCATGTCCTTCCTCATCTTCTCTCCTCTTCAGAAATGAGGGTCTGTGCAGTAATACAATTACAGGTCGCATGGAGCAGCGGATGGTCGTGCTGACACGTGTCACGCAGGCTGGGTTAGGACACTGTTCCCCACACTGCACTGATTGATGGCAGCACAACAGCTTTAGAGACGATCACATCCACTGATGGAGAATACTCAGGCTGCAGAGAGCTGCCTTTAGGCTTTGGTAGAAAAAGCTATTGCTCTGGCTTAGTCATGAGCTGAGCCACTGCTGGCAGTGAGGAACCAAAGGTGCGTTTTGTAGGTACAGGCATCCCATTGTTAGGGTTTCACGCCTCAGCTCTTGCTTGTATGAGTTTTGTCTCCAGTTTTTCCTGTCTCAAACAGGAAATTGGAAGGCAAAAAAAAAAATAAATACAGAGTGTCTTCATTTTCTTGGGGAATCAGCACAGAGATCAACCTAGAGAGTGTTCTCATTTACCACAGCTTGGAAGAGACTGTTGCAGTGTGTCCTGAGTATACTGGTCAAAGGTATTAATGAAGTGGCAGGCTGTCAGTTAGGAATCCTGCCTCCCTGGTGGAAAAGATGGGAGAATTTTGTTGTTTATAGTGAAATCACTCTTGTTGTAAAATTCTCAAGTGACAGAAACAGCACGATTTGCCCTGGACAAATAAACTTTTATCTCATCCAGATCTACCAGGATAAAATCAATTTTCCTTTGTAAAAGGAAGAAAATTTAAGCCTCGTAATTTAAAGATTTATTTGGGCCTTTCCCACAAGCAGAAGAAAACCAGACCTTTGTCCTAGCCTAGTTTTTCATCTGTTTCCTGGCATCCAAAACCAAAGGAAAGGATTTATTTAAATAGCTCTAGTCTTCTAAAAGCTGGGCATGCCTTCTAAATTGGTTATCTAGGCCTGTCATTAACAGATGGGGAGAGAGTGCTTCACTGTTGGGGGTGATTTGTTCCCTCCTGAAATAGCTGCCTAAGATAAATCCCTGGTTCTAGGCTTCTAATTGAAAGTGAGATGTATTGGATGCAAAGTGTGTGTTTTGCAGTGAGATACCACAACCTAAAATCCTAGTAGAGACAAACTCTGATCATTTGTAATCAGTGACACACGTTGTATCTAAGGTCAACTTTGACTAATAAGACCAGATAATGCAGCAATTGCTGCTCTGTTTATAATTCACCTCTTTCTTAGTAGTTTCTTTAAAGGAAAGATCTGTTTACAAAGAATGATCTGCAGCCCAAGCTGTATGGGCAAGGTACTTGTGTATAGGGCTGGTAACTTTGGAGTAAAGACTAAAGAATACCCGTGCTATCAAAATAATCTTCATTAAAAAGCCCAGCATTCACTCAGCCAAGCTTCAGTTAAAACAGACTGTGTACAAAAGATGTTCTTACAATACTTGGAAAGAAGGAAAGGTGACCCTTGAGAATTTGGAGGTAAATTAGTCCAATTTCTTAATCTTGGTATGTCTGTTTTTAGAACACAAGCTTCTCTGTCCATATTAGTTTTTATACTGGGATTTGCTGTACCTTAAAGTTGGCAGGAGTTTGGTTGTGTGGTGAAAAGATACATAAATTTCCATGCATGTGATTTGCAGCTCTTCATGGCCTTTTTGTAAAGAAAACTGAGACTCAAGGTAGCCCTGTTGTGTGTGAAGCATGTTTCAGTGGAGACACTGCTGCAGTGTGTCCTTTTGTTACTGCCTGCTTCTGTATCGTTTCTGGGTGGACAGGAAAAACTGCCTTACTGCCCTTATGTCAAGAAACCAAACTAATGTCCATCTGCTGAAGCCCCCCTCATTTGCTTGCATTGGTAACTGCAAAAATGAATCCAAACCTGGAATTTTCAGCCATGGCCTATCTGAATTATACCCATGATGGGCCACAGCCATTACCATTCCAGATCACACAATCCATCTGTTCCAGTAGCTTATCTCCAAAGTGACCAACACCAGCTGCTGAGGAAGAGGCAGACCATACTGCAGTAGATGTTTATGTTGTGAGCTGGCCAGGAAGAGAATTTCATCCTTTTTGTTAGATTGATTTAGGTCCTGCAGCATGAAGCTTTATGTCCTCTCCAAAACTTGTAGGTATTTCAGGCTGTTTGTTTAATTTCAGCATTTATAACTATGGATGTTCAACTTATCTCTGTGAATGTCTTAGCCTTTCTTCTTAATCCAGCCAGGTTCTGTTAAAGCAATAACAAATACTAAAGTAAATCAGGATTATGTCCTGAAATGGCAGCAGGGATTTGTTAAGAGTGAAGCACCACTGGCATCATCAGATCAGATAAAGGGATTACTTGTCTCTGACTGTATGAATTGTGACCAGAAATAGAGAAGCAAGACATATGTACTATCTGCAGGACCTTTTGGAATTGGTTTAAAAGCCATTAGAGAAGAGCTGGCCTAGGGCATAAACAGCCCAGCAGTATGGCCAGGCATTGGTGTATCCTAGGCTGGGTTGGTTGTTTCCCTGTGGGAGCAGGAACAGAGAGGGGAGCGGAGCAAAAGCAGAAGCCATGCATGCTACCAAGCATCCAGAGAGGACATTCAGGGAGGATCCATGGTAAGCTCTATGTCTGCAGTCATAGATATGGCAAGTTTGTGCATGGCATGATTCATGGCAGGGGGGTTGGAACTAGATGATCTTAAGGTCCTTTCCAACCCTAACTGTTTTATGATTCTATTATTTATTATAATTTCTGTTTTCAGATGGACGTGTGTTGAGATGGCAGATTGTGGCAATTAGGAAGGATACTCAGTAAACCCCTGACTTCTCTGTTGGCATTCTTGGGAAGGTGGAAATATGTAACTTATTAAAACTCTGTGATTGTATAAAACCATGGGGAGTAATAAACAACCTGTGGAGAACAAAAGGAACTCAGAGAGGTTTGGGATTTATTCGGTAACTGGAATCGCATGTGGCAAATGAAATTTAAAACTGAAATTGCTCCCTGATTTTTATTACACGTGGGCTGGCAGAGTATAAAACAGAACTGCAAAGTGAATAAGGCTCAGTTGAAACCAAAAGGCCTTGAGATGCCTTTGGAGTAACTTAAAGCTTTCATTTTCCTTAACAAGGTGGGGAGCATTTGGAAAATATTATACAAGGGGTTGTGAAGCAGGAAATGTGTGATGTTTCCTTACAGAAGTCATGCTCGTCTAATCCTGTGCTCTGGTTCTATGTACCAGGGAGCCTCAGTGTAGGGCTGGGGTTGCTGCTTTCAGAGGGAACATATAGAAATTAATAATTCAGAAAAGGAGCTGACCTGTTTTGAGGTTAAAAGAAGTGCCCAGCATTAGTATGCAAGCGTGGAAAGGTAGAGCATGAGAACAGTATCCTACAGAGGATTGTTTGGTGTAACCTGGGGGAGTAAAATGACAACTAGCTGTTAAATGTTCCATGGTTTAACTGGGGTCCTGCTTATGCTCATTCTGTCTCTACTGCAAAACAGCTTGCAGCTCTCTTGTGCTAAGCGGACACAACTTGGGCCGAGTACATGGCAGAGGGACCAGCTTGGCTCTGGCAGCTGTATCCTGTGTTGGTGCAGGAATGTGCCTGAGCTAATGTGCTCGGCTTCTTGGCATCTCATGGCTCAAACCAGCTTGGAGAAGCACTGGTGTGTGACTCAGGACCCTGCCTGTCTTGCACGCTGCGGCTCAGGATGTGGCTAAGCTCAGAACTGATCTACTGGATCCCAGAGATTTGATTGTGTGTAATTTCAGCAAGGATATTGGCTTTTTTCCTGTCAGTGAAAGAGCCTCATGTGCTTAAGCTTGAACATGGGCTTTGCAAGGTGGTGGTTTCAGTGTCATGCTGGTGTGTCTTCAAACAGTTTTTCCCTGCAAATGAAGAAACTCCATCTTCTACAGCATGTGTAGGTCAAGTGATAACTGAGCACAAGACACTAAAGTAGGGCATGAAAGACCTTCCAGAGGGAAATCAAGTCTGGTTTGCATGTGGAGGTGACACAAAGGCTGCATATCTGTGGTTAGATGATAGTTGTAAGGAGCGTTCCCAAGCACTGGGGCACCTTCATCACAAGTTTCAGGCATAGCTTCATCCAGACTATTACCATCCCTCACTTGAGTGTGTGTGAGCATCTTTAGTCATGCACAGAGATATTCTTCCAGCAAAACATGTGCAGATTGAATGAAGCAGTTACTCACTGGCTAACACAAACATTTCATGATGTTGTTTTCTTTCTTGTAACCTCGAGCTCAGCAATCCCCATCTGAGCAATCCTCTTTCTCTATCTGCAGTTACACATTTCTTGTCTTCCTATGGATTTGCACACAGCTCCTTCTTGTGGCTTTGCAGTGTCCTGGGCAGACTCAGCTTGTGATTGTGCAGCTGGGCCATAGCAGAGCTGGGACCTGAAGAGGTCCTGGTGGAGCAGAGAAGAGGGGGCACTGCAAGCCCAGCTCACCTGTTCCCAAACATGGGCACAGTTCAGAGGCCGAGGAATCACCAGTAGGCAGTTTGAACAAACTGCCGTGTTTGGAGAATAAACGAGTTTAATAGTGTGGATGTGAGATGTAGTCTCAAGTGAGAATGGTCATGGGCATATTTGATTTATAGACATGGCCACATTGCCTTCCTCACTTTGCCCTCTGGCAGCAACCAACCACGTGAATTCTCTTGACATCAGAGTCTAGTAGCAGCACTAATTCACCTGGAGAACCAGACCTTGTGCACCAGGCTCTGGTCACTGATGTGGACATCCAGCAGGCACATTCCCTAGAAGGTTCAGGACAATCAGGACCTGCAGCTAGTGAGGCAATCCTGGATTCCTGCTGCAGGTGCTGGGCAGGCAGCTCCCAGAGCCAGTTGTGAGCCTGCAGAGCCTTCTTCACTTAGAGTTCTAACTGGGCCTTAGCTTTCCTAACCTGGTCCTTAGTTTCCTGGACAGCATCCAACATGACAGCATGACTTACATCACCAACAGTTTGGGTTGGGTTGCTGTTAGACTTTCAGGTGCTTACAACTTATCTGGAAGCAGTGAAATGCATCTTGTATGAGGAAATACCAGTGTGCTTTATATCATGTTTAGCTTTTTCTATTGATTCCAGCTGGAGAAAGCACAAATCTGAAGGGGTATGAATAAATGCAGAACCTACACTGCATCGTGGCAAATGTTCTGGGAAGATGCAAATTCAGCTTCTCTTCCGGCCCACTTGGCTTATTTCTGTTTGCTTCGAGTCCTTAGAGAGTCATGATCAGAATCCAAAGCCCTCTTTGGGTGGTGCTGTGATTTGAGGCTCCAGTGCCAGCAGAAAGCAAACATTCAAAGGAAATGTGAATGTTGACACAGCATATTTTCTTTCTTTGGGGTGTCTTGGTTTAAACCAGGACACAGGGCTTGTCATGGATTTTCTTATTGCAGGGGAAAGATTTAATTCAAGTTGTCAGAGTGGCACCTGAAGGACTTATTGCTGGTTCTGGACCAAGCACTGTATACTGAAGCCATTCTGTCCAGCACAGCGAGGATGCTTTGCAGTGCCAGTGACTGCTTGATCTCTGTAAGCACTGACAGAGTTACAAGGTAGAATGAAAAGGAGCTTTACTTCCATGTAACTGCTTGTCAGCTCCCATTTTCCTTGCCAAGAATGTGCTGACAGCAGTTTGAATTCAGATTTGGGGGAGGTGAAATCTCCAAGCACTGCTGATGGATCTGTTGCAGTATAGCCGTGTACTTTTACTAGGACAGGACTGAGAACAATTTAGTCATTTGCCATTAGTTCGCTTCTGGATAGTAACCAGTTTGATCACAGTTGATGGACAGCTAAGACTAAGAGTTTTGCTATTCCCTTCTGGACAGCAAAGCTGGTGGGCCAGGAGATACTATGGTGGCTGTGCACCTCTGAGCATGTTTTATTTGTCAGTAAGCTTGGACTATGTATACACAATATTTGATGCCTGTTTCTGCCAGTTCTTTTGCTTCAGGCACAAATAGGGTTTTGGAGTATTCATGATTCTGGCAGCTCTGTTGATTTCCTTGTAGTAACATTCCCTTCCCAGGGAGGGCCCCAGGACCAGGGTGGCTCACAAGCAGGGTGTGTGCCTGGTGTCAGACAGAAGGTCTGTCCTCTCCTCCCATTTCTAACCATGACCTGTTTTGACAGCGTGGCTTGCTGCTCTGACAGGGACCCAGCTGCAGCCTGTGTGGGTTCAACCATAATTAAACCACAGCTCGTCTGACCTGAACTACATTTGTCATTTATTTCCTGTTGGAGCTGCAACAGTGGCAGTCAGTGCCCCACCACCCTCCTGAAAATGAAGTGCTCTTAATCAGAACAGGAGCATGTGTTGTTTTAAGAGCTGATGTTCCTCTAAAA
Source organism: Melopsittacus undulatus (assembly GCF_012275295.1). Lineage (NCBI taxonomy): Eukaryota > Metazoa > Chordata > Aves > Psittaciformes > Psittaculidae > Melopsittacus > Melopsittacus undulatus. The sequence goes on along the minus strand of NC_047528.1, from coordinate 10,778,266 downwards.
CAGACTCTGTGTTTAGCAGTCTCACCTTGTTCACTGCAGATCTGTCTTTGCCATAGAGATGCTTTGTATCAGTGCTCACCCCTGCTGCAGCAAGTGTCTGTTTAAATCTCCCCTTGCAGGCACACAGTAGCAGCCACACTGATTTGATCTGTTAACTCCCAGCGTCAGCCAAACTAAGTCCGCAGCTTGTCAGGATCATCCCCATTGTGCTGCAGGTGTTACCTGGAGCTTACCAGCTGGGAAGCTATTGAGCTGCTTCCTCATCAGGGCACGCTGTGCTCAATGATGTGTGTGGATTCCCCGCTCTCCCAGCCAGAGTCAAACTAGTACAACAGGAGCTTGGTCTGAGAGGAACATAGAGTCGCACATCGCTGTCCAGATCACGTACAGTCACACAGCCAGGACACACCATTGCTAGATTGATGGTGTTTTGAGGGGATTGCACAGCTGTGCCAGAAACACTGAACAAGGCCAAAACAGATTGATTTAGTTGTGGGGTGTTTTACTGCCTGTTTTCCTTTCTGTCTTTGCCTCCATCCTGTCTCATAACTCCCTTTTGCATCCCCAGTTTCCATTTACCATGTTTGAGCTAAGTGAGGAGTGTTGGTCACCCATTCTGTCTTGCTCCTGGATCTCCTGTAAGCACCATGATGAGAGTAGGAGATATGTTAAGGATGCTCTCAGAAGGATGATGTGTGTTGCCACATCTGTAGCCTTCACAGTTCTTTGCTGTAGGTGCTGTAGGTGAGCCTATCTGCAGTCTTCTTGTTTTCCTGTTCTTCAGTGATCTGAGTAAAACATGTACCTCTCTGAGAAGAGGCATGAAATGCAAGTCACCAAGATAATGCAGACCCAGGTTCCAGTCCTAAATGTCCTTCAAGTTGCCTTGAACTTCAGGTCTGAGGATTTGACAGTTCTGAGTGAGGTCTTACAGCAACTCATTGGCTAACCTGCTGTTGTTTCCTCCTTAGGGAATTCCCAATGAAAGCTGGAGGTTGACCAAGATTAATGAGCGCTATGAGCTGTGTGATACATACCCTGCCATTCTAGCTGTGCCTGTAAACATTCCTGATGAAGAATTAAAGAGAGTAGCATCCTTCAGATCCAGAGGACGCATACCAGTGAGTGGGACAAAAGAAACCACTTTTATGTGGCTTTGTTACATACCTTTGGGCCATAAATAATACCAAGATCAGGCTGAGTGGATTCCAGGGAACAAATAAATGGTCAATGGATAATAAAAGTGAAAGCAACGTGTTTGAGGAGTTAGCAACATAATCTGCTGGAACTACTGTTGTGAAAGAGATGTAGACTAAACCAAAATGAGAAGATAAGATAACTTAGCACAACCCAGACTGAATCTCAGTTCAGTTCCTGGGAAACACAAAGCAGCCCTGTTTAGCTGTTTACAATTGTCTGGCTGACTCTGACTTTCAGGATAGAGGAATACTTAATGATGATTTTGATGAAAATGCTTATTAAATGAAATTAAGACAAAACACATTGTTATGATGATCATTTCACTGGTAACTGAAAATACACTGGTTTACTTCTCAAGTCTATAGAAAATTAAATCTGTTCCCCTAGTGCTTAACTTTACATGGTGTAACTTAAAGCAAGACATAGCCCAGTGACTGCAGAGTGAGGAAGTGTGTTTGTGACTCAAGCAAGACAACAGTCTGCATCATATTTAAAAGTGAAGCTTAAACTTATTCAGTCACCTCTTGTTTGTTCAAATTTTGTGAATGCCACTACAATGAATGAGTAAGGACACAAGTGTTCTTTAATAGAATTCTGCCTCCTGGAAGCAGCTAATACATGGCAGGATTGGAGAGCAAAGCTATTACGGGTAAAACACTTCACTGGTTTAATGAATGCCATTTTTCCTTCATTTCTTTCTCATTTGTTTTCAAAGGTATTGTCATGGATTCACCCAGAAAGTCAAGCAACGATCACTCGCTGTAGCCAGCCAATGGTGGGAGTGAGTGGCAAGCGAAGCAAGGAAGATGAAAAGTACCTTCAAGCCATCATGGATTCTAATGCTCAGTCCCACAAAATCTTCATATTTGATGCAAGGCCCAGTGTGAATGCTGTAGCCAATAAGGTCAGCTGCTTTTTCCTGTCTAAAGCAGGGATGCAATAATTTAGAGCACATTTTCCACCACCATTTCAAATGATTGCTGAGGATCACAAAGGGTTTTCCCCTGTAAAAAGAATCTTATGTAGTGATCTGACTTTTACACCTTTACTGGTATCTGTAAGATCTCTGTGTGGCCACTAAAGGCCCACTTGGGATTAATCTACAACAGGAAATGAGATTAGATTGGAAGGGGAAAAGTCAAAGTAGTTCCGAGGTCAAACTGCAGAACCCTGGATCTTGCCTATCACTATTTTTCACTTCATGTGGTTGAAAGACTGCATCCTCTAACAGCACCAGAAGTCTGTCCCTGTTAACCCTGATGGGAGCAGGGGCTGCTCAGCACTTCTGAGAATCAGGTGTCATGATCTTTGAAACATACTTTCAAAATCTTATATTTTGAATCTGTGGATCTTTAAAGTGTAGGGATGTTGCTGAGTTCTTCCTGCTGTTAAAGAATCATAGAATAGTTTGGGTTGGAATGGATCTTCAAAGGCCATCTAGTCTAACACCCCTGCAGTGAACAGGGACATCTTCAGCTAGATCAGGTTGCCCAGAACCACATCCAACCTGGCCTGGAATGTCTCCTGGGATGAGTCTTCTACCACTTCTCTGGGAAACCTGGTCCAGGGTTTACCACCCTCACTGTAAAAAATGTCTTCTCTCTTTTAGTTTAAAGCCATTACCCATTATCCTGTCCCTACAGGCCCTGCTAAAATGTGTGCCCCCATCTTTCTTACAAGCCCCCTTTAAGTACTGGAAGGCCACAATAAGGTCTCCCTGGAGCCTTCTCTTCTCGAGGCTCAATAACTGTTTCCAGAGGTGCTCTGGACCTGCTCCAACAGGTCCATGTCTTTCCTGTGCAGAGGATGCCTGAGGTGGACACAGTATTCCATGTGGGGTCTCATGAGAGTGGAGCAGAGGGGGAGAATCACCTCCCTTGATCTGTTGGTCACGCTCCTTTTAATGCATCCCTAGATACAGTTGGCTTTCTGGGCTGTAAGCACACACTGCTGGGTTACATCCAGCTTTTCAGCCACCAGTAGCCCCAAGTCCTTCTTGACAGGGCTGCTCTCAATGCCTCCCAGCCAATATTGGTACTGGCATACTGCCCCAGCAGGATCTTGCACTTGGCCTTTTTGAGCCTCATGGGTCCACTTCTCAAGCTTGTCCATGTCCCTTTGGATGGCATCCCTTCCCTCCGGCCTGTCAGCTGCTCCTCTCAGCTTGGTTCATCTCCAGACTTGTTTGAGGGTGCACTTGGTCCTACTGTCTGTGTCATTGATGAAGTTATTAAACAGTACTGGTCATGGTGTCTCCTGAGGGACGCCACTTGTCACCAGTCTTCATCTGGACACTGAGCTTGTGGCCACTGTCCTCTGTGTGTGACCATCCAACCAATTCCTCATTCACCAGACAGTCCATCCATCAAATCTGTATCTTTCCAATACAGAGAGAAGAATGTTTTGGGGGACCATGTTAAAGACCTTAGAGAAGTCCAACATCCGTAGCTCTTCCACTGTCCACTGATGCAGTCACTTCATCATAGAAATCCTCTAAGTTGGTCAGGCAGGATGTGCCCATGGTGAAGCCATGCTGGCTGTCTCAAATCACCTCCCTGTCCTCCATGTGCATTAGAATAGCTCTTAGGAGGATCAGCTCCATGATCTTCCCAAGCACAGAGGTGAGGCTGTGAGGTCGCTTGTCTCCAGGATCCTTTCAACCCTTTTTAAAATGCTTGTCTCATGCCATCACTCTAGTCCCTGTTTTAATGGCAGAACTGCTTTGTTGCACTAAAGCTGGTGTTTTTCCTTATTTTGAAACTGTCTTTCCCTCTGCTTAGGAAAGGCAATTAGTGTGGGGGACATACTCCTGGAGCAGTATGGTAAATCTGTAAATGACAGAACAGCGACTCTAGTGAGCTAGCAGCTTGAATGGGGATAAATGATAATTACAGAGAAGAAGAAAGCTTGTAATGTGATATTCTTTGGTAAAAATTATAGCATTCATTAACTATTGCAGGAGAGAGACACAAAGTGTGTGCCTGTACATGTTTGTTCTCATTTGTAAGATAAATCCAGTGTTTTCTGCCTGCTTTAGAAGCACAATCACTGTGGTATTTTGTGAGCTGATGTTTGCTCAGGGCAAACGATGGGGATAAAGTATAAAATATGGATTTGCTTAGTGATTTGTATGTGGATTTTGTTCTGCAGGCTAAAGGAGGGGGCTATGAGAGCGAGGATGCCTATCAGAATGCAGAGTTAGTGTTCCTGGACATCCACAATATCCATGTTATGAGAGAGTCACTGAGAAAACTGAAGGAAATTGTGTATCCCAATATCGAGGAGACTCACTGGCTGTCTAATTTAGAGTCAACTCACTGGCTAGAGCATATCAAGGTACGCATCTCTGCATCCCCTGATGTGGCTCAGTATCTGCAAGTACCAGTCTGTTCACTGGGAAAGGTTATCCAGAGCCAGCTCCAGCAATTTGAAGACTTAAAATTTGTTTTCAGTTTATAAACAACTAAAACCATGATTTCATGGAATGTGGAATCTTGGAAGAGATGGGAAGAGGGATGGGTGTGGGGGTTGAAATACGGAGAGTTGGTGTTTTGGAAGTGAAGTGTGTTCTTGGTAATGCGTAACAGTGAAAGCCCTGGTTCAGGCACAGGAGTCCCAGAGTTTCCAAGCTCTTGACTGGAGGATCCTTGACATCCTGGTGTTACTGATGGTCCAGACCAGTAAGTGCTGGGAGTTTGTGACCCATCAGCTTTTCAGGAGTCTAAGCAGAGTCAGAATGAGTGGGGCAAAATTCTTCAGCTTCTCTGGGTGTTGGTTTTCAAATTCAAAGCTCTCTCTCCTATCAGTGTCCAGCTTACATTGTGAACCTGCTAATGCAGACAAGGGGCAGATCTGCTTCTGGGCAGTTTCAAGGCGATGGCCTTTTGTGTTTGTGTCAGACACAGACTGCTCCTGCTTTTAAATTCTGACCTCTTCAAGGTCAGAGCTTAATGCAAAAGCTCTTCTAGAGCTGTGCCTACACCACAGCTTAGATGTGTTGTCATCTGGCTGGAACAGCAGATGTGTTCACCAGTTTGCTGTTGTAGTTGGAACTGATTTACCATTCCCCTTGAGGCAGGCAGAGCCCTTGGTTTGCCCTGTGTTGTCACTGGCCATTTTTCATTTGCAGTCTCTGTTCCAAAGAGGTTTCGTAACTTCATTTTCCCCCTTGCCCTAGCTCATTCTTGCCGGAGCCCTTCGCATCGCTGACAAGGTGGAGTCAGGGAAGACATCTGTGGTTGTGCACTGCAGTGATGGCTGGGACCGGACCGCCCAGCTCACCTCCCTGTCTCTGCTCATGTTAGACGGCTACTACCGGACTATCAGGGGCTTTGAAGTGCTGGTGGAGAAGGAGTGGCTGAGCTTCGGCCACAGATTTCAGCTGGTGAGTGCCCAGCCCTGGGAAGGCACTGGACAGAAAGTTATTGTCCACCTTGAAGGCTTTCAGAGGAGTTAGGCCTTTCCTGTAGGAAGCCCCCCAGCTGAACTCACAGGAAAAAAGGTGAATGTTGCTGTTGCTGCTGTTTTCTGCCTATAAGTCCAGTGATCTCTCAACCTCCCTGGACACAGTATTGGTTAGATAGAGGGACAGATAGTATTAAATCTCTCAGGTGCCTCACTGACATGCATTCCCGTGCTTAACCTTAAACAGTGTGCTTTGGGTTCTGTGTTTCTGCGGGGAGTTGGCAGAGACCACTGAGGTATTTTTTACCTCTCTTTCCAGTTCAGTCCATTTTCTGAGACTGCTTGGACACTGTCACCTAACAAATGCCTTGGTATTGAGCAGAGTGAGGAATTTGGTTGTGGCCTTGACCTCATATTCTCTTCAGGTACATTTTATTTTTGAAGAGGCTTTTAATGGTTTAGGTAAAAGATCAGCAGCTTGAGACTGGACCAAGAGTAGCTCATGGTTGTGCCTCTAGAACTGGCAGAGAGCAGCTTTGTGGGTATGTATGATACAGCAGTTTGTTACAGTTTGCACTGATGGGAATTGAGAGATTCCTTTCAGTAGAATCCTTTCAGTCTTTGTTCCTGTTGTGTTTTGCTGGTAGCTGTTGTCTTGTGCCTGTTAATATTGGCAATGGATAGAGCAAGGTCTGTTTACAGTGCATGCAATGGTGGGTTGCATAGTCAGATGCTGAGGAAGGTGGGGAAACTGAGACACGAAGTTTTGCTGCAGCAAAGCTGTTACCTGGTGTTTGAATGATGAGTATTTTAGCCTCCCTGTCTATATAAGGAAGACAATGACAGTGATTTCCTTTGGTGAGGGGACAGCGGTATTACAGAAGTAGGGATCTCTGTTACTTACGTGTTCTTTGCACAGTACTCAGGGTTCCTGGGTAATACACAGCCCCTCATGTACTGTGTAGTTGTGAGGAATCCTGTGTTGGCCACACAGCACGGTGAGGGCCGGAGGCCTCCTTCTGGGGATACTTTCATCACTGCCTCTGCTGAGGTGGCAGGAGATGGGTTGGGTCAGTGTTTGTACAGCACTTGGAAGCTGCGAGGTGTTGTGTGACGGTTCCCGCGGCATGCCGTGCCTGTAGGTACTGCTCACATGGAGCACACTGTACTACTGCAGTAGCCAGGGCGACAGCTGCAGCTGAAGCAAGAAGTATTCCCATTTTTTTTCCCCTTCTGAACTGTAGCTCTTGACTGGAACCGGTGCCAGCACAGCATCTGGAGCCGCTGGTCAAACAACTTCTGTTTTCATTTAGCACGGAAATACCCCCGTAAAGACATTTCACTTCAAAGACGGAGGGAGTAGCTGTCCTTCACAAAAGGGACAAAGGAAACCCAAGATTCATTTGAACCTTGCTAGAGCTGTTGGTAAAGGTGTGGGTGGCTGAGAGGAGACCCCAGTAGTTTCCCTGTGCGACTCAGTTCTCTGTTCTGCTCTGTTTCAGAGAGTTGGCCATGGAGACAAGAATCATGCGGATGCAGATCGCTCTCCTGTCTTCCTCCAGTTCATCGACTGTGTCTGGCAGATGACGAGACAGGTAGGTTCTGGGTGGCACACGTCTGCAGAGCTGTGTCTGGCTGCAGGAGCAGTTAACAAGCTGACTTGCATGGAGTATGTTTAGGGGAGAGAGTGAATGCAGGAGGTCACAGGCAGGCCACAATGTCAGCTTGAATCAGATTTGTTGCTTTGTGGGTGCTGCTTACCTGCATGCTGCTGTAATAAATGTGAGCTTGTGAAAAGAAGGCTGCCCAGAGAAGCTGTGGCTGCCCCATCCCTGCCAGTATTCAAGGCCAGGTTGGACGGGGCTTGGAGCAAGCTGCTCTAGTGGAAGGTGTCCCTGTCTGTGGCAGGGAGATGGAACTGGATGAGCTTTAAGGTCCCTTCCAACCCAAACCATTCCGTGATTTTAAGAGCCATTGTGTTCTGCTTGGGTTGCTCCTGCAAGCAGGCATCCTGTCCTGCAGCTGTGAGGTCAGGATGTTGACTGGGGCAGCCTGGGCAGAGCAGGGGGGTTTGTGAGGCCTCCTGTTTTCCTCATTGCCCCAGCATGTTTTTGTGTTTCACTGCACGTGTTCTTATGGACACTTTGTGGAGCTTCAGTTCTGCCTGTCTTTGGTCTGGTTGTGTCTGCATGGAGCACCATTAGCAAACACAGCTCCCACCCATACACCTGCTCCTACCATTGACCCCCGTTGCAGGATGCCTCCCTGCTGTTCCCTTTGGGAAGGGCTGTGTTACACATACAGGTGATTTCCATTTGGCTCTGGGCAATATCCAGTTCTTTTTTATGCATTATTTCACATGTGCTTCAGCCTTTTGCTCCCAGTGTCACTGCATGGGCTGTCATGAGGGGCAGGCATAGCAGAGCAGGCTTCGGCTTGAAGCAGCCCTGAGTGTGTATAAACACAACGGTCAAACCCTTCAGACCTCTGGCTTCTGCTCAAAATTCCTCTCTGCACGTGTAGAACAGCTTTCCAAGAGAGAAACTCTTGCTTCTGGGAGGAGCAAATATGATCCTGACTGTGCAGCCAGGCAGGGAACAGGGACAAATCCTGTTTTAGGAATGAAAAAGAGAGGACAGCTCCTTACCACGAAGTGGGAGAAAGCCGATTTACAATTCCTTCTCTAAAATCCCAGCCTAACTTTCTGGTTCTCTCTGTAGTTTCCTACAGCATTTGAGTTCAATGAGTACTTCCTGATAACCATCCTGGACCACCTGTACAGCTGCTTGTTTGGGACCTTCCTGTGCAGCAGTGAGCAGCAGAGAGTGAAGGAGGTAAGACAGCTTCTTGCCAAGGTGAAGGCCTGGTACTGTGATTGCTTTAGCAGGCCAGATGATGCTAGAGAAGTTGTTTCAGTGCTCAAAGACAGCAGTAGCTGCAGGTCTGGGTAATGCTGAGCTCTCTTCTTAATAGCTGGGACATGGGGTATTTTCCTCTGCACAAACTGCTGTTGGAGGCTTCACATTTCAGAGCATTACCATTTCCCTCTGGACAGTCCTGCTGCTTTCAGCATGGCTTTCAGCTACTCACTGCTGGCTGAATAGCTCCTAGGCAGTTGGAAATGCAGTTTTTCTTTGAAGCTCAGTTTAATGTAACCTCCCCTGTGCAGACTGGTACCTTTCTGTCCTCCCTTTTCCTTGAAGTAGTGCCTTTAGGTTGCTGTTAACTACCACGTGTGCGTTGTCATTCTGCACACACAGGTTACAGCAGGTAACTGGTTCTTGCTGTGCTTGAGTTTCTCCAAGAGGACAGAGCTGCCAGTACTGGGAGGGACGTGCCCCTAGGTCCTGCCACAAGCCAGCTCTGCCCTGCAGTCTGGTCCAGGTTTGTTTGCCAAGGGAGGACCATATAGATGGGCACATTCAGACCCAGCCTGAAACCAGGAGGAAAAGTAGTGACCTGAAGATGGAAGGATTTTGTCACCAGAAGGTTAGAGCCTACCATTGCAGAGGTGCACTGAGGACAGTGCTGCCTGGACCTGATGTGGTTGTATCAGTTAAAAAGGAAAAAACAGTTTAAAAAATACCCTGTTGTACTGTAGTGATAGCATTGTACTGCGGTGAAATCAGGGTCCGTGTTTCCTCTAGAGTTCACAGTGCTGGCATAATTGTCATTTCCAGACAAGAACAGCCCCGTGCTGTGTAGGTTTGGGTTTTAAGGCCTCAGCCTAGTGAAGTACTTAATCTAGAAAGCACTTCCACACTGGTTTCACCGGGACTATTCACAGGCCTAATTATTCCACTAGATCAGGGCCTAAGTCAAATGTTTTCTTTATTTCTTTGCAATTAAATACTGGAGCAAGTCCCCCAGGAGCACTTTAAAGAGTGAAGTTTAACTAAAGCAGCGAGAGCTCAACGCCAGCGTCCCATTGCTGTGCTGATGGCAATTCCCACTGCGTGTTCACGTGCCAGGATGCATGTGTGCCTCTGCCTGCCTCTGTGCGCTTCGCTTACAGTGACCACATCAAAAGAGCAGGGTTATTATTTAAGCTACAGAAAGGCAAGGGGCTCTCTATTAATGACAGGCAGATGTATATATGCTGTTGAACTCTGTAGGTAAATGCTGGGATTTGTAGGGGAAATAAAGCCTCCTCCACCCCCTTCCCTTACAGAGCCTTCCAAAAAAGACCGTATCGCTCTGGTCTTACATCAACAGCCAACTGGAAGACTTTACTAACCCCTTGTACGTGAGCTACTCCAACCATGTCCTGTATCCCGTGGCCAGCATGCGCCACCTCGAGCTGTGGGTCGGCTACTACATCCGCTGGAACCCCAGGATGAAACCCCAGGTACGTGTGTCTCCTCCCAGGATCGGTCTTTTATTTCCCTCTCTATGGGTACTAATGCTGTCGGTTTGGAATTCAACACCTTTGAGGCACAAGAATTAATGTGGAAACTTACAGTGGTGCTGCTTAAACCTAAACCCAAAAGCCTAAATGAAGAACCAGCAAATGAGACAGCAGCACTGCCTGCTGCCTGTTGCGGATGCTCAGCTGGAGGTTGCTGCCTTGTGAAACCTGCAGGAGCTGAAGATACTCAGCAGGCTCGAAAATCCCATTTAGAATATGTGGAAATTACAGAAATCACAGCATGGTTTGGGTTGGAAGGGACCTCCAAGTTCATCTACTTCCAATCCCCCTGCCATGGGCAGGGACACCTTCCACTAGAGCAGGTTGCTCCAAGTCCCTGTGTCCAACCTGGCCTTGAACATTGCCAGGGATGGGGCAGCCACAGCACCCTCACAGGGAAGAACTTTTTCTTCCTATCTAATCTCAATCTCCCCTCTTCCAGTTTAAAGCCATTCCCCTTGTCCTGTCCCTACGTGCCCTTATAAAAAGCCCCTCTCCAGATTTCTTGTTGGCCCCTTCAAGCACTGGGAGCTGCTCTAAGATCCCCCCAGGGCCTTCCCTTCTCCATGCTGAACAAGCCCAGCTCTCTCACCTTCCCTCCACAGCAGAGGTGCTCCAGCCTCTGATCATCCTCACTCAGCTGCACGTTTCGTTGCAGGAACCTGTCCACAATCGCTACAAGGAGCTTCTTGCCAAGAGGGCTGAGCTGCAGAAGAAAGTGGAGGAGCTGCAGAGGGAGATCACCAACCGTTCCACCTCATCCTCAGAGAGAGCCGGCTCTCCCGCGCAGTGCGTCGCTCCTGTACAGACAGTTGTATGATAGGGACTATTTGTGCCAAGTACCTTCCCAGGACCACGGGGCAGCATTTCTGAGCCCCTTTGCTTTCCAGTGTGGTGTCTGGGAGATGCCAACCTATTTATTTATTTCTCTCCAGGGTAATTTATTAGTACTGTAGCACTAGAGGAAGCTTAAGCAAAAAGAAACAAACAAGGCCCCCTCTGCAATTAACCTTCTCAGTGGCTAGATGATAATACAAGGTCATTGCACTTGCCACCTAAAAGAAACCTGGAGCTCAGTCTTTGTTCACTTATGTGGAAATCACTTGGTTTTGAAGAGAGACTGGGCGCTAGGATAAAGTACAGTGGAGGAAAAACATCCACTCACAAGTATGGAAACTCTCCCCTTTGCTAAAAGGAAGTATCAGCTCTGACTCTGTTGAAGCCTAGAAAACAGCCATGAAGTGAGGAACCCTCCAGTGTTAGTTCCTGCACAGCAGTGTTCATGAGAACATTAGCCAACAGGGACAAGCAGTGACAGCCACTGGAACATATCACTTTCTTGCTTTTCCCTTCACTTTGACCTGGACCATAGGAAGCCATGTAAATGATGCCTTATCTGAAGAAATGGCAGCTTCTACCGATAGGGGACAGTGGTAGAGGAGCAATCGACAGGACAAAGTTTACTTCCATCTCTGCAACTTAAGAGTCTTGTTTATGGTTTACACTGGATGTGCAGGATGCAGCTTCAGCCCCTCTCTGTCAGAGGGGAGCAGAGCACAACTCCCCCAGGGTTTCTGCAGCTCCTCTGTCCTCCAGTGCCTCAGCCTCACAAGGTTATGGAACACTGAGTGGCATGTGTGAGCTGCTGGGATCAATCACTTCATTCCTCTTAGGTAAACCTCATTAGTGCTTTTAATGCTTCTGTGGAGGATCATAGTGGCGTACTTAAGGTGTTTCAGTGTTTTGTTAACTAAACTAATGGAAGCAACTGTGCATCAACCAAAGAAGCCTTTCTGCCTGCATTGCAACTGCTGTTTAAAGTTATTCAGAACAAACAGCCAGTTTCTGAGCCCTAGGTTGAGGTCTCTTTCCTCATAGTGTACTTCAAGAGTTAGTGGCACCTGACTACACTTAAGTCCAAATTCATTTTTAATACAGAAGTTTACTGTAAAGGTGAAGATAAAACACCAAGTGGGTGAAATCATGCCTGCCTCATTGATCTTTCAAACAGGCGAGTACAAGGTTATAGAAGACATATCTGACAGCAAAGGGAGTTATGCAAGTGTGAGGATCTTTACTCCAGCCTGATTCTCATCTCCAGGCTGAGGGGCATTGCTTGGTCTGGGTTCCTGCATGGCTCCTTGACAGGATCCCACACTGTGCTCACCATTACCATGCTGCTTCACTCAGCTTCTCTTCCCCAACAGGAAGTATTTTCTGAGGGAGTACAAGAGCAGACCAACTTACATGTAAGAAATAGCCTTTCAAAAGCCACATTCCTTCAAAAGCAGTAACAGTCATTCCCCTTCGGTCTCCATTGCCATCTACTCTACTGCAATCAGTGTCTCAGTGCTTACACAGAAATCCACAGCCACCTTCTGACAGGAGGAATCACAGGCTGTATGGATCACTGCACTTGTTATAGGGTGGCCTGGGATGTATGGTATTGTTCAATGGTGCAAAGAATCCACACACACGAGACCTGGAGAACATGGAGTTGTTGTAAGGGTAAAGGGCAGGATCTGCTTGTATGTACAATCACTACATAAGATGGTTCAGAACATTATTCTATATTAGCAAACTGACTGTGTGTATATTTTGTTTCTTAATGAAGGCTGTTTGGATTCCTTAACACTAATAAAAATGGATATGTGGGTAAAGTTCCTGTGTTTGTTTCAACTGTGTGGTTCTCCAAATGACATGGACGAATAATACAGCACTGAAAATACAGTTTGTCAAATCCAGATCTCTCTCTCACCCTTCTGTAGATACTCCTGCACAATGCTCATGAGCAAACCCTGAAATTCAGAGCACCAGGAAAACAAAACTCAGCTTTGGACAAGTTTCTCTTCCATGCAGACCAGTAGTAACAGAGACACAGTGCTCAGTATGACAAAAATACTTTCACAGTAAGTAATCATTCTTGCATTTCACAAGGGCATTAGCACAGCAACTGCTCTGTAAAAGGATCCACATCTCTCTATGTAAGTAACTCACTAAGTCCAAATTCACTTGGATGATTTGGGATCAACTCAATGCCTTGATGCTCTCAGGCCTGGTAGGTTTAACTCCAGCTTGGGCATATGTAGTCCAAAATACCTCCAAAGCCCTCCATAAGTAAGAAGCTGCATGAGGACAGCCTGAGGTCATGCTGAAGTTAACCCATGTCTGAGCACCCTGATCCTGAAAGGTCCTTCCCAAGCACAATCAGTGTAGTTTCAGCCCTGGCTGTTTCAGCCCCTCCAGGATGAACTGCTGTTCTCCAAATGGTTCCTCCAGCAGCATGGAGCCCATGTCTCTGACACAAATGAAGGGGATGGCTCCAGGCTTGGTTAACAGCCACCTTCTCCCTTCACAGCAAAAACCTTGTGTCATTAAAACGCCAATCCCTTGTGCCTGCATTGACCCTGCACAGGTCCCAGTCAGTTCAGCTACAAGCAAAGATGGACAACTCTGACCCTCACCTTACCTGCAGCTTGGCAGCAGCTCATATTCACCACCCTGATCATACATCACAGAGCACACTGCATGGGGCACAGTGCAGCAGCAAACCCTAAGGCAGAGGGAAGTGCAGCTTTCCCACAACTCATTCAACAGGCAAGCTGGCTTTATTATCTGTCAAATGTGTAAATGGGTAACCCGGGTCTTGTTACATTCCATTAATAGGAAATTCTTTAAATTATTAACATAATAAATAACATTCACTCAGCTGTGCAAGTCAGTGCAAAACTACTTGCACCACTACCAGAGCAGATAGCTCAAAGCACATAGTTCAGGTTAAAAGCAAGATGCCAGGACTGAATGGCATGATTGAGGCACTTGCAGTTTAAAACGCTCATATTTATCATGCTCCTTTACCACCCAAAGCTGTGAACAAGGAAACAGGATATTATCCCCTATCCTATAGCTTTAAAGGAGCATTCATGTAGAAAAATTCCTTGCTTCAGACTTCAAAAGAACTCAGTCACTAAGTAAAATAAAGTTACTTTGCTCTTCTTCTGAGTACTCAGGCATCCATTGCCATTAATGCTGACTAATGCAACACAGCAGAACATGAACTAGGAAAGCTTTTAGAGTAGAGCTCCACAGAACACCTTCAGAAGGGTTTGCCTGTTCTCCCTTACACACTCAGAGTTTCAGTAACTCGGAGTTTAAGGTGCCTGCAGAACAGAGTTGGCAAAAGCCCTTAGGGCTCAAGGTCACAGCATTGTTTCCCAACAAGATGCATGTGGAGAAAGCCTCTCACTGCACAGCTGGATCATAGCATGAAGTCACACTGGCATTTCTTACACACTAACCCACATAAATGTGCAGTGCTTGGTGTACTGAAAGAGTAGGGACTGCTGGAACCACAGCATGAAGAGAACTGGTGGAGACCTACGGTTAGATTCAGTGGCTTGGTACCTTAAAAATGGACCGTGATTTAAGCTAGACCATGATCCATACATCAAACCCAGGGTTGGAGAGTTAAGGGTTTCAAAAGTGCACTTAGCATACAGTAGTCTCTTTCACACAGCAAGAAAGGCAGCTGCTTTATATCCAGAATGTGAGAAGGTTTGACAGAGAAGGTTCAAGAACCTCTCCTGCAGAACAGTCAGTAGTCCCAGCTGATATCATCTTTCTGTAGGGAAGTCTGTATGGTCTGCATGTCTCTCAGCAACTGAAGGTTCTTCCGACTCTTCTCTCCAGGTTTCACTTTGATGGGACCAGCATTCTTGCCTTTCGTGGTTACTGTAGTTGTTACTTTAACCTCACTAACAGGGAACCTGTCTTTCCCTTGTTTAGCAGAAGTCTTTCTGGACTTGCATTCTCTCTTAAGTCTCTCAAGCTGAAAGAGAATCCCAAAGAAAAACAATAAGCAGTGACCTTGTTTCAGTTTATGTTGAGCAATTCTTCCAGACTGCTGCAATATCCCACTGCTTATCTCACCCAGCTCAGCAGATGGATGCTTCCAGTCACCCTGAGTCATAAGCACTTTATTTTCCTTACACAGCATTCTGTGTTCAGCTGCGTCTCTGAACTCTAGGTTTTCTCTTTAAAAACAAGTTCATTATGGAGGAACATCTTCATTATGGATAACAGAAAAAGTTATAAACAAAAAGTTGGCTTCTCACTGCTGCCATCCAGTGATTTTAACAAAACAAACAGAAAACAAGCTTTTTTACATACATACAAGTGATTTCAATAGCTAGGTACTATTAGAGATGTAGCTTTAAAAGAATATCCTAGCTCTGCTGAGGTGGAGAGCTGGTATCCACCCAGCACCAGAGATCACAGCTTGCAACACTCAGTACTCAGCAAACAAAGACTGAACTGGCTGAAGCCTGAACAGGGAACTGGACAGTTTAAGGTACAGATATATTCATGCTCTCACACTGCGAAGTGGTGGCTCCTTGGGCTCCTCTCCTTAAGTAGTGGTACTCCCTCCTCCTAGGTTACAGCATGCAGCAACTTTCCTAAATCCCAACTCCTAGACCTTTTACCAGTAGTGAGTGAGGAGCCTCAGTCTTTGCAGACTCATTACTGTCAGGAACTACTGCACATCTGTTTCTGTGCAACAGTTCCTCTGAAGATCCTGAGATCAAAGGCAAGTAATGCTTCTAACTGAAAACACTTCACATATCCATTCTGGATGTCAGCAGCAGTGCTCCCAGTACATATTTTGTGTGTAAGTTACATCAGGTGAGTGTGAATCTTGGTTCATATGAGCTTAACCAGATTAAACACATGAGGTTAAGCTCTTTGGAAGAAATTCACTAAAGTGAATGAAAATTAGGGAAAAAGGAATCAACAGGTTTTATGGCTCTGAATGAACAGGCCATGCTATTCAAAACATCTTGAAAGGAGCTTTGAGCAACATGGTCTAGTGGAAGGTGTCCCTGCCCATGGCAGGGGGCTGGAACTGGATGAGCTTTAAGGTCCCTTCCAACCCGAACCATCCAATGATTCTATGAAACAGTACTTCAGGTTTTATAAAGTGCAAATCAAGACATAAATTGGTCATTTACTCCAAGCAAAGAAGAACAGTTAAAACATTCCAGGGATGAGGGGAGTATAAAATGCAATAAAGGAACAGATGGGAAAGCTCTGCCCAGGACAGGATAAAGAGAGGGCACAAGGGTGACACAGTAAGACAGAAAGATTACTTCTGCAGAAATACTGGGATGCAAAGATGGAAATACACAGACTAACTTTGGGATATCAAAGCCAGAGCTAGGCATTACTGCTCTACAGGAGCTATTTTGCTTTATTCAACTGCTGCTAGATTAGGATACAACATACAAAAACCCCTCAAGACAGCAGCTCTGCAGAAGCACAAACACAGTGAAGAGCAACTCACCTGCAACCTGTGCCTCCGGACTTTGCTGATTTGGTCTGCCTTTGCTTCCATCTTTCCCACCAGTGCTTCAAGTTCCCTCTCCAGTTCTTCCCTCATTGCAGTGGTTGGGGCTTCCTGGACAAGCTTTGACAGCTGCTGGTGATCACTAGTATGGCATTCACACAGAACAAAGCTTGTATCAGACCCCCTTGGCTTCCAGTGCTTGTATCCCCAGTTCAGAAATAACACTTTAAGGACATTACAGCATCAGCAGCCAGCCACATTCAATGTGCCATGGCCAACCAGTGACAACAGTTGTCCTGGTCAGCAGCATTATTACAGTAGCACATCCTGGTGGCAGGCTTCTGCAACAGGAAGTCTCAGCAACATAAGTAGCTTCAAGCTTCAAATCACACATTCAAAATGACCAAATAACTGCCTGAGGACATGATCTCAGCACTCAGTTACTATTCTGTGTAGCTGTATCCACTGCAGTTATGCAGTAGACTAACAGTTTGTGTTCTGTTAACTAGGACAAGACAAACCACAAATATTGCATCAAGGGCACACACACTTCTCCCCTGCCACTTATGAATTCAGTACTGCTACATACAAACACAAGTACGGAGTTCAGACCTCTCTTTAAGTACAAGGAGAAACGACAGCTTCCACAGCCAGTAGAACAAAGGGATGATATGCCATAAACTTCCTAAAACTAACACCTTTCTCAGGCAAAACATTCAAACTTTAAAGCAAAAGGCAAAACACAAAGCATCTACATTCACCATCTGTAATTGAGAATATGCCCAACTCACAAACTCATCTGTCCGAATTCATCTTGTAAAGTCAGCAACACTTCTGAGAGCTCTTCGTGGGATGAAGAGGAGTCCTTTGGCAGAGATGACTTTCTGCTTTTGCTAGCAGGATGACCAGTACCGATGGGTTTTGCTAGTGGAGCATCATTTACCACCCGACTGTTACACAAAGCTTTCGTGTGCTGTTTCATCAGGTGTAGGACATGCTGCACATTGGCACCAACTGAATGACTGGGACTGGTAGACTGGAAGGAAAAGTAAAAGAGACTCTTTTATACAGCACTGTCAACAACCTACTTGATAAAACAGAGAACATCTAAAAACTGACTTTTTATGCAGCCAATAATGCATTTTTTGTTTGACTGAATATGCACTAACAAGAACAGCTTGACAAGCAGCAGAGAGAACCCATTTTTGGAAGTGCCAGTTCAGCAAGTTTTGGATATTCAACAAGCCTTTTGAAGACAAACTAAAAAGTCACAGAACATTACGCGATTTGGCCACTGGGTGTCAGGAGTGCTCCAAACCAAAGCCACTGAAGGAGCTGCAGCTCCTGAGCATTCCGCTTCGGGATTAGAGCCACTCACCTTCCCAGCTACAAAGGGCACATCACCCAGACGCAGTCTGTAATGGGGCTGTGCAGTGAGGTGGCTTGCAAGAGAGCACTTCTGCAAAGAAAGGAGAAATGTTTTACAGATGACACCACAGCAAACTCAATTTCCCTTTGTTTTGTAACAAAAAAGGCAACCTACATCCTGATTGCCTGCACACCCCCTTATGTAACTCCTCGGTAATTGCCCTTCTATCCCCCCATGTTACCTTCTCTGGCTCCTTTGTTTTCTTCATGGGCTTTCTTGCTTTTGGAGAAAGTAATGGTGATGCTGCTTGAATCAGGCGCCTGTTGGTTTCCAGGCCTGTCTGAAGCTTAAGTGAGGGAGTAAGGGGAGTTACTGGAATGACATTACCAGATAATCAGAGACAGAATAAGCTGAGAATTGCAAAACAATATTATCTAAAACATAGGCTCTCTGAAAGGGAGGGCTGCAAGTTTCTAGGATGCTTCTGCAGTTCAAGGTCAACTAAAACAGAGAGCTTCCTCTGGTACTAGGATTAGTGATGAGCAGTGCTAAGTTAGAGAGTTCATCTTACTGCATTACTCCCATGCAGGCAAGTGCCAAAACATCAGCTTTGCTTTACACTTGACAAAGTATTAGGAAACTGAAGCCACCCAATCCTGCTCAGTTACTCCTGTGGCATATAGTTAATAGACTTACTGCTTCTATTAAATTTGACAGCTAAAAAAAAAAAACCAACCCAAAACCAGAGAACAAAGAACCTTGCCCCCCCCAAAAAAAAACCACCACCAAACCACCCAAACCATCTATTAGAAGTCAAGGCCAGGATTCTCACTGTCAGCAGTGAGCTCTATATATTTCACTTGCTGTTTCTTCCAAGGGGAAGCTATGGCATGGCTTTAGAAATCATCCCCTACCTTACCTTCCAGTACCCTAAAGGGGATCTACTAGAAATCTGGAGAGGGACTTTTACAGGGTCTGTAGGGACAGGACAAGGGGGGAATGGATTTACATTGAAAGAGGGGAGACTGAGATCAGATCTTAGAAGCTCTTCCCTGTGAGGGTGGTGAGGTGCTGGCACAGGGTGCCCAGAGAAGCTGTGGCTGCCCCATCCCTGGCAGTGTTCAAGGCCAGGTTGGATGAGGCTTGGAGCAATCTGGTCTAGTGGAAGGTGTCCCTGCCCACGACAAGGGGTTGGAACTGGATGAGCTCTAACGTCCTTTCGAACCCAAACCATTCTGTGGTTCTAAGAATTTCAGACACCCTTCCCAGCCCCCTAAAACTCATGGCAAATATTAATGCTAGACCCTAACATCATTACTACATATTCTTCAGCATTCAATGAATATGCAATGAACAGAACTCTTCAAGGTTAGGAAAAGACCATCATCCTTATGGGCTCATAACCAATAGCAGATTGCTTCTTTTTCACCTCCTTCTACAATATTTCTAGTTACAACTAGAAACAAGGAGTACACTTGTTGACCTTGATCTACTTAAAGCAGAGATACTCATACATCCTCATCTATGAATTATTCTGCATTTCTACTCCTCTTCCTACTAGCTTCTTCCAACTGAAGAACTGCAGCTTTAGTGCAGGGGTGCTGTTAGAAAAAGGTTTCCAAAAGGCTCAAAGGACTTCAGAACATCCAGCACCTCAGACAGGAAGGAAAACACAAACAGGTAAACCCCAAACCAAGAAAGCTAACACAAGGCTTTCAAAACTCTGTCTATTGGAGGCTCTTTCAGCAAGTTAGTTGCAAAGCTGCTGGAAAGGAAGAGCTAATTACAGCACACACCAGTACAAGAGACTTCCTGCTGCTTACCTCAGCTGCTTTTTCCTGAACAAGCTTCCTCGCGTGTTCTTCCTCCTGAAGCTTCTGTTCCAGCTCTTTCATTTTTTTCTGGTCAAAGGTGAACAGAAATAATAGCATTACTAATGAAACAATTCCTTTCCCCCCTGAAGCCTACACTACCAACAGCCTGAGAAAAGCATCCGAGTTCAACTTAATGACTTGAAGCTAAGTGAAGCCTTCAGCATCAGAATGCTGGCTGACGTTTCGTCTATATAGGTATAGCGGTCAAGTGCTTGGGCTTAAACCTCATTGATTTTTCTATTTTTACTTCCACAACTGGTATCTGAACACAAGTTGCAGCCTACAAGGGAAAGTAATACCCACACTTTCTCTTCAGTTGTAAAGGAAAACCTAGAAAATAGGTTGCATTGTGTACATTATACTGGAAGATTTCATACTACAAAAGGGCTAACAAAGGTCTATTGGGTATCATTATAAGCTGAGGGAAAGCTTTATTTAGACCAGTAATGGTATTTTTGCTGATATCTGTAAGTTACGCTCTTAGAAGACAGGAATTTTGGAACATCTAGCCATCTTCTAATAAAGAAGAAGGAAACTTTCTATGATGCCCCTGAGATATCTGTAAGTAAAACTGAAGTGATTCCATCTTTTTACAGTAAAAAGATGTAAGAACTCTTTTGAAGGCCTCTTTCAAAGAGCTACGGGAAAGGCACACACTTCTTTGTAAACCCTCCAGCAAGATGAAAACCTTGTTTAAACAGGATACACTTAAGCTCCCAATGTGAAAGTTATCAAGCAGCCTTCTGATTTCATACAACGGCATGAATAAACGATCCAAAGCTCCAGGACATGAAACAACTTCCCTCCTCCTCCCCCAAACACTGATCATTCACAGAGCCACTAATCAAAGTCAAGGCAGAGGAGCACACAACTCAAAGCAACAGCTGTATTTGTACACTTGTTTGTTAATAAACTCACTACACCAGGCTTGGTAAATATTTCAAATTCTGCTTTACCTAAGCAGTAACTTCAAGATCCATGTAACCTCTGTTACATAGAGGTGTCAAAAGGCAAAACCCTGGATAAAACATTGAGGACAGAGGCACTATATAAAGTAACCAGCTTTTTCTGTTGAACAGAAGGAAGGCTTTTGACTTCCCAATACCCCCTCCCCCCCAATTCAGACATTTTCCATGTAACTCAAAATCATCTTGTCCTTTACACTACACAGGACAATGGTTGATTTTGATGTGGTCAGTCTGATGAAGATCTTTAACTTGTTAGGCATGACAGGATTTGTAAGATGGTAATACCAACTCAAATCTGGTTTAACTGAAGACTGACAGAGAGAACTTTTTACAAGGGCCTGCAGGGATAGGACAAGGGGTAATGGCTTTAAACTGACAGAGGGAAGATTTAAATTAGGTATTAGGAGGAAGTTCTCTCCTGTGAGGGTGGTAAGGCCCTGGCACAGGGTGCCCAGAGAAGTTGTGGATGTCCCATCCCTGGCAGTGTTCAAGGCCAGGCTGGACGGGGCTTGGAGCAACCTGCTCTAGGGGAAAGTGTCCCAGCCCATGACAGGGGTTAGAACTGGATGAGCTTTTAAGGTCCCTTCCAAGATAAACCATTCTGTGATTCTATGAAGATGGCACAATGTAGGTAGTATACAGCTACAGCATGATGTGAGGGCTCATCACTTCTGCTGTTCACAGAATAGTGAGGGGTTTGGGCATTAAGATCTATTACTACCAACTACAGTTCTTCAAGAAGTGTCATCTACACATACATTCAAATTCTGGCTATCTGACCACATATGAGAGCAAAGCCCAGACTGTGATTTTAGGGAACAACCTTGTTCCCTTATTCCAACTTCAGACATAGACGTGTTCAGATCTTCTCATTCAGCTATCCAGAGGCTGCACTGCAGAACTACAGCTGCAATATACACTAGAAACTGCTTTTGAGGCAAGTGCTCCAATTGATACTTCACATGCTTCCTTTTCACAGGCAAACTGCTTGAAGGTAATACTTACAGGGCCAGGGAGTGGCTCTGCAGAGACTCTCCATACGACCCACATGCAACCTGTGCTCTGGCAAAGTGTCTGAAATCAGAGGCAGTTAAATCCTTGCTTGCTTATGTACAGCCACCTCACCACTTCCCATCCATTTCAGCACACCTTGTATAGAAATAGCCTCTCTTATCTATTTCTTCCTTCAAATTCAACTTGGAAATGTTCCTGTGTTCTTGCCACCATTACAGCAGAGATCAAAGAGGCAACAGATGCAACTGTTTTGAATAGAGTACAGTCACTCTTTTGGGATCACAACATAACACTAAGCACATGGATGCTCATGTAGGAATATAGCCTGCAAGCACAAAACTGTCAATCAGAGAGTGCTCAAGACAGCACAATGATCAAAGAAAATGACTTTTAGTCACAGCTAAATCCATATCTCAGTTCCTAGAATTGCTTCAAAATTGCATGAATTTAATATCAAATTCCACTAAAACATTTAACTGTAACAGTCACTAATTTCTAAAGTTATAAGAGAATCAAAGACATCTAGTTTGATCCAGAAAAAAATTGTTAGGCTGAAATGACTTTCACCAGCCAGGCACAAGACGACAAACCATCCAGCCCCACCAAACCCCAGCTGCTACCAGTGCAAACACTTGGCAAAAGTCCTTCAGAAAGGAATTCTGGTTTCTGAACCAGTTATTTCAACAATGACCCTGGAGGAACCCACTGCTACTTCCAGTGAACAAAACCCTAGAGACACTCATTTCTGGAAGAGTTTAGCTCAACTAAACAATGTAGACACTTGTACTCCACAACTGCAGCTCACCACAATGGGGTGTCAAGATCTTAAACAGCTTGTTACAGCTGCCTTGGGTCATGGACTTGGAAGAAATAGTTGTAGCACCTAAATGTTCTGCAGCAAACCAACTAGCTAAAGATTCACTGTCAAACATCTGGAAAAACACCATCTACTTCAGCATTTGACTCGTGTGCAGGGCAGCAAGCCTACAGTTTTGATACACCACTATCTAAACATGTACTATCTGCTCCTTTTGGGAGGCAGGGAAGAAACTGGTAGGTAGAAGCCTCTCCCTGGTTAAGCCCTCTGTAGTTCCCAGGCAGTGAGTCTTGCAGTCTCTCTATGGCAGCAGAAAGAGGTGTTTGGGCCAGGCTTCGGAAGCCAACACCACAGATGGTACACAGAAAGTTGTATTGGGTTTGCCTGGCAAGGTGGTGGAGGTGGGAAGGCCATAGGAGCAGCTTCTGTGAGAAGCTGCCAGTAGCTTTCCCATGTCCTGTAGAGCCAATGCAGATGACTCCAAGACTCCAAGACTCATCTGCTGCTGGCCAATGCTGAGCCCACCAGTGATGGTGGCAGCACCTCTAGGATAGCATAGTTAAGAATCACACAGAATCACAGAATCCCGAGGGTTGGAAGGGACCTCAAAAGATCATCTAGTCCAACCACCCTGCAAGAGCAGGGTAACCTCGAGTACATCACACAGGAACTTGTCCAGGCAGGCCTTGAATATCTCCAACGTAGGAGACTCTACAACCTCCCTGGGAAACCTGTTCCAGTGCTCTGTCACTCTTACAGTAAAGAAGTTCTTCCTGATGTTAACGTGGAACCTCCTACGCTCCAGTTTACACCCATTGCCCCTTGTCCTATCACTGGATATCACTGAAAAAAGCCTAGCTCCATCATCCTGACACCCACCCTTTACATATTTGTAAACACTGATAAGGTCACCCCTCGGTCTCCTCCAAGCTAAAGAGACCCAGCTCCCTCAGCCTCTCCTCATAAGGGGGGTGTTCCACTCCTTTCATCATCTTTGTGGCTCTGTGCTGGACTCTTTCAAGCAATTCCCTGTCCTTCTTGAACTGAGGGGTCCAGAACTGGACGCAATATTCCAGATGCAGCCTCACCAAGGCAGAGTAGAGGGGGAGGAGAACCTCTCTTGCCCTACTAACGACGCCCTTTCTAATGCACCCTAGGATGCCATTTGCCTTCTTGGCCACAAGGGCACATTGCTGGCTCATGGTCATCCTCCTATCCACCAGGACCCCCAGGTCCCTTTCTCCTTCACTCCTTTCCAGCAGGTCAACCCCCAACCTGTACTGGTACATGGGGTTGTTCTTCCCCAGATGCAAGACTCTACACTTGCTCTTGTTGAATTTCATCAAGTTTCTCCCTGCCCAACTCTCCAGCCTGCCCAGGTCTCGCTGAATGGCAGCACAGCCTTCTGGTGTGTCAGCCACTCCTCCCAGTTTAGTGTCATCAACGAACTTGCTGAGGGTACACTCAGTTCCCTCATCCAGGTCATTGATGAAAATATCAAACAGCACTGGTCCCAGCACTGACCCCTGAGGGACTCCACTAGTCACAGACCTCCAGCTAGATTCTGCCCCATTGACTACAACTCTCTGCTTTCTTCCTTTCAACCAGTTCTTGATCCACCTCACTACCTGATCGTCAAGCCCACACTTCCTTAGCTTATCTATGAGAATGCTGTGGGAGACAGTATCAAATGCCTTACTGAAATCAAGAAAAACCACATCTACCGCTCTAACCATCATCCCTCCACCTAGTCACTTCCTCATAGAAGGCTATAAGGTTGGTCAAACATAACTTCCCCTTCATAAAACCATGTTGGCTGAAGGGGAAAAAGTTCCTGTGCAAGAGCTTCAGTAGCCAGCGAGAGGAATGAGAATATGAGAGCAACAGGCCTACAGAGGAGGTCAGTGCAGAAGAAGGGAAATAGGTGCTTCAGGCACCAGAGCAGAGATTCCTCTGCAGTCCATGGTACAGAACACAGTGAGCCAGGCTGTGCCTCTGCAGCACATGGAGATCCATGGTGGAGCAGATCTCCACCTGCAGCCCAGGGAAAAACCCCATGCTGGAGCCTGGGAAGAGTGTGAAGAGTCTTCCCCTGAGGAAGAAGGAGCAGCAGAGACAATGTGTGATTAACTGATCACATCCCCCATTCCCCATCCCCCTGTGCTGCTGGGGGGAAAGAGGCAGAGAAGATTTGGTGCGAAGTTGAGCACAGAAAGAAGGTATTCTAAGATTTGGTTTTATTTCTCATTATCCTACTCTGATTTGATTGGCAATAAATTAAATTAATTTCCCTAAATTGAATCTGTTTTGTCATGTCAGCAATTGCTGAGTGATCTCTCCCTGTTCTTATCTCAATCCACAAGCCTGTCATATTTTCTCTCCCCTGCCCAGCTGAGGGCAGTGACATAGCAGTTTGGTGGGCACCTGATGTCCAGTCAGGGTCAACCCACTACAGAACAGTACAACCAAACACGGTCATGCTGAACTTGTAAAAGCTACTGATTCACAGGGAATCCTGAGAAGGCAGACTGGTTCAAACCCACTGCCAGCCAGTGCTAGAGGCCTGGAAATGCCCAGCTCTGGAATTCTGGGTACAAACCAACTAGTAATAATGAAATAACTCGTAATAACTGTGTTTAAGAAGAAGGGCAAGTGGCTAAAACACGAACACACCAAACCCCACAAGTCAATTCCAATCTGGGTCAGAGCAGACTATAACCACTAGCATTCACCAGCATACCACACAACTCAGAAGTGCAGTTGAAATGCCTACAGTCCTACATGCCTAGACACCAACTAACCACAAAAGAGGAACACCAACAGATACCTTCAAGACTTAAGAAAAACCCAACTCTTGTAGGGTGCAGTGATCTAAAGCCTACCTGACAATGCAGGCTTTCCTTAATAACTTCAAGTTTTCACAACAATTCAGCTTTAGAGATGTTTAGTTGCCATCTTTCTGTACAGCACAAGGGTTTGCTCAGCTCCATCACTGACATATAGCTATAAAGGGCTGGCTACAACAAACAAGCTAAATCTGAGGTAGTATCCAATACAAATGACAGACCTCTGCTATGGACTGCATTGTAGTAAGCCTGCTGTACTCTTTTTCCAGCATATCCAGCTTTTCCAGTTTAGACTGAACATGTGATTGATCAAGAAGCCGACCTCTCTCCAACGAACCCTTGAAGGGAGAAAAGGAAAACAATTATAAGCACAGTAAACCAAAACCATCTGCAGTAAGCCTTGTGTCTGCAGCACAAAGGAAGCCCATAAACAGTCCATAGGAACTGCTGCTTCCTCTGTGCAGTTTCAATGGTGCTATGATCAGGGAGCAAACAGCATCACTGGTCCACCCATGTTGGAACCTGACACTCAACCAGATTCAGATGAGAGAACTCTACAGAGCCTTTCCTCCCTCTGAACCCAATGTGATAACCACCCCCTCATTGTTCAGCCATAGAGATAGCTTATGTTTTTTCCCCTTCAGTAAATATTTAATACTAAAATAGGACAGCTATACAGGCCAATGAACAGATGACCCATGCTCCTATACAACAAAATTCAAGCTAATTTTAGGTATAGGCCAACTCCCACAGTCACAGATGGTGGGAAATAGAAATTTTGCTATTATTTCTATAGAATCAAGATTTCAAACCCAGTTTAACAAAAGCAGTATAAGAAAACCCCCATAGGGCTGATGAACGTAAACACAAAAGGGACCTTTTTTTCCCAGTGGCACACATGTTTAACACTGACAGATGAGGATGACCTACTGTAGTAAGCCCATCATGCAGAAGCAAACAGCTCTTCCTAGTATCAGAGCTGAATTCTGCCTTAGAGACAGGTGCATGGAACACACCAGGGTCCTAATAAGACTGGAAAATTTAAAGCAGGGAGATTATCCACATCTAAGTATATAAAGGCCAGCTGAAAGAGACATGCACACTGATACTAAAAATCACAGTAACATGGAAAAAATCATGACATTACTTCATGAGTTTTATGACTTAACCTTGAGCTACCTTGAAAACACACCTGCTTCTCCAAGAGATGTGACTTCTCACTTTCTGCATGCTGGATCATCTTCCTCATGTAGTCTAGCTGTTTCTCTAGAAGGCTGCACCGAGACTCAGCAGCTGCCAGCTGAGAAGCCAGTTCTGAAGATAACAGAAGGCAGAAAAGTGAATCATGCACTGCCTGTTCCTGGGATCTTTCTTTTCTTCCCTATTTTCAGAACAATTCCAAAACAAACTAAAGCACAACCTAAAGAAACTTACAGATGAAGCCTAATGAACTGCTGTATGCATGCAAATCCCTAAAACAAAGTGTGCTTATTTCTTCGTAACTCCATGTGTCACTGCCAAATAAAAGATGCTGAACAAAGTAAGTTAAAGCAGTTTTTATGCATCAACAAACATCAAGTTTTATCCACATCTATGTAAAGTTTGCAAACCACCTTGATTTTTCTTTGTCACTTCAGTCCTGTCGTGCTCTTTGTGTTGC
This sequence comes from Melopsittacus undulatus, assembly GCF_012275295.1. Taxonomy (NCBI): domain Eukaryota; kingdom Metazoa; phylum Chordata; class Aves; order Psittaciformes; family Psittaculidae; genus Melopsittacus; species Melopsittacus undulatus. The sequence goes on along the minus strand of NC_047528.1, from coordinate 10,751,363 downwards.
ATCTGCTCACTCAGGACTTTTTTGTAGTCTGCTGTCTCCCTGCTGAGGTGTTTCACATTCTCCTCCGCCTGAAGCCGTTCCAACTCCAGCCGATGGATTTTTTCCTGGAGATTCTTCAGGGCAGAAAATATTGCTGTAATTGAACAAGTACCTTTTGTTAGAGGCCATTAAATCACTTCTTCAAGGGAACACTTGGAACCCTTTCATAAAAGCATGTTATGTAAGAAAGTCAGAACGTTCCTTACTAACATCCAAGGCTCCTTCCAGGAATTGCTTCCCTTTAAACCAGAACTGATCTTAAAACTAGTCTCAAACTAATAGATGCCTTTGGTGCTCACCTTCATCTGTCACATTTGGGACTTGCCCATTTCCCAGAACAAGGCATGTAAATATTCTGTAGACTCAGTGTAGCTTCTGACTTTAACAAAAGGAAATGAAAGGTCGCAACTAAATAGCTAAAAAAGTAGCAGTTTTCTAAATTCTCATTCCTCTACAACACAAACTAGCACAACAAATACACAATGATCCCATGCCAAGCACAGGACAGACTAAAGCTATCAGAAAAGGCAATAAAAATGTTTATTCTCAAGTGGCAGCTCTTTTTTGACTGTTTCTGCACTTGTGTTCCCCTCCTCAACACATGCATCTCCTTTGTGTTGAACAACTTCTCTTCTTTCTGTTCCATTCTCTGCTTTATCAATTACCCAACAAAACCTTTATGTATTCATCACCACAAAAAGAAAAGCAGTTGTAATAAAGCTGCCATCACCCTACAATTAGACCATCTGCTGGTAATCTGATGTATTACGTCTCTTAGCTGTATTGTTTAACTCTGCAAAGGAACCATAACCATCAGCCCTTTCCCCTACACAGTTCTGGCAAAGTGAAATACAGGAACATCTGTAAGGACAGCTCATATAGCAGACTAATCTGCAAGGTCACATTAGCTCACTCCTTTGTGCTTAAACACACTTGTGAAATTATATCACCTTTATTACAGAACACATGAGTACAAGAAAAGTTGGGAGTGTGGGTTTGTTTGAGCATCAGATTGAAAAAATAAAGGAAAAATAATTATGAGTTTTCCAGAGTAAAAACTCATCAAACCTTGAAATGGAGAATAGTGTCTTAGAGTATCAAATCAATAGACTACCTGCTTTAAGGTACTTGCTAAGTAATAAATGGGTGACAGCAGTCAGGTAAGGAGAAAGAGAGGTAACCTGGCCCTGTCGGCAAAAATCAGTCACCAGCTTTACCCTATTCTTTACCTATACTACTGTTATCAGGATTCAGCTGAAATAAGCATAGCTGAAACAATGAAAAGCATTGTTACTATTACACCTAAACTGAAATCTCCTTGTGTTTACAATAATGACTAACAAAATACAGCAAAGAAGCAATTCAAGCAATGGATAAAAGTAAAACCCAAGAGCATGCTAAGTAACATTCAGTCATCTTTATTAGAGTATTAAAACCAAGTAATGCATGCTGACACACACACACCATGAAGAACCAAAATAAGCAGAAATCAGTATACTGAATTTCAGGATTTTTCAATATGATTTTTTAGTAGTGGGCACCTAATAGCAGCCTTCCAATATGTGAAAGGAGCCTATAAGGATGCTGGAGAGGGACTCTTCATCAGGGCCTGTAGCGACAGGACGAGGGGTAACAGGTTCAAACTTAAAGAGGGGAAGTTTAGATTGGATATAAAGAAGAAATTCTTTACTGTGAGGGTGGTGAGGCACTGGAATGGGTTGCTCAAGGAAGTTGTGAATGCTTCATCCCTGGTGGTTTTCAAGGCCAGGCTGGACAGAGCCTTGGGTGACATGGTTTAGTGTGAGGCTTCCCTGTCCATGGCAGGGTGGTGGAACTTTCCAACCCAACCCATTCTGTGATTCTTTCTCACATTTTTCCTTATAAGGGAAAAAAATATCAAGTTGCTCACACCCTTCAGCCTCCATGCAACTCCAGACCCAAAAGCACTATTTTTGCAATGAACCTGAGCCAAACAGCTCACACTAAAGGACTGGTCCTGATCTATCCTACCAAATTCCCATGCCGCCCCTTCTCCTTATCCCAGGCAGCTTTGGAGGATGCCTCACTGCATGACAAGCCAGTTCACTCAAACTGCAGAAAACTAACCTAGAATGGTTTTGTTCATGTCAGGTCAGGCAAGACGAAGAGATGAATACCACGAGCAGAGTGGGAAAGAAGGGAAAAGGAGAAGCCTAGAAACAAGAAAACAAGAAAAAGGAAGAGCAAGGGGGAATAAAATCACTTTATTTTTGGTGCTATGAGACATCAGTTCTATACTGAATTCCTTTCTGTATCTCTTAAGTCTTCATTGACATCATAAATATTTTGCTATGCCCTTTGTCCATCACAGCTTCCCCATTTCAATAGGGCCAAGCCTCTTCCTTTGCTCCAAACCATTACGGGGACTAATGTTTCCTTATTTGAAACTCAGCTGTGATCTTGGGAGAGGGAAGATGGAAGGAGAGGAGGGCTGAAGAAGGGACAAAGAAACACATCAGGACAGTTTCACAAACCACTTGGCCAACTTTACAGCTCTCTGCTGAAGAGGAACACTTTTCTCCAGCTCCATGACCTTTTCCATTGGGTATTCTTCAAATAAGAAGTGTAAAGGACCTACAGAACAGGTGACCTGCACACCAATGGGAAGTGACAAAAGGATGAAAGACAGCAACCTTTGTAGGTATGGGCACACAGTATTTCACCACCTCATTTGGAAACAGCTAAGAAAACAACTTTGCTGAACTATTACCTCTGCTGTTGCTTTCAGGATATGGAATTACTGGTTTCTGTGGGGAGTGCAGCAGATCTGAATTAATAAATGGCTTGTGCTTTGGGTATTCTATAAATGAAGTTGCAGAGAGCCCATCTGTGGCTGACACAGAGTTACGGGTTTCATGAAGATCATCCTGTAAAAGAAAACAAAGCTGTTACTCAGCACATTTGTTTCTCTGTCACAACAACGAAAGAGTAGAATCCGATTAGATGATGTGCAGAAGTATTGCTGCAGGGGACTAATACCTCAAAAGCTGCATTTCCATCCATACAGCCTCAGGCTGTGTCATTTTTACATCCAAATCCCCTCCACTAAAAATAGTATCAGAAAGAAAATGTATTTTCCTTCCTATTTTCTGATTTCCACTTCTTTCTACTTACTTACACTGTCTCTTCCTTATTGTGAGAAGGTAATACACAGTCAGTTGGAAAATAGCTCCCTCCTTAACTACAGGTTACACTTACTGCACACAAGACGCTGTACTAAGGTGGCGAAAGCTGATAAAGCACACCCAGGGCCACACATTTCTACATCAACCCATCCAGCTTAATAGCTCACTGGCTGTAGCTGGGGCAGAGGACATGCTCTCTCCTCACCTCACCCTCCCAGCTGTATAGTTCCAACCCCTCTTTTCCACTGCCTTCAATTCACCTTTCCTATCCTTCCATGCATAGACTGAGGCTCACCAACAGACACATCTGGATGACTTTATGCTATACCTGATTAGTGGTAACAGCATAAGAAAAGCAGCAGCAGACCACAGCCAGGAAGGTACCTCTGTCTCTGAGCAGCAACGTGCCATTAGATCAGCTTCAGGCTGTGCTCAAAAACACACCCATAAAGACCACACATTACCCAGTCTCTACACTGAACACCCAAATATTTACCATCTTTTGGATGTTTCTAACAAGGCTCTTTTAAACAAAAGGACCAGAGCACTTCCCGTACTGTCTTTATGGTTGAATCCAAACCTGGCTACCGGGCCAAAGCTTTCTGATTTGTGTATACCAATTGAATAAAATATAAATGCTTATTTTTATCATGCAAGTAATTTCTCAAGAGTAATTTCTCCAATGTACCCACCACTAAACATCTTAATAACAGGATTTGAAGGTAACCTAAGAGAGAAGAGCTGGAGGCAGATGCAATGCTCCTACAGCCTTCCATAATACCTTTACTTCACTATGTCAACTGAACACTTGCTGATCTTGGTGGGGTTTCCTTAAGCTTTTGCAAATACAAACTGTTGGGAGCATATTGTGACCTAAGTTAAAATACATAAATATTTATGTAAATATCTCATAAGAAATTAAACAACAGCCCCAAATGCATTATGAAGAAGAAAATTAATATGGGGGAAGAATTAAGAAAATTTTTAAGTTATTTAAAGCCTACACAAAGCTGATTTCCTATTATAAATTAAGTGATTCATTGTAGGCAAGAAATCTAGGACATTGAATACTCTGAATGGGTCAATCACTGTTTCTAAGCACAGTTCTATAAATGCTTTTGGTTTGTGTCTATAACATTTTCCTACACAACATAATTTTGCCTTTCTTGGAATAACTGCATTTGCAAAAGAACTTTTGCTACCACAGAAAGCCAATTAAAACACTGATCCCTAATTAAGAACATATTAATAACAATATTTTGACCAGGTTGTTGAACACACTGGTTTACACTCAGCAGCTGCATTGCTTGAATTAAGAGTATGTGGATTTAAAACCAAAAAGAAGCCTGTGATGTGTTAACATGAAGACCTAAACCTCACACCTGCAAAAATAACATCAGTGTTACAAGGATGCTAGAGACAAACTCTTCATCAGGGACTGTAGCAACAAGACAAGGTTTAAACTTCAAAAAGAAGTTCAGGTTGGATATAAGGAAGAAGTTCTTTACTGTGAGGGTGCTGAGGCACTAGAACAGGCTGCTCAAATAAGGGGTAAACTGGTCTATCCCTGGCAGTGTTCAAGGCCAGGTTGGACAAAGTCTTGGGTGACACGGTCTAGTGTGAGATGTCCCTGCCCATGGCAGGGGGGTTAGAACTGGATGATTTTAAGGTCTTTTCCAACCCTAACCATTCTAGGATTCACTGGAGAATTGATGAACAGAGAATAAAAGACCAAATAACAAAGTAAAAATGAACTGAGTAAAACACAGTCCTTTAGGCGAGAGGCAATAGAGTAACAGAAGCAACATAAGCCTCAGCAATCCAAACGCTAGTGACTATTGATTCAAATATCAATATACTATCTGCCATTGATTCACACCAAAGGTATCCCATGAAACAGAGACAAGGGGAATCAGTTTGAAATGCAAGCAGGGCTGCCAGAATCACAGCTTTCCTCAGTATCTTTATGTTTCACTTGTAAAATCCTGTCTGTCAATTAAAAATAACTACACAGGAAATCCAAATGACAGGAGTTGTTTGTTTTTACATGAGCATCAAGTTCCACAAAGCAAAACAAACACAGGCTTTCCACTGGTTGCATGACTTCTAAATTTCACCTGGATGCAGTGAACAGGCACTAATTTGAATCGTGTAATAGCTGTTAGAGATATCTGCTTGATATAAATACTGCAAATATTATGCTGGAATATTGTCTGTTTCATAGGCAATCATTCCTCACTTCAGTCTAAATAACTACTTGCTACAAGGTACATTTCCCATTTAAGTAAAGGAGAGATTTATATTCTGTTTCACAAACAGTGACTTCTAAATAACCCCAGTGAAAAATCTAAGGAAGTTTACATAACAGCATCAAGCAATCTCCCAGCACAGATGCCTGACTCAAACATCACACCAATTCCTCACTCTTCTCCTCGATTTCTCTCCCATCATAAAGAATTGTTTTAATCTGTTTCTGCTCTTGGAAATTCTCACAGGGAGCATCATGCTGTGATGCTCAGGAATATCCTGAAACGTAGCAAAACCAAACACCACTATATGAAAACCAGAGAGTTCTCTACATTTGCTCTGAAACAGCTAGGCCATATTTGCTAACTAATAGCTCTTCCTGGGTACTCCTTATAGTCTTTCCTTCCTTAAGCCACACTAAAGCCTCAGAATAGCAACCAATGGAGCTCAGCAGTCCCACAGGAGTTAAGTGCACCAGTGCGAGGTGAACAGTAGTGAGCTGAACACATTTAATCCTTACAGGTCTGAAGACATGACCTTCCAAAAGTCATTGCTGCTACCATTGTGTATTCCCTGCATACTCAAGCATGCAGAAGGAGCACAGAGCAGCCATAGCTTAACACACCAGCAGCACATGGTGGCCTCAGGGAGATCCCAAAGACTAAATCAAACACAGTGGAGAGGGAAAAAACAAAACCTCTTATCACTGAAGTAAGAATCAGCAGCTTGGGGCAGAGGGACACTTTTCAAACCAAACAACTCCCACAGGTGGTAAAAAATGACCCACCTGGACAGTTACCTTCTCTGATGCAGTAAAGAAATACAGCAAGGCATGGAAAAGCTATTCAGAAGACTTGATGCTTCAGTAAGGAGAAGGAAAATTATCAATCTGTTTTTCTAGCTATCATTTACAATGATCCATGGAGAGTAAAAGTCACAATTATTTATTAACAAACTGTAGAACCAATGAGGCAGAAAAGTGCAGGAAGCTTCTTGAGCAGTAAGTGCAGCAAGAAAGCACAAGGGTCAAGTTGACACCTGTGGCACTGGGGAAAAGGACTAAACTAGAGTGGGTGCCACTGCATGTTCTTATATGGGAGCTCAGAAAAGAAACAGAACACCAACAGGGAAAAAAAATGCTTGGTAATGCCCTAAGTGACAGTAGTGCCCATACTTGGTTAAAAGAAATCAAAGAAGGGGCAGAAACAGGGCAAAATTATGTAGGGACTGGTCAAAACACCTCAGAATAGCCAGGTATTCAGTTCTATTAGCATAAATATCAAAGTACTTAGTTATTAAAACGTTCAAATAGCCATTTTGGAGGCACAACTCCAGCAGCCTGCCCTCGTGGCACAGTACTGTGCTACTGCAGGGAGAATGGGGAAGAAAGAACAACCCCTATCACCCAGAGGCCAACTTCAGCACTGCCTGTGCCTCCCTGATACAGGCTGAGTCAGGAGTGGTCTAAATATAAGTAATAACCCTAGTTAAAAGCAAACATTTAACAGTAAACTTAGTCATTACACCTAATGGGAAAAATGCTGGCAAGATACAGTATTTTTTGTCAAGTTTCTTCTACAGCACATCAGATGTATTGAAGAAAACTATTTTCAAAGTTCAGAAAGTGTAAAGTTTGCTTTTTTCCCCTTTTCCCCATCACTTACAAAAAGTCTTCAGCAGGGCAATTTTGCTTTGTTTTGGTGTCTGTCCCCCCGTCCCCCCCCTTAAATGTTTTATTTACTAATTAAATTAAACAGCCTATATTCATCATCTTAAGACCAAACCTAGCTTTGTGACATACTTCTCTATGCATGCACAGAAAAAATACCTGTTAGGAAGCATACAAAAGTCCTCAGATTAATCTGTCCCTGCTTGATTGTACAGGTGCAAATATGAGACCATGCTGCAAAGGAGACAGTTTTCCACAGGGAAATCACCAAGTTGGGTGCTTGCTATGCAAGACCTTACGAGACCATCATGCTGCATGCTGGTCACCATCTCTAGTCCTCCGAATGATAGTGATGACCCAACTATTCCTGAAACAAACCACACCAAACCCTGGCAAGCCTCTGGCTCTTCATAACACCAGCACAGCCATGGGTCCTGCTCCTTCTCCATGCTCAGCACCTTGAGAGAAACGTGAATGAGGGAACTGGCCCCCATATTACCTCCAAAGCTGCCAGGTGCCCACACCGCCCCTATGGACACAGGTACACATCAGTTACACCTCAGTTGAACGTAAAGTATTTAATCTCACACATGGAAACAAACCAGAGGCTACATCCCTACCAGCAATCCAGAAGGAAGCAAAGGCTGCTGTCCTAGCCCGACTGACCTGCAATGACACAAACAACTGCTGGAGCCTCACCTGGCTACGGAACAGCCGTTTTCAGCATCATGACCCCAAATAACTTCCGAAAATCAACCGAATTGCAACGTTTTATTCCCGTTCGCTTACGAATATACTCTCCAGACACTAGCAGGGGGCTATGCGAGGAAGAGTCTAACTAACAGAGAAACTTTACCCTTTTGGGTCGCTTCTACAAAATACACGTACATATACGATGACTTTATATATATATATTATGCATACACACCCCCACCTCTCCTTTAAAGGAGACAGCAGCTCCCATCACACTCCAGGACGGCCAGGCCACGGCCCCACACCGCCCCTGCCCCTCGGCCGCGCTACCCGCCCTTCCCCTCACCGCAAGCCCTAGAAAACCCCGGCAGCCCCCGGCCCCTTGCGGGATCTCCCCTCGCCACCGCCGCGCCTCACCGTGCGCTGCTGAGGGGCCGCCGCCATGTTGGCTACAGAACTGAGCCGGTGCCTGGCCCTTTAATGCGCGGCACAGTGCGGCGGCGACACCTCCCGCGCTAATCCGGTCCCATGTGACTGACAGCCCGGCCAGCCAATGGCGAAGGAGCAGGTGACGGCGTGTATAGGCTCAAGCCTGAGTGACACATAAGATAACCAATAGGAAGAGAGGTGAGCGCTGCTCAACCAATCACTTGGGCGGGGAGGCGGGGAATAGGAGGAGCGAGAGTCCGCGGGATTCTTGTTAGGCGCACGCGCGGGGAGTAAACGGCGGAAGAGGATGGTCTTTGTCAAAGTGAGCCCTCCCCTCCAATTTCAACCAATCGGAAAGCAGGAACCACCCGGAGCTGTCCAATCAGCACCGAGGCCTAGCGGCTACCCAATCATCGCCCAGCGCAGGGCTAGGGCGCCCGAGTCGGGATTGGCAGAAGGGGGATCGGCGAGGGCAGCGATTGGGCGGCGAGTTTTGAAGGCAGGTTTGGCGCGGGGCGGTGATTGGCTGCCGCCAGAGCCCGAGCCCGGGGCGGAGGGAAGGGCGGGGGGCGCGGGGTGACGCCGCTGCCGACACAAGGGGGCCGCGGCGCGGGGCCTAGGGCGGCGGCGGCAGCTCCGGCGGCGCAGGCGGCCGCTCCCGGCCCTCGGCACCTCCCTCGGCCCGCCCGTGGCCGCCCCGCGGATGGCGGCGGCGGCGGCCGCCCCGGCGCTTTATGCCTGCACCAAGTGCAACCAGCGGTACCCGTTCGAGGAGCTCTCCCAGGGACAGCAGCTCTGCAAGGTGCGGGGGGGGAGGGTCCCGCAAGCGGAGGCGCAGGGAGGACGGTGTCGGCCCCGGTGCGGTGCGCGGGGCTCGGGGCAGGGCAGTAACGCGCTGTTCTATCCGCAGGAGTGCCGGATCGCCCACCCCATCGTGAAATGCACTTACTGCCGGTCCGAGTTCCAGCAGGAGAGGTACGGGAAGGGGCCCTGGTGCGCGCCCGGCTCGGGTCCTGCCGCGGGCAGTGCCCGCAGGAGCGGCGGTTCCGCCGGGTGTGACCGGTAGTAACGGCGGAGATCACACCGGTGGCACCGTGGTGGGATAACCGGGCGCGGCCGTAGAGGTGTTCGCTGGTGTCTCACTGCTCCCCGCAGCCCGTGTGTGAGCTGTGCGGTTACTGCATGGGGAAGAGCTCGGAGGAGCGTGCTTGTCGCTGACTTCAACATTGTGCAATTTTATCTCTAGCAAAACTAACACGATATGCAAGAAGTGTGCCCAGAACGTGAAGCAGTTTGGGACGGTGAGTAGGCTCTGGGTTCTAAATGACGGGATTAACTTCACTCGTGTTTTAAGTTAAATAAAACGCTTTTGCAGTTAATCGTATTTTGTGTTGGAAATATCAAAAAGAAGGATTACCTTTCAACAAGATGATGAAAATCACAGGCAGCTCTTGATTGCCTCCATGGCTTGTGATCTTCAGATCCTTTCCAATCCTGAATATTCTGTCATTCTATTAGAAGTTCTTTACTGTGAGGGTGGTGAGGCACTGGAATGGGTTGCCCAGGGAAGTTGTGAAAGTTCCATCCCTGGCAGTGTTCAAAGCCAGGTCAGACAGAGCCCTGGGTGCCATGGTTTAGTGTGAGGTGTCCCTGCCCATGGCAGGAGGGTTGGAACTTGATGATCTTAAGGTCCTTTCCAACCCTAACTATTCTATGATGCTATGATTCTATGGTTATGTGTAGCTTTATAGTTAATATTGACTGCAGCCTGCCTGTTCATAGCAAAAACAGCGCTACTTTATGCTTATAAAGTTACTCTTCTCACAGACACACACTTGATGACACAAACGCTGTTAACTGCCTCTGTTTTTAATGAGTGGTCAATATGAAAATCTTAATAATGTCACATACTTTATATTATGGAAGTCTTGAACATTTTGAATGCACATTACTCGTGTTAAGCTATTAAGTAGAAAAGATTTTATGGGTATTAGCTATATTCATGTTACTCTGCATTTTCTTATGTTGAATTTCAGGTGCAATTATAAAACCACTAATTTTTCAATATAGGAACACACACATTGTATCAGAGCTCTCTGCAGATACCACTTCAGAGAAGGCACCACGATAATCTTGTTGTGATACAAATGCACACAACTTCTGTAGGCTTGATGTGAACCACATCAGATGAAATTCAGCTTATTTGGGAAACGTAACAGCTGTTGGAATGTCGTCAGGCACTTTGTGAATGTAAATGTAAACTGAACAAAGAACATCATTCAAAAGATGAAAACATGGCAAAATGAAGCACAAGACTTGATCCAGCAGTGGGTTTTAGCAGTAGTTCATCAAAAACCAGAATGGCATTGAGCATAATTAACCATATCTAACTTGTGAAGACTGGCAGCAGCTTTATTTTCCTGCAGCATGTTAATCTAAGTGTATGATATGAAAGTTGATAACCTGAGCTGATGGTATCTGAAGTTGTTTCAGTGTGCTGCAGTACTGCTGGGATCATGGGACTAATCTTGGAGCAGTAGGGTTATCAAATCTGTGCGTAGCACAAGGAAGAGGGATGTTATCAGGAACTTTCAGTCTAAAAAATGGTTACTCTTCTTTTAAAGGTTTTTAAGTAGTTTTTTTAGTAATGTACTGAAACTGAGAAAATATCATCCTACTAAAGAAGCAGGTGTAGAGGTGAGTAATCCCATTGTATATGTGTTTCATTGGGTATGTGGGTTTTCATAGGAAACTCAGATTGATTTTGATCAGGGAAGGAGTATCACTTTAGGGGAAAAGTTTAGTACTGAAGATAGACATGGTAGTAAAAGGTTCTTTAAGCTGGGTTATATAAAGCCATGATAGTTTAGAAGCATCATTGTGTGATTTGACACATTGTGTTCATTACAAAACTGTAAATGTGTATTAATTTCTGTTCCACTTTTCTGCTTTCCAGCCCAAGCCTTGTCAATATTGCAATATTATTGCAGCATTTATTGGCACAAAATGTCAGCGTTGCACCAACTCAGAGAAGAAGTATGGCCCACCTCAGACATGTGAACAGTGCAAACAGCAGTGTGCTTTTGATCGCAAAGAGGAGGGAAGAAGGAAGGTAGGCTTTGTTCCATGGCTGTCAATGCTCAGGCTGCCAGCAGGTAATGTTCCTCCTGCAGAAGAGAAAGATTAACTGGAATATATCTTAAGTCACTAATATTAAAGTTGCTGTGCTTTGCAATATTTGAGTTAGGTTTCACAGCTTACTGAGCTAGCTAACTTTAAATTAAATCACTCAGCCTTACAAATAAGGTTAAGCATATGCTGGCAGTTGTAGCTGGGCAAGGTCAAGCAGCTGAACAGTTTGTGGTATCTTTGATACTGTTTTTTTCATTTTCCAATTCATTGGATCTTGTGCATGTCCATCCCTTGAATCTGTCATTTTACCTCTTGTGGTGTGCCTGCCTTGCTGTGAAGTACAGCACCAAAGAGGTAGACTGTTCTGAGCAGCCCTCTTCTCAAATCACTTTGGTGAGTGCCACTTTCACATTCCAGAAGGTGTGGAGGAAATTACCTCAAAAGCCTCTTGTCTGAACTCAGGAATAATGGTGTTTTCACACAAGAGTTTACTTGGTACAAGTAACACGTTGTCTGGACATCCTGATTATGCCTGGAATACGATGGGCTCGAGAGAGGGTACCTGGTGTCTAACTAAAACTGGTTTGTCCGAATTGTCACTTTTGTGATACAGAGCAAGTCCAACATTTGCCAAGGCTGCTTTCTCCTGTAAATTTAAATGACAAAAAGAAATGGAATAAGATTTACTTTATTCAAAGGCAATGTGCTTATGTTGGCGATGTGGTAGTGCCAAAGTTTCATACCAAAGAGGTGTCTGGACTTTTCACAGAGATAACAGATGAACGGAAGCAAACTTTTCTTGCATTTTTCTAGTGCAAGTATACTTTGAAAATAAAACCAAACAACCTGCTGTGAATTATTTCCCCAAAGGTTGATGGAAAGTTGTTGTGTTGGCTCTGCACGTTGTCCTACAAGAGAGTGCTACAGAAGACAAAAGAACAGAGGAAGAGCCTAGGATCTTCACATTCCAACTCCTCATCCTCATCTCTTACTGAGAAAGACCAGCATCACTCAAAACACCATCACCATCACCACCACCATCATCGTCACAGCAGCAGTCATCACAAGTAAGTATTTCAGAAATTGAAGTAGCTCTTGGTAACTCATCTGTGTTTTGTTAGTACTGAAATCAAACCAAAGGCAATAAGAAGGTTTGTTACAACATGGTATCAAAAGCAGTAGGAGAACACTGTTTCATGGTCTGTTAAAATCCTCATGTACTTATAGTCTGGGTGAAGGGAGGTCAGCAAAATGTAGAAATTCTTGGTCATCATCAGACTACTCAGTGTTAAAATTGATAGCAAGTCTAGAAGAGGAACCCACAGAATGGCTACAGAAACAAGTTATTTGGGGATAAACTTGAATTTGAATTTAAGCAGTAACTGCTGTGTGGTAACTCCTGCTTTACATGCATTTACCATGGATTAAAGGTGTGTGTTAGCAGTGGGCACAGAACAGCTACTTAGCTCAGAATCCCTACCCTGACTTGCTTCAGGCTGATTTGTTTATTTAGTTGTAAATCCCAGAATTGATTTGGTTTTTATGCCAGTACAATAGTAATCATGATTCTTATTTTCATGGGTGGGCTTACGGCAGTTTAGAACTCCTTAATTATTTTGTGTTGGATAGTAAATGCTGTGGGTGCAGTGGCAATGACCCTGATCCCAGACATACAAACACAAAGCTTCACTTTTCTAGGGCTTATAATTTTCCATCTTGACTGAAGCTTGCCTGACTAAGTGTAACTTAGAAGCAAAATAAGCTGGAATGATACTGGGATAGAGGAGAAGAGAAATGCACATGATTTCACTTAAGGAGAAAAGTAAGATTTGTTTTTTTAAGAGTTTGAGGAAGAATATTATTCTTGTCATGCAGAGAGTTACTGTACTGTTCCTGTTCTTTCAAGTCTCTGCTGCAAATTGAGTTACAACAGGCTAAATCTAATTTAGTGCATGTAGTAAGGATTTAATAAGTTAGCTCTTTACTACAGAATAGAGCTTCTTGTGTACTCAGGAGTTATAAAAGTAAATGTATCTCTCTACACAGTGTCCTTGGTTTGGCACCTTTCTTCTGTAGGCTGTGATGGGTCCATCCTTCTGGTCCAATAAATATAACTCTTTTTTTCCCCTGACCATTTTTGCTTATTGTTAAGATGAGACAGTAGAGGCAACAAGGTAGAAATACAGATTCACTATTTCATTGAGTGCAATCTTCTATATTCTACCATTCCTAAACAATGGTGTCTGTTGCTTTTGACATTATTGAAAACAAAAACCTGAGAAGCAGTTATTTTCAGGGATCCAAAACTTCCCTTTGCTCTTAAGGTGCTACAGAAGCATCACTTCAGACAATGTTCATATGGCAGTATGAGAAACCCAGGAATGCTGCTTTAGACCAGCTTGCTGGGTGCAAAAGTAGTAATATAAAGTTCACAAAAATTGGAGAGTACCAGCAGAAAGGTTTACCCATCAGTCTTGAAGTCTGCCCCTTGTGTTTTACAACAGGGTAAATATTTAGCCAAGAAGTATTTTTATAGCATTGTGAGAGAGTGGTCAGGAATGTGACTGATAATACAGCTGTCCAGCTGAAAATTCATCATGGGAGGATTTTACCATGGACAGATAACCGTTCACATAAACTTAGAAGTAATGGCATGTTTGGTCAGTTACCAAGTATATTTCGCATGTTTCAGAATCAGCAGTCTGAGTCCAGAACAAGATCAGGGACTATGGAAACAGAGGTAAATACGATATTTATTCATTTCCTTTGAATTTATGTTGTGGTTTTAATATAAAGGACTTTTTTCTTTTTTTTGCTTTGAATTTCTGGCTAATCTCTAGTACTCCAGCTAGGAGCATGAGTTAGTTATTTTACATGTACCAAATGGTGATGTTAGAGAGTTATATAGTATGAGGCTTTAGGTTTACATTTTGTTTGATTTCAGCCATAAATCCTCTGCAGCTATTCAGAATGAAACTCCAAAGAAAAAACCCAAACTGGAATCCAAGCCATCAAATGGAGATAGGTAAAGTTATATTTTTGTAAAGCTGAGCCATTTCAACCGAATAGAGTGCTGATTTGTGGATTTGTGGCCAGTTGCTTCCTTTTTTTTTACTTTGGTCTGAAGAACAAGGGAGGTGAAACTATTGTCCAGACAGACAGATTGCTGGGAGGCATCTTACTGCTGTCAGTCAAGTAAATGACTTTATTAGCAGAGAACTGGCAGTTTTCCTGCTTTCAAGCTGTTGGGGCAGAATTAAATCAAGCTTGTATATGAGACAACAGTTATCAACAGAACAGTGTTCCCTGATATCAGTGTTTTGTCAACTAGATGCAGGGTTGAGCTGCTCCTTTAAGCTGATCTAGTATATAGAGAAGTTTTGAACCTTTATTTATGAGACTGAATCTTTATTCTGTCTCTGGCCAAACAATTGTAATAAAAGTGGCTGCTTCGGTCAAAAGGTGTTTGTCCCCCTCAAAGCTAATACTTAATTATATTTCTGCAGGTGTATGTAATGTGTGCCATTAGTAAGGTAATTTGCCAGTTGCATCCATTTCTGTCAGGTACATACTTTTTTTGCATTGGTCCTTAAGGATGTTTGTGGAATTATTAATTATCCAATTTGAAATAAAAAAATAGTGGTTTTTTTTTTCTATTGATGTTGTAAGTAACTATTGCTTTTTATTTTTAGTAGCTCTATAAATCAGTCAGCAGACAGTGGAGGAACTGACAACTTTGTCCTCATAAGTCAGCTGAAAGAAGAAGTAATGTCACTTAAACGTCTTCTGCAGCAAAGAGATCAGACTATTTTAGAGAAAGATAAAAAGGTAAAAGTTGCACCTGCTTAGGAAGAACTTTATCTTTTGTGTTCTATTTTGTAGACTCCTAACAATGTCAAAATGGTGAGGTAAACTAGAAAGCAGATACAACATTTTCCTATTTTAACTCATCAGATCTTACCATTTAAAGGACAAGTTTGGGATTATGTATCATTAATGTATTTTAGCTCTAAGTCAAAAGGAATCTTGCCTCTCTTCTGCCATCTAGAAGCTAGCTGTCTGGTTCACTGTTCCTCATGTTGCGTGCCACAATGGGTAAAATGCCAGACAGTGGTTTGTATGTTTTTGCATGTTCTAAATTGAGTCACAGCAAAGATTCCAGGTGCCTGCAGAGGCTAGTGGGCACACAGGATGAGGAGGATTAAGAGTAGTAACTGTTCTGAGTTTAGTATAACTTTAGGTTAGTTTTAAACTATAGCAACTATAGCCATAACTAATGAGTTGGTTTCCAAATTTACATGTACAGTGTATGAAGATTAAGTGGTTTGATTTGAAAAGATTGGTAGTATACGTGTAGTGTAGGTTACCAAGTCTTTGTGGGTAGTCAGAGACTAGAAGAAAAGCTTGGATTAGGTGCCTGGCAGTCAACAAAAGTTAAGCAAAGTTGTCAAGCCCAAAGGACTTCAGTGAAACTCATACAAGAACTCACCCTTTGGACAGTTTAATGACTAACAAGAAAAGAGAAATAGCCACAAGATAAGTTACTTTGCTTTGCCTTTATTAGAGCTTATTTCTCTGCTACCTGGTTAACTAGAAGCTTTTAAGACACTCTGTAATGGTGGCTCTAGAATGACTGTTCAGGATTGAGTAAATTATGTAGTTCACTGTATTTTCTAGTAACATTTTGGTTATAGATACATGATGGCTGGTCAGAACAGTAGTGGTTAAGAAAGGCTTCTTGATCCTGAAAAGAAAGTGCTTCCGCTTTTAAACCAGAGTTCAGTATCTTAATTCTTTCACTTCAGTGTGTTGCATAAAGGACATTGAACCCTTTTTCATGTCTATCAGTATTATAATATACCAGTTGTTAGAAGTACTCACTATTTCAAGCCTTTAAGTAGTTAATGTGAAAGAGGTGAACAGTCTGTCATGGACTCTCTTCAGAGGACAGACATTAAGGCCCTGCCCTCTCTCTTATAAAGAGAGTAGAAGATCACAAGTCAGTAGGAAATTCTCTTATCTCTTTTTACATTTGATCTACTGGGCATAGCTAACAAAAGGGTTAGGTAAAGAAATGTCACCTACTTCTGTGTAACCAATGCAGTAACTTGTTTTGTGCTGTTTGCATAGGGAGAGCATCTAATAATTTTAATATCCTCATTGCTAAAACTATTTATTTGACCTCAGAGTTTCTTTGAACTTAAAAGGCTCCTTCAGGCATGAATTACTTGCTTCCAGAGTGTCACTCACTTTCTTCAGCTGCTGCAGGGGGAGAAAAGCTGTGCACATCATACGGTGTTTGCATAGCTGAAACAATTACAACAAGTGAATGCAGATTATTTTTTGACTGTGAGATAGTAAAAGGAATAAATGCCTGGGCCAGTTCTCTGGGTGGTTCCTGCTAAAATCTTGTCCCAGGATTTCTATAGGGACAGCATTTGAACTGTTCAGAGTGCTCCAAAAGAGGGACCTCTGAAATATGTAACATATGGCGACAAAATCAGCTCTGTACACCAGCTTTACAGACAATCCTCATTCATTGTGTTTTGTTATGAGTCAAGATCTAAACCATGTCATACCAGTGCTTGTTATTTGCAGTCCTAGCCTTGTTTTGCTTTTTGGGACAAGGTATTAGTGAGACACCAGGTCATTACCATGGGGCCCCGAGACTTGATCCTTAGGAAGGGACCACAGCTTGCTGCATGTTCACAGGCAGTGTGTTGCTCATCCAGCTGCATATTTTGCTATGGCACAATCTTACTACTAGTTTTTATTGTATTTAGTTTGTGGTATGTGGTTTTGTACTGGATCCACTGGAATCTGCTACAGCTGCAAGTACATGCATTGAACAGCAGTCTGTGTACAGCGAGGTATATATCCTTGTATTGGGATTCCTGTGCTTTATTCATGATCATTTGGCTGACAGTTTCAGGTGAATATCTTGTTTCACTGTGTGTGACTCGACACATACTCAGGTTGGTAATAGCAGTCTTGGTAGTCATTTTAGGAATGTATGCTCTCATTTGTTATAGTGGGCTTCTCTGCCGGCAGAGAGGCTTTAATCCCAATAAAGCCAAATCGACCAGAGAGTTTCAAAATTAATCTGGGATGCTTTGAGGCACCAAGCTTTTTAAAGAAGTAGTTCTTAAAACTTCTGGGTCCTTACACAGCAAACTGTTAGTAGCACCCTCAGCTGCACATGTGTGCAGAAGAAGCATTCACCTGCCTGGATAGAAGCATATATCACAATTTAGAAATACCTGCCTTAATGTGTGTCATTGGGATCACTACCTGTCTCAGGAGAGACCCAGTGGCTGCAGTACTACACCTTAGGCTCAGAATTAAATCCTAAGTGAAGTCATTTTAATTACACATTTCTAATAACACAGTTTAATTCACTGTTCTGGATTGAGAGGCAGTGAACCTCTGGAATGTATACGTTGGTTTAGGACAAATTGTAGCATAAGAAGACACAAAGAAATCCTTCCTGTTGTCTTTGTATGGCAGATATTTCATCTGTTACCATATCATATAACTGCAGATTGTGATGAGTATCTCACAGCTGAAAGAACAGCTAAGATTATAAATCATGTGTCTTGTATCTGTTTTTTTTGTTTTTGTTGAGGATTAACCTTCATTAATCCCCACCAAAACAAGTTGCAGATGTGCAGTTGCTTTCTTCATATAAAATAGACATACTTACTTTCCAAGCTACTTCTCAAATGCTGAGCTGTCAGTACTACAACAGTAAATAAATACTGTCTTTCATAAGACTCCTGAGAATTCTGTAAAGATTTCACAGATTGTGTATGGTAACAGTCCAAGGAATCTTCATAGAATTTGTGTTCTCAGTTGACAGAACTGAAGGCAGACTTCCAGTACCAGGAGTCTAACTTGAGGACAAAGATGAACAGCATGGAGAAAGCTCACAAGGAAACTGTGGAACAGTTGCAGGTGAGTGATTGCTTATCAGTACTTGAGAAATACCCAGGTGGAATTATGCATTGAGGATATTCACTCACAGCAATGAAACAGTACCAAGTTCTCAAATGGTCATTGCCACATTTATCTTCGAATGCATTATACAGCAGTTCTGCAGTCAACAGGCAATCTCCATGCAGATTAAACTCACTGTAAGAATTGCTTTCTAACTTTAAGATAGAGGCTTACCTCACATGCTGTCTCAAAACTTACGTTGTTTTTTGTGTCTGTTCTCTGATATTTAATCAGTTTCTCAGTGTGCTATTGATCTAACTGAAAGGCTCAGCATTAAAGTGATTGACAGTTAAATGTCTCTTGTTAAAGCAAACTTTATCGGGAAGAAAGCCTGAATTAATTGCCTTATACATCACAGACTGAACAAGTGTTCAGTGCAATACCTCAGATCCTATATTTTGCTGTACGGGAAAATGAGGTTACCTTTTGTGCTGAAGGTGGAATACACATATCAAAAAGGATATCCACGTCTTTCAGAAGCGATTGTTACCTTCACTGAATATTCTCACGTGCACATTTTGGGTATTTGTTTCATAAATGCAATGGGAACTTACTGCATGAAACAGTCTGAGCTATTTCAGTAGTTCCTAACACTTCTTCTATCTGCATTGCAGGCCAAAAACAGAGAACTGCTCAAACAGGTTGCAGCATTGTCAAAGGGTAAAAAGTTTGATAAAAGTGGGAGTATACTGACGTCTCCGTGAGGAACTGGTCACTCCTGGGGTTTGCTACTCAATGTACATTTGAGTAATTCTGAGAAGCCCTTAAAATCCTGTGTAGTGGAAAGAACTATTTTTGCACACCCGATGAGTTGGCATGTTTCCTACCTGTTTTTATAATTAAGATGCAGCTTTTTTTAGTTACTGTTCAGATGAAATCCTTCAACTGGCTTGAAGAATGTTTTTATTTTTTTGATATTGGAAACTTTTTGCCAGCAATAGTATGAAACGATTGCGTAGAGAACACAGCTGTGCTCTCTCTAAAAGGACAACATGCAATAACAAGCTAGGTGTACTTTTTACAAAGCAGCAACTTTGAAACTCCACTGATGTCAGCCAAAAGTTTCTGAATCTGCCGCTGAACACTGGTTTCTGGCAACTGTTCTTTGACTTCGTATCAAAATACAGATTTAGAATGGAATTCATGGTGCTCTCAAGTGAAACTAAAAGAAAAAGGCATATATGTAAGTGTAAATACAACTGTAACGGTTATATTCTTAGTTATAACAAGTAATTAGTGTTTTACATTCTTGTGATTGGGATTCACTGAAAGATTATCTATTGTACAGTAACAGAGGCAGTGTGGTTTTTGTAAGATTTACTGTAGATTTTTCTTGCAAGTGCCTTTCTCCAACTGTTTATTTATAGGAATGTTGGTATTTTGTACATAAGGTTTTTAAGTTTTAAAATCATGTTTAATAAATGTTTTATGTAAATATAAATGTGTGTACAGAGAAATTCGAAACAAAGATCAAAGTGGCTAGTGCAGTGCTTGAAGCAGTGATAAGAGCTAGCTAATTGATGGACAGTGAGTACTGGCTTTAGATAACCTTTGTAGCTTTGTGTCTGTGAGGTGTAGACTTTTGTTAGTGCTGCTCATGCCAAACACTTCCTGAACAAAATCATCAGACTGGTTTTTGTCACACTGGAGTTTAGTGAATTGTTGATATTATTTTCCCATTTGGCACAGCACTCATTTTAATTCCATAGCAGACGCTGTACTCCGGGTGTTACATCCTTAATTAGCGATACACACCCAGAGTTTCAATTGATTCCCATTGTTCCATTCAATGTACTTAGTTGTAACTCATGATGATTCTTCTTAATGACTTGCAAGATTCTCACACCACCCCACCCCCCCCATTAAAGATACACAATGAGAAAAGAGTAGCCAAAACTAATGGCCTTGAAGCTAAGGGAGTGAATGTGGTGTCAAAGGGTGGGTTGTTTTAATGTTGTGGGTAGATTTTGATTCTAAATTACATCAGTTTAAGTTTAGCTCTGCTCCTAAGGGACATGAGTCATATTCAGAAATCTCTATTAAACTTACTTTAATATACCCTAAAGTCTCTGTTCAGGGAGGCGATTTATGGGATCGGCATTAAGTGAAGTAGACATCCGTAAGTAAAGGTTTAGTTTCAGCTCTGGGTACTGACTGGTAACAGGATAACTGCTGACATTCAGTAAGCTGAATTGTGTAGAATAAGCTTTTAATTAAAGAACTAAAATGTAGTGTTCCTTGGCTGCCCACCCATGTACTGAACTATGAACACTTTTCAGTAGTTCAAACAAGTACCAGCAGTGACAGACTCCTGAATGATTTAAGAATCTTGTTTTATATGGTATACATGTACTTTTATACCCTAAAATCGACTTTGTATGTTTATAAATGCTCTTCTTTAAACTTGCTGAAATCCTCTTTGCAGATAACATTTGGGTTTTTTTTAATACGCAAACTTATGACTTCAATTCAGAATTGGTATTTGAGGATTTTTTTCCCGGTTGAATGGCAACCCATCTTTGGTGAAACTGGTTTTAAAAACCAGAAATGCTTAGCAAATGGAAATGTCTGAATTGTGATCACTTAATGATACCTGCTCAGGCTGCACGAAGGGTATTTTACAGGAACAAACCGAAGTTTTATATTAGAAGTAATTGACTTTATAAATCCCAGTCAGAAAAAAATTTAGGGGCTTTTCTTCCATAATCTCATTTTTAACGTAAATTTTTAAAAGCTGTAAACTTGCCAACTGAGTCCCACTCCTGAAAATAGCGTCCTGGAGCTGTAGGTTATTGACATGATAAACTGATGTTCTTTAAACGTGGATCTGCAAGGAGATTGTTGTACCGTATTGTGCTTCTTAGCCTGTTTCCAGATGTTGATTAGCCTTGACCAGTAATGGCCATTTTGGCTCAAGTTATTTATGTATTTTAAGCCTGTGAATATTGCAGCGCCCTTTTAGGTAGGATGTCTAAATACACGTTCTGCAGTGAAGCTTTTCAGCTGTCCACATGTATAGACTATTGAAATACTGTACTGGCACACATCTGACCGTTGACATTTTGTACCTTTTCTAAATCCAATGTTTCACAATAAAATCTTGTCAAAACATTACTCTGTCCTTTTTAAATTATTCAGGAATTCATATTCCATGTTAATCCTTCACACTGTGTCTGTCATTCACCAAAATCCTATGGGCGAAAAAAGGGCAGGATTTAATAGTTGCATTTAGTATTTAGATTTCTGGGAAGATTAAACACCTTGGGCTGTCTACAAATTGCAACAAATTAGAGCTTTAGATTAATTTCTCTCAAGAAAATAGGTTGGTTTTCTACAATTGTAATACATAGAAATGGTTTCTTGTAGAGAAGAAAAAGCCCTTAAGGTTAATGAAATCTAATGACATTTAATAAAGCCTTCGCAGGCTTTTTATATTCTGATTAACATCAGCACTCGTGTTTTAAAGTAGTACCTGAATTTCAGTCTTAGACTGTTCACCATAAGGTTGTTGTTCCTCTACATCCAGTGTGCACAAGGTGGGTGGTTCTGAGGTTCAAAGTACTATTGACAACTTCTGTGTCCAGTCCCTTTCTTGTGTCAGGGAGAACTATGTGCCTGCACGAACATGCTGATGACTGTTGGTCACAGCATACCTCTGTGTGTTCTGAAATGCAGCTCTTCAAGATAAAACATAGCATTGCTTAAGGGAGGGGGATTTTTTGTTGTAATGAGCCTGGAGTCCAAATCTGAGGAATGAACAGTATAAGCAGACTGATTAAATTAAAATATAAAGATGTACAATGTAAAATCCATGTTAGAAGCAGTTGTGCTGTTTAGGCCTAGAAAAATAGGTAAACCTATTACAAGAGTACTGTATATGATTGCCACAGCTGGTAATGGTGCAAGTTCCAACATATAACTTGAACTTTCTGTCTAACCCATTAAATTGTCCTTGAAGATGTGTCACTCACCAGCACGTGAATGGTTTTCCTTGCTTTAACCCAAACAGAAAACCAGTTTGGATTGGCATGTTTACCTTGGAGAACGTTCATTACAGTACGCTGGTGCTGTGCTAACTGACCTGCTTGCTCCTGGCAATTCCTCTTCAGTATTTCTCCTCGTGGGTAAAAGCAGTTTGCATGTTGACTGAAGGGGGTTTGAGTACCATGGGCACATGTGCTAAAAGAGGCAGGTGCAAGTAGAGATTTGTCTGTAGAACGTAAGTTTTCCTTCTGCTGAGGTTTCCTGGCTCTTGGAGTACTTGGGTGAGTCCATTTATTTTTAATTGTCAACTGGAAAATAGGCATTCCAGCTTGTGAAGAAGGTTGAGGCTGAAGATAAACCTGCATCATCTTCACATGCAAAGGGCAATCTTAGACGCATAAGCAGCAGAGAGCTTTTATAGTGGCTGGTTTTGATTGCAGAAGGCTTGTGGACAAACAAAAATTGGACCAACAAATAGGTCAGAGTTGCTTTGAACCACATCTTACTGCAGGCTGCATCACAGGAATGTGCTATTAGGTCTGAGAATCTGCATCCAAAGTTGATATTTACCTCCAGTTGTATCCCGTCCCCTTTTGGGTAACTTACAGCAATTTACTTTGAACTGGATGCTGAAAACCTGTGGGTGTTTTCCTTTTTTGAATCAACAGATAAATGTAGTTTGCTTTATTTCAATAAGAGATGTAGTACGTTCACAATTTGTTCTTCATCGGGTACATCAACTCATGTCTTTTCACTTTATGGAGACCTCGAAGGTCAGTTGTGTTTATAAATGTTTCTTGGGAAACTTTGAGTCTTTCTTAGACAACTCTTTGCATAGTGGTTTGCTTTTTTTGCAGATTCACATGTGTTAATTCCCCGTTACATTTGTATGCTCCAGATTCCACTGCACCATAAATGATAGAACTGTTTTCTGGAATGTTTTTGTCCAGCCGTGTTCTGTTCTTGGAAATAGTTTCTGAATATATTGATTAGAATTCAACTTATAAAGAATTCTTAACAATAAAACTGTATTGAACCAATTTGCTAACAGAAAAGCATCTTTTTCACATAGAGATTATTCCTTTTGTTGGCTATGAATGTAAAGTGAGGCATTTTCCTTTTCAGGAGGAGAACCACACTGCTTAAATTAGTGTGTTTACATTAAAAAAAACTTATAAAAAGGGGAAGAACTCCAAGGTTTATTTCCTAGAATAACTTAAATCACTGCTGAAAGTCTAATACATGAATCTAGCTGAGTGCACTGAAGCAGTTTAGTAGCTCTCATGCAACCTGTTGCAGTGCTATAGTTGCACACTGTGTCAGCAAATGAAACCTGGAACAGTAATGTCAATCATTCCTTCAGGACCTACAAGAATTTGCTTGCTGGTCACTTACCTGACTCCAGTGCAGCATTCATTAAAGTTACCTTAATCATAGAATCGTAGAATCATGTAGGTTGGACAGGACCTTTAAGACTGAGTCCAACCGTTAACCCAGCACTGCCAAGTCCACCACTGACCAGAGAACCAGAGAATGGTTTGGGTTGGAAAGGACTTTAAGATTATCTGGTTCCAACCCGCTGCAATGGGCAGGGACACCTCACACTAAACCATGTTGCCCAAGGCTCTGTCCAACTCTCCTTGAACACTGCCAGGGATGGAGCACTCACAACTTCCTTGCAGTCCTCCTGAGTTGCCTGCCCCCCTTTTCCAAAGGTCATAAACTCTCCTCTGTTTCCTGAGTTCCAGCCAAAGCTCTGTTCAGCCAGGCCCATCTTATTCCCTGTGGGCTCATCCTTCAGCACGTGGGCATGGGCTGCTTCTCTGCCTTTACATTTCCTTCTTGAAGAATGTCCATCCTTCATTGCCTCCTCTGCCCTTCAGGACTGCCTCTCAAGGGACTCTGTCAACCAGGTTTCCTAACAGGCCAAAGTCTGCCCTTCAGTAGTCCAAGGTGACAGTTCTGCTGACCACTCTTCTCACTTCTCCAAAAATCAAAAGCTCTTCTATGATCCCTGTGCCCAAGACAGCCTCCAACCATGTTACAAAAATACCATCCACACAAGTGGAGCGAGCACTCAATTCTTCCTCTTACTGGGAAGGCGTGAGGTTATCTTGCTAAAATAACCCAAATTGCCTTGCAAGATGCAGTTGAAACTGAATTCCTGCATTCCCCAGTTGGAAATACTTGGTTCTTTCTCCTGTAGTAAGTCTGCTCCAGTTTTCAGGGTGTGATCAGTACTCCGTAGTGCTTTTTCCTCTTGTCTTGCACTAAGGGTAATGAAATATCATTTTCTTTAACACAAACACACCTTTCTGTCTTATCTTCTATCCATTAAAAACAATGGAACAAACCTCTTCC
This sequence comes from Melopsittacus undulatus, assembly GCF_012275295.1. NCBI lineage: Eukaryota > Metazoa > Chordata > Aves > Psittaciformes > Psittaculidae > Melopsittacus > Melopsittacus undulatus. The sequence continues at coordinate 10,726,649 of NC_047528.1, read as the reverse complement.
CTTACTTTCTATATGATAAATTTAGTAAGAGAAAATAGGAACGGCTGCCTACATAACTTTAACCACTAGATGCTGCTTAAACCACACGGTTTCTCAGCAGTACACTTGTAAGTGCTTTCTGCACCCCGTCCAACATCCACAGTAGATAGTTGTTCCTATTCAAATGCAACACTGGTGCTAAAGTGAAAACAGCCTAAATCCTGAAATAGTTGACCTTTGGAATGTCTTTTAGGAAATCTGAAATCTATTTTGGAAAATTAAGCTTGGAGATACTAATCATGTTTAATATAGTTAAATATTAAAAAATATATATGTTTGGAACTATATTTTTTTTCTCTGCTTGCTTTACCTTAAGAAAAAAGAATCCCGAGTTTATATGTCAGGAGGCTGATCCAAGGAATAATGCAGCTTCAGTGCAGTCACACAAAAGGCACTGTTAGAATTGAAAATGGACTCCATGAATCCCCAAGTGATGTGGAGTCTGAATATTTTTGTCCTTTGAAGGAGCTGCTACAGGTTAGTTAGGGCCTTATTTAGTCACCATAGATGTGTAATACATCTGTAGCATTAGTTAGCTGACTTAGCACCTGAACCTTTGAAAGCATTAAATGCAACTGATTAATTCCTAGTATGGATAGCAATACAAAGGTGAGAAAAAACACACGTTTTACTGGGAACAATAAAGTTTAAACCTTACTGTTTTCCTCATGCTTGGAGCCTGATGCACTTCTGACACAGATTATTCCCAGTCTGATTCTGTCAGAAGTACTGAAATCTTGTGACTTTCCAATGAAAGGGAGAGTTCTCATCAGCATTTAAAAATTCAGGCTCTTTTTAACAAGTCTTGGATTCACAAAGATGTGATTGTTGTAGAAGGGAAAAATGTTTGCATTTGCATGCTCCATTGTAATTTTTTATACTGCATTTATATAGCCTACAAGCAATCTTAAGGAGGAAGATCCAGGCACCAACAGGTCAGATGTTCAATACAAGAGAGACATAGACATACAGGACAGGATCCAATGGAGTGTCACAAGGCTGATGAAGGGACTGGAGGATGTTGAGAGCTGGGACTGTTCAGCCTGGAAAAGAGAAGGCTCAGGAGGGATTTCATCAATACCTTTAAACAGCTGAAGGGAGAGTGTAAAGACAACAGATCCAGGCTCTTTTCAGTGGTGCTCAGTGCTAGGACCAGAGATAATGAGCACAACCTGAAACACATGAGGTTCCCTCAGAACATCAGGAAGAACATCACCCATCATGTGAGGGTGACCAAGCACTGGCATGGTTTACCTCGGGAGGTGGAGGAATCTCCATCCTTGGAGATACTCAAAAGCCATTTGGACATGGTCCTGGGCAACCAGCTCTAGGTGGCCCTGCTTCCTGCAGAGGCCTCTTCCAACCCCAACTATCCTGTGATTCTGAAACTTAAACAGAGCAAAGACAGTCTTCTTCACCTATTAAAATACAGTGTTTTGTTATGAAAAAACAGGTAAGCAATGTTTTGAAGTTTTCCATTTTCCCCTCGCTGTGTTCAATTCATGTGAATGGAATAGAAAAAGATCCCCAGCAGTTCCTGTAATAGCACAGGTCACCTGTTAGGCAAAGTACTGTGTTAGTGACGCATCTTAAATGGTGTGGGTGATTGTTGCATAATCCTCCAGATAGTTTTTTGAGCTTGTAAAGTAAATACTTTTGCATGAAGAAGCATTTCTATCAGCTAATTTGGGTAGCAAACTTCGAACAAGCAGAGCAGGGAGCAGAGCACTTCCCATCTATTCCTTTCCCGTTATTCTGTTGCCAGCATGATTTAATTCTTATACTATGCACAATCAGAAAAGGTCTGTTTGAAAATAGTGAAGTTCCCAAGCGTATTTATCTTGCTGCCCAAATCTTTCAAGGCCTTTTGCATTGGTTTCTTTATCTATAGTAACAGCATTTGAAATAAGTTTGGTATGAAGAATGTGAGACATGAAACATGGGTATAGTTTTGTGGTGTTTTCCCTTTATCTATAGCCTTTGTATGTAAAAGGTGTCTTACCTTTTACTAAACATGTATGTATAGTTGAAGTAGAGCTGTATATCAGGGTGTTTTCCTTGCTTTAAGTAAAGCCCCAAGCTCTGTACTTTTAAACAACTTTTGTTTTCATAGAAGAGATTTCGGATCCAGCCTTGCATATTAATTTAAACTTATTTTCCATGTGCATCAAAATCATAAGTCATTGAGTCAGAAAAGCAGTGATTTGGAACTGTTGGGGTTTATTATGGCTTTATACACAATGTTATGATGTATTTTTGGCCTATTTATTCAGTTTAAAAAGCAAACTCAAAGTGTGCAGCAGTTCCTCACTTCTTTCCTTGTGTCACAAGAATAGTCCTGCAGGTGAATGGGGAATGGAATTTCCCCTATGTTTTATTGCTGTGACAGGAGCAGATGCATTTTTTTTTTGTCCCTGAGAAGTATCTTTGCAACAACTCACAGAACATTATTCCCGAGTTAAAATAGAGGCAAACAGAAATCAGAGCAAAAATCAGATAGCATCTTAATCCATTTATAATGCTGTCATACTGCACATTTCAGTTGAGTAAACTAGGTGAGAGTGGAAACAACAGAGAAGTCATGCAGGTCATTTTGAAAAGCAGTAAATAGAAATTTGATGGTGATTCAGAGTGCGCTCATAAACTTGGTTCTGCTGTCAAGATTGCTATCAGATGATAAACACATTTTATCTCCAAAAGGCAAAAAATGAGTATGTCTTACAAAATAGCAAGCCAACATGGTTTAGATTATAAAAACATCATTTATTTAGTCTAAAAATATCCCTGTTGCTTCAATAGAATGTGAAAGGTTCTTTTTGGTAGTTGATACAAGCCAACCTCTTGATAGATACGTTTTCCTTTTTTACCCCACTGGAAGGTTTTCCCTAGCTTGATTTCTGTTAAAGCTCACTAACATTGTAATCTCAGCTGCATTTTGTGGCAGAAGTTCCATAAGTTACTCAGTTCTATCACAATTTCTGTGATGGTTCTTTCTTGGTTAATCCATTTATTGGCTTATAATTTAAGGACTGTAACTCTGCCCTCAGGGGTCAGCATCTTCAGAGATTCTCCTTGCATTTTTGTTCAATTAAATTACTTTGTACTAATTAGCACCATTGACTTTTAGTCCTTTCAGTAAGATTTGTTCTTTCAGGGGTCAATAGGTGAGTCATTGTGCATATGAACATAAAAAGGACCATCAGTTCCTTATGTCAAATAAAATTCGGTATTCTTGACTCCTGTTTCAGAGCTACCTTTTTACCAATGGCAAAAACCCCTGGGTTTGGATGCTGGAGCTAGGGAAAGAGGTGTTCTGGCCCTTCATGGAGTGACTGTACTCTCTGTCCCACCCATTGGTCTGGCTGAGGTGCAGCCCATACCCACCTACGGTCATTCTCCAGGAGGCCAGCAGAGGTTGTACAGGTAAAGCCACCACGTTTCACCTACATGGTAGAGAGTAAGAGTTGGAGGATGAATGGGGATTCTGGACAACAGTGATTCCCAACATAAAGTCTAAATCTCCAAGGCTATAATTAAGTAGTTTGGAGCTAACCTGTGAAATTATAGTGCCTTTGCCATGTTTCCAGCTATGCATTTGTTACTGAGTCTAATGCAGATAGTGTAAAAGGTCTTAACGTGCTGCCACATCCAGAAGATTTGGAAGTGCTTCTTCAGAAGACCTCTGTTTTCTTAAACATGGGATAGGGGTTAGAATCGGTGGGCACTCATCCTGGTGAGAATTTTTTTCTCTTGGTCCTTTTGTCCCTTCAAAGGGTGTTTCAAGTGTGCTGTCAACCTAACAACAACCCCTTACCGATGAACAGTCAGAAGGTGTAAGCTTTGAGGGAGCAAATATATGAGGTTCATTGGAGAAGGAAGAGGGAATGCAGATGGTAGATGACTGAAGGGGAGAGCAGACTTGGTCCAAATTATGTTAGCTAGCTTAAGATCCAGTTGAGATGTTTTCAAAGACCAGTTTTACTGAAATAGGCTAAACAACTCTAGCATGCCATTCCTACTGCCCACATTAGGAGGACAGTCAGTTGAGGCTTCCTTCAAGTTATCAGCTTCTTCTAGCTAGCATTTGAGAGTAAAAAACTGAATTACCACATTTTTCCTCTGGATGAGTCTATTTTGCATCACTGTATATGGAGCTTAATTTCCTAACAGAGGAAGTCTGAACGCTCTCAGAGTAACTTTTCCAAAAGGGGCCTCGGCTTGACTCACTTCTTAGAGCTTTGCTGCACATGTAGATTCTGGCCGGAGTATGCTAATGTATATTGCCTCCCATGTTCCTGCAGGAAATCCTTGTTTATTTTCATTTTCCCAGTCTTTCAAGATGCAATTGCACTCATTGATGCAATTTCCAGGCTCAAAGGCAAAACTCTGTGCCTTGTATCGACCCTACAATAAGGCAGACCTTAGAGGGGGAAGAAAGAAAAAAAAATCAGAAAGTAATTAGTAGCTCCAATTTACATCAATTATATATATAAAGAATATAAAACCCTAATTAGATAATATGTATGTATATATACCTATATAAAATGTCTTATTACCTGTCTTTTCTTCCAAGACCAAGCTGGTGGGACCGGTAGCATGGGTCCTAATCATGCATCCTATCCTTTATAGACTTGTTTTCTCTTAAAATCAGGGTGGCTCTTTCCACTCAGCTCACCTCTGACCAGCCAGTAGACATCAGTATGATTGTTCTTTGGTTTGAAACCTAAACGGGTGGACTAGGGAATGGAGACTGGTTTGGTTTTGAAGTTTTGGGTTGTTTTTTTGTAAATACCTCTTTTCCAAATAAAATCCTGTCATCCGATGCAAGGCCTCTGTTCCTCCCCATAGGTGGGAGGGGCTGGGACCTGTTTCTTTCCCTGTCCTCTCCAACAAGCCTCATGTTAATGCCAGTTCCCACTCAACACTTCCACATCAATCCCTTGATAAGCCTCCTTCAGGACACCTCCTCAGTTAAGACGCAAAATGGTGAGTGCTGGGAGGGCTGATCTCCCAATGTGCAGGCAACCGCTTAGATAATAGTGAAAAATACACGTGAAGTGTATCAAAGAGAATTAATACACCTCAAATTAATAGCTTACAATCAGCCACAGTATTTGTTGAGCCCAACTCAATCTCAGAACTGTAGTACAGCAAGAAACAGATAAGGCAACCCCAAATGGAGCAGAGAAGGCTGGCTGACCACTCCAGAAAAATGTAGTTAATAGATTCATTTCCTATATGCTCCAAGCATGCTGTCTCATAGTTAACTTATAGCTTTGCTTTTAATGCAGCTTTCACTGTGTGTAACTTACTGTTTTCCACTTGGTACCTTCCTCTTATCTCTGTAAATTCTTCATGATCATATTAAGTTCTTTCAATTCAAAAAGAGAAGTGAGCAAACTTTTGCTGCTGATCTGCAGTTCCTGAATGTGATGCTGTGGTCCTAAATAACACAAATTCAGCATCACTGTATCAGCTAGTAGCTGAGCTTGGTACTTTAGAGCTTTTCTGCTTTCTGCTCTGGAATACAAAACATCATATGTGTTTTGCAGTAGTAGCATATTTCCAGCCATCTGTAATTGCCTCCTACTTGCATATGCTTAGTCACTGCACACAAACATACACCTTCTGCTGAACTTCAGAATTATGCTCCCCTCTAGTAAAACTCACTATGTTTTTATGTCCTTATGGTATTGCACAAAGAGTCTTTTGACAGCATTAAAGCCCAGTAAGCCCGGTTTACCTCCCAGGAGGCCAAAGGAGATAGTTTAACCAAACCATTATTGTAACTACTTACTGTCTCATGTAACCCCGTGACATTTTGATCGAAGTTCTGCTGTCATCAGTTTTGCCAAGTAAATGCAAACCTGCTAATATAAAAAGAAATTAATGAACATTGCAGAACAGCACAATTTAATAACTCTTTTACTTTCCACAATCAGGTATGTCAAATAGTTCAAAATAGTTCAGTTGCTTCATTAAGGATTTCATGATAAAGAGGAAATTTACTGCTGCTTGCTGCTCCTGTTTGAGCTCCATCCTGGCTTTGTGAGAAAGGTCCAGCTTGTTGCCTGTATCACAAAAGAGTTGACAGGCTTCCTCAGGAGCACCCTGCACACTTTTAGAGGATGAATCATGGAATGGTTTGGGTTGGAAAGGACCTTAAAGCTCATCCAGTTTCAACCCCCTGCCACAGACAGGGACACCTTCCACTAGACCAGGTTGCTCCAAGCCCTCTCCAGCCTGGCCTTGAACACTGCCAGGGACGGGGCAGCCACAGCTTCTCTGGACACCCTGTGCCAGTGCCTCAGCACCCTCATAGGGAAGAGCTTCTGCCTAAGATATAACCAAAATCCCCCCCTGTTTAAGTTTTAACCCATTACCCCTTGTCCTATCACTACAGTCCCTAATGAATAGTCCCTCCCCAGCATCCCTATAGCCCCCCTTCAGATACTGGAAAGCTGCTATGAGGTCTCCATGCAGCCTTCTCGTCTCCAGGCTGAACAGCCCCAACTTTCTCAGCCTGTCTTCATACAGGAGGTGCTCCAGTCCCCTGATCATCCTCATGGCCTTCTCTGGACTTGTTCCAGCAGTTCCATGTCCTTTTTATGCTGGAGGCACCAGAACTGCACATGGTACTCCAAGTGGGGTCTCAAGGGAGTGGAGCAGAGGGTCAGAATCACCTCCTTCATTCAACCTGCTGGTCACACTTCCATTACAGTGTGCTACATCCTACAGGTTGAATTAAATTTTATGGAGAAAATATTGCTCCCTGTCAAATTACAACCACTTCATTACAGAGTATTTTAGAAGCTGTTTCATGCAACAGAAGGTTTTATCAAGCAGACTACGTGGTCCTGGTGCTCAGAAACAAAGCATTTGTGTAATACTGTGGCTGGTGAGGCAGGCTGACTGCACCCCTGTGTCAGAGCTGGTCCCTGCATGAGGGAACCTCAGAGCATGCATGGCTGGGTGTGCTGGGAGAGCTCAGCCTCTCCATCAGTAGTGCAAGTCTGGATCTGTTTATTCTTTTGATGAAGCCATATTCCAACCTCTCTGTCCTTGCTCCAGTTTTCTATCCAGGCAAATAGCTCTGCCCTATGAAAATACAGTAAGTAATGTGAGCTGGTCAAACGCAGAAGTAATGGGGAACACAGAAGTACTTAGATGGCTCAATAGAGAATGTCGTAGTTAAGATCCAGTTTTTATGTTGATATTTATGTAAAATACTGTAATTACACTGTGATTTGATTAAAATACGAGCCTTTTAAAAAGAACAAGAGCAAACCATCTTGTTGCTACACTGAGGCTGTAGAAATAATTCTTAAGTTGATGAAGAATAAAGGCTTTTTATGAAGCAACAATAAAATCAGCTGGCTAAAATAATGAGCTGTTTTGAGAAATTGTCAATAGACAAAGCAATCCTAAGGGAATAAGAGGCATGAAGGGAGGGATGAATGCCATGCAGGACAACACCAGAGGGAGATTCTGGTTACCCTTCACTCCATTTGTATTCATGAACTGCACCACAATTTGTCTGCAGACACTAATGTCGTTTTTACTTTCAGATAGTGGGACTAGGAAAGCACATGGATAAGGTAGAGAGAACAGAAGATATTGGGGAAAAAATCAGCAAATACACCTATTTTAGTAAAATACGGGCCATTGAACTTGATGGATACGTGGTATAAGAGGCATAGGAAGGAAAACAAATATATCTCAGTCTGTATATGGCATTGCTCTTTTATTGCAATGGGGGAAAACCATTCAACAAAGCAGAAGGAAAGCCTACAGCTTCGATATTTAATACCTGCAAAGTACTTGGAGAAAAAACAAAGGATTTTCAAGGCTCAAGGTAAAATCAGAGGAGTGTATTGATGAGCCTTAATTGCTTCTGTTAGTGGTAGGAAACCGGAGGGGCTTTTAGGTATTTATGCTACCTTAAAACCTAGCTGAAAAACCTGCTGAATGCCAGATATTGGACACATACTTATTTTCTGTTGTATTAAATCTAAAAAAGGAAGGTTTGAGCTTGATACTGCAATAGTTTTAGGAGAGCTGGATTGCTTTTCCAGTTCCTCTGCCAACCTTCTCTGGACTTCACCTCTCCTTCTTTTAGTTTCCCCTCTATGGATGGGATTCAGATTACTTTCTCTCATGCTCCCTTTGTCTTCCTTGCCTGTTCAGACTACAGATACTTTTTCATGTTCTCCTTTTCCTTCTGGTTCTCTCCTGTTTACTGTGGAGAATAAAAGGAGGATACACGTCTCCTCTTTGCCCAGGGAAGATGTTGGAGCAACCCTTTCCAGGAACCCTCTGAGGGTAATAAGTGTAGGTTGAAGGGTCCCATGGAGGTGGGATCATGGCTGGGGGAAGCATCAGATGGTTACAAAGGGGCTGGGGTACAAAGTAAAAATGAAGAAGGAAACCTGTGTTTTCCTGCATGTGTCAGCAACTTCATAGGAGTTAAAGGTATGGAAAGTTCCCCACTGTCTTTTTCTACACACAGATTCCTCAGTGCTCCTCTGTCCTACAGCCTCACTCATGACCTTCCCACTGCCTCTCACCTTGGCTCTGGCTGACTTGAATGGTTGAGAGAATGGGTCCATGGTTCTCTTTCCCAGTCTGATTTCCTTAAAAGGCATAGTTGGTCCATCTTTGCTTGTTTATTAGACCCTGAGTGATTACAGTTTACTGTAAGGATGGCTAACATCATACCGTGGAGTCTATTGGCAGAGGTAAGATTTGCATATGCAGAAGATCCTTCCTGTTCTTATCATCTGTGCATCTGTAAATGTTGGTATTACTGAAATATGTCACCCTCTGGTGGTGATGTAAGAGTAGTTCAGGAATCTCATTCACGTGCCTTCGCATGACAAGGGAATGCCAACTTCGGTTTAAATCAGATATGCTTCTTTTGTGCCAATCCTCTGTGACCTTCTTGAATTAGCTGGTATATAACCTTCATTTGCTATCATCACTGCATAACTGATCTGCAGCACTGATGTTATCTAAGCTATGTATTGCAAGGGATAAGCTGTGCTTTTGGGTCTTACAACGGTATGTTGCTAGAAGCTCGTCAACAAGGTCAGAAGAAGAAGAAGGCACCAACAGGTTCATCTCACAACTTTATAGAATCATAGAATCCCAGAACAGTTTGGGTTGGAAGGGACTCTAAAGCTCATCCAGTTCCAACCCCTGCTGAAGGCAAGGATAAATTCCACTAGAGCAGGTTGATCCAAGCCCCTGTGTCCAACTTGGCCTTGAACACTGCCAGGCATGGGGCAGCCACAGCTTCTCTGGGCACCCTGTGCCAGCACCTCAGCACCCTCACAGGGAAGAATTTCTTAATACTTAATATAAATCTCCCCTCTTTCGGTTCAAAGCCATTCCCCCTTGTCCTGTCAATACTTGTTCTCATACAAAGTCCTTCTCCAGATTTCTTGTTGGCCCCTTTAGGTACTGGAAGCAGCACTAAGGTCTCCCTGGAGCCTTCTCTTCTCCAGGCTGAACAAGCCCAACTCTCTCAGCCTGTATTCATATGAGAGGTGTTCCAGCCCTCCTGTAAAGGGTTTGTAATTTGCTTTTCTCCTTTGCACCATTTTACCATTCTTTGCAAACCGGCTAACTCCTTGCACATACAAATGTGCAGTGTTCATTTTTCTCGGGTATTAATGTTTTGAGTCTGTGCTATCAGTTTACATTATCTGTATCTACTCCAACACCACTAATGGCTCAGTTTCCTGCATTTCAGTGACTACTCTCAGGACTCTCTTTTTCCCAGATAAGCCAAAGATTTGTGTGTTTCTATGCCTCCTGGGTATTTGAAGCTGTTATGTATAGTCTGGAAAACTGAGGATTATTTTCATTTCAGAGACTGAGATAAAAGACAGGAAAATAATCCAAAACCTACTAAAATGTGCATGAAACCTCTGGCCCAGAAGCTCATTTGAAAAATCATAACAACCCTTGACTATCTCTGCCCTGTTTTTCTTGCCCCCAATACCCTCTTTGTCCTAGTCATTAGGGTAAGCACAGTAGGCTAAATTCAGCCTGTTGAGAGGAGCCATCATAAGGCTTTTTGCATTATTTATGTCCCACTTGAGTCTTCAAAACTAGCCTTTCCTATAGAGGTCACTTTTACCCAGTGAGAGCTCATGTTTCGTCTCACTGTGTAACCCTCAGTCTCTTACAAAGCCAGGTCCCTGTAACAATATTTATAAGCCTTTTCACATTCAACATAATAGTTTCCTCTCCAAGCAGTCCTGCGTTGTTGCTCCCTTGCTCCATTAGCTGTATGCTGCTGAATAAGTTGCTTTAGTGTGCCTCAGATGCTTCATGCCACTGGCAGTTCTAATGGCTGGCCTTTGAAGAAGGTTAGCTCCTAAGCCTTGTCCAGATGTTACTCTCTTGCCTGGTAAGCATTTCTGCTTTGGCCTCTCAGTCGTTAGCTGTTCAAGTTTGGCAAATCAAGGTTCATGCTTCTTTCTAACCTCTCCTTTTCCTTTGCCGTGGTTCTCTGAAGGTTTCTAATTCACATTGGATACAGAGCTCAACTTCGCCCTCATATCTTGTAATTGTTTTTAATCATATTAATGTGTATGAAAGCTTACAGCAGTTTCTATTGCAGGACTTTGAGTCATGCATGTGTTTTCCAGTATTTAGTTTATTGTTCTTTTTTGTTTCCTGCTTTTCTTGAGCTGAAATCTGATCTTGAATCTTCCAAAATCTTTTAATCTCCAAGATAATAGATTTTGCAATTAGTCATTAAATTACTAACATAATGCTCTTACTGGAACTGTCTGGAAATTATGTTTGCTATTTCCTCATAGGTATCTGAAAGGTTATAATATGCTGATCTCATTTGTACCTGTTTAAATTCAGAAAGCTTATGCTGAAGGCAGAGGAGACACCCTCCTGTTAAGTTCATATGTTTAGGATAAGAATCTGGGCCCACCTTGTCTTAATTTCTTGGAGTGGAAGAGGTCACTTCCCTGTACAGTGATGATTAATAGCTCATGCATCCCCAAACAGAAAACACATTTGAACAAAAGCAGTCCTTGCTCTTGCTTTTATGGGTTTTAGAGGTGATAATTTGTCTCAAATTCATTTCTTTCTCATAGCACATATCTAACAGAGGAGACATAATAGCAGGAACTTTGTTACCATAAAACAGCATGATTAGACGCTGATATTTACTGAGCACTTTACTTGCATGTTAATGAATAGCTGACTTCCACTACAAACCTACGCACCCTGAACTTTGTGTGGAAGACATTGTTTGTTTCCTTGGAAAAGTACCTTGACATTAAAAGCTAATTTACAACTAATTTCTTTCTTTCTGAAACTCACTATGGGAAGGCACAGGAGAATCTTCCAGTCATTCCTCATTGTTCTGTTATCTGAACACTCCAGGTTTCATGGAACTGCAGTCCTTAGAGAGGTTTTGCATGTCTGTGCCTATCTTTTATTTGGAAAACACTTCAAACGCTGTTGTGACAATAACATTTCAGGCAAGGCTGGTAGGCTGAAGAATCAGTTTTGAATGATGGATAGGAAAACAGGCTTTGAAAATATATGTGTGTATGGAAATGGAGCAAAATGTTTATCCCCACGTGTTCACAAACAGTGTAGAGATTATTATGTTGAGGTGATAAGCTATGAAATGGCCAGATTTCTCTCAGTCACTGCTAGTATGACAGTATATTTATATCAAGCCATGCTTATAGCAGGACAAATCAGACGTGTTGCATGTGGTAAGTTGGGTTTTTAGGTCTGTATTATTTCATTCTGTGTCACAGAAAGCTCCTTTTTCCAGTATTGTACTTTTACTTCATCCACACCTCTCATCTTCTTAATGCAGCCATTCCTGCTGGTTTGCCAGTGGCATCAGCTCTGACCTGTCATTTGTCTTCATCTCCCCAGAATCATCTTTGCCTTTCCCTATTCTCTTTCTATCCACGTGGCCTTTGCCTATTTTTCATGGATGTCCTTCCATACTTATGGGCTGATGATGACAAGGCTGTGGGTAAGCCATGACTGGTAAAATAGTTCCATTTTCTATTTAAATTCACACCTCATTATGTTACTAAGACTGTGTATTATCTGGAGCAGAGGTAGTCCTTATGTGATTTGAAGTTTTCTTTCCCTTTGTCAACCCTACGCTTCCTTGTATGTCTGTACATTTTAGTGGATCAGATCTCTGGAAGCAGCCACTGTGTAACATACAGGTCCCAGTTTAGCAAAGTACTTGACCATATGACTAACTTAAAGCATTTATTTAAAACATATGCTTATGTACTTTGATGAATCCTTTGCCAAGCAATTTCTGTGTCTTGCTGGGAAAAAACACAATGATAATATGCCAAGAATTTGACTGTGAGGCAGCCATTAATGAATACACCGACATGGAATATTTGCTTTTCCAAATAAGCTTTTGTTATGCCTTTTCTTTTGTGCATGGAATTTCATAGCAGGGACATTTAAGTGATGAATAGCTATGCAACTTAGTTATCTTAGCTAGTAATCATGTGAAAAGCCTCTTTATTATTGCAAAGGGATAAACTAGAGAGAAAAAGAATCAAGAATGGAGCAATAATATAGTAAGTGAGATGACTTTGCCTCTTTGATGGACCTCGCTCCAGTACAAGCTCCAGTGCCAAGGCAGTGTAACCAAGTATAATCTGACTAACATTTAGAAGTCTGCAGTCCAAGATGAATTAAGGTGTAGATTTTTTTCCAGCAAAGATTTTTGGAATTCCAGTATTTTGATCAGAAGAGATCTTGTGAGACTGCAGGGAAAAAGAGAAATGGAATTTCATCTGCTCGCTTATAGAAGGGAAGAAAGGGAGATAAGATTTCCCTTTATTCCTTTGCATGGATTGCCTATGAGGCTAAGGTGATGGGAGTATTGTGCTCCTGATGGGAAGCTGGATCACAGCTTGGGACCTGCTCCTGCTAAATTTGCTTCTCATGAGGGGCCTTGGTGATGCTTCCTCCCTTGCTACTGTGAATCAACCCACAGAACAAAGCTATGATGATGAATGGGTCTCTAATTGCTTTCAGCCTGGACTGGCTGCTGCTTGCTACCATCCTGGGACAAAGAAGAAGCACGAATTAGTTGTGGCCCTGTGAAGAGCCTCATGTCACAGATGTCCCAGGACCATTCCCATAGCTCAGACTGTGTGTTTCAGTGCTCTGCGGAGGAACACGGTTATTTTTGTCCATCAGTGGTCTTTACCCCAACAATCAACACTGTAAAAGAATGGCACATACAATATGCTTATCCTAGGATTATGTTCCCTCCATTGCATGGGCAAGAAATCAATAGAAAGAAAGTAGTGCAGTGTCACTGAGAATGTTAATTTCCCCCAGGATAACAGGCTGAAACAGGAATCCCCTGGGCATACAAACTAAGGCAAGCATAAGCAAACCTTAGATGCAGGAGAAGAAAAAGAAGAGGAAACTATGTCATCATATCAGAATCTCCAAATCCCAGAAGATACTTTTCCAGGGAGAGTTTTTGATGGTGGTGGTTACCCAGAGCAACATGTAGTGGTGTGATAAAATTGGTGGCAGTGCTTGGTAACCAGTTTATGAAAGGCAATGCAATGAGTCTCTTAGTGCCTTCAAACCCTAAGGGGAATCTGTGGGTAAAAAATTAAATCCACTGGATTTCTGTATTTTATTACCTGGAAAGCATCACTTTCCCCAAAGTTCTTTAAATTGCATCTTTTTTTCTTTTTGGAAATGTGAATAAATTAGGTGCAAAAGCTCTTGCAACACAGAAATCTGCGTGGATGATTACTGGCAGAAGCAAGACTGGGCTGCATGGAAAGAAGGGTAGCCAGCAAGTGGAAGGATGTGATACTGTCCCTCTACTCTGATATCATGAGACCCCAAATGTAGTACTGTGTCCAGCTCTGGAGTCCTCGCTACAGGAAATACATGGACCTGATGGAGCAGATCCAGAGGAGGTTCACAAAGGTGATCAGGGAGCTGGAACACCTCTCTTGTGAAGACAGGAAAAATTCCCCAGCCCTGGAAACATTCAAGGCAGGCTGGGCAGAGCTTTGAGCAACCTGATCTAGTCAAAGATGTCCCTGCTCATTGCAGGGGGTTTGACTAGGTGACTTAAAAAGTCCCTTCCAACCCAAACCATTCTATGATTCTACTGTGATTCCCCAAGATGGAACCATTCTTATGAGGAACATGAGCTTTCTTCCGAAGAAAAAGTGTCCTGGGAGAACACCTGTGCTCATGCATGTGATGGCAGGAAGGCTAAGGTCAAGAGATAAAAAAAACCCATTGGAGGTGATAGAAATGTGATTTTCATGGCCCAATTGCTCAACTTTGTGAAAAACTTTCTTGACATTAACTGTCCATTAGCACTGAGTGAAGAACACTCTCAAAGTGTTGTCTTGACGGGCATCCATCTTTGCCCATCCTTCGACTTGACCAGCGGTGTGTTCTCAAGTTCTAAGAATCCATATTCACCCTCTGCTTTCTCATTTGCAGGATCAAGGAGTATATTTTCACTATCCTATTATAAAATTTTACTGCAGGAAGAGTAGGGAGCAGGGTTTTCCTTCTCTGGAGTTTGGTGATGGTTTGGTGCAGTATCAGCCCACGTATTTTGTTGTATCCCAGATACCTGGTTTTGCTCATTTAGCTAATTGCCCAGTATTATGATTTAGGATCAGGAGTTTTCTGTCACCTCAGATTGGCAATGTCTGCGTGGAGAAGAGTTGCCTTCACCTGTATATGGGTAATGGTTGACTTTGTAGGGATGGTCTGATTCTTATGTAACACACCCTTGCTTTAGAGGTACATAGCATATTGATCATGTCACTCCTTTCTCCTGCTGCCCACCTATGGCCATTGTAGTGGCAGCTTTTGATCTTCCCCTAGGATTGAAGTTTACTGGAAGTTTGCAGCATGGGAGCACACAGTGTACATGATCGATGGGTCTATTGGGTGCAAGTGTAATTACACTGATACAAGAGCCATCACCCAGCAGTGAGCTCAGTAACTGGCTATGAGAGAAATTCAGGCTGATGGCATGTATTCCTGAACTCCTCCATAGCTTCTGCTTGGCCGGAAAGACAGCAGCCCTGCATGCCTTGCACAATCTCTGCTGTACAATGCTCACACAGAAAACACGAGTGAACAAAAGCAGATTTCCTAGGAAAGAGATTTTCCTGGAAGATTTCTGAAGGAGAAAGATGAAGGTAAAGCCCTGGAGTCATGCATTTACTGAAAAACAATCTTGAATGCTGATAGTAACTGTGTAAATCCATTTGAATGAGAGAACAGTGAAGCATCTTTATTTTTCTCTCTTTCGAAACAGAACACTTAGGCATGAAAACCCATAATTTCCAAGTGAGTCACTGGAAAAGAGTGGATTTCAAAGGAACCACCATGAAGTTTGCAGCAGGTGAAAGCAGCTAAAAATGAGATAAGGGTGAGGCATTTCATGTTCATAACCCAGTCAGCAACTGCAGTCCAGTCAGCTCATGCACATATTGCATTCACGTGGGAGACCATAAGATATGGTGGGGTTTTATGGAATGAAAAATACCCAGGAGCCTTTAGAACTACACACGGACTCTAAGTCTCTCAGCTCATCATTTAATCTTTCCTTTAAAGATTTTTCTTCTTAAGAGCATGCTGCTATTAACTGGCTTTGTCAAAACCTATGTAACTAGTCTGCATAAACTCAAGAAAAAATAGATTGCACTTTTTGCAGTTTGGATCACAAATCAAATAAGGAAAAGTGTGTCAGATTCTTCATCCTTGTGTTTTTGCATCAGAATTGTCTATCTCATTAAAATAAATCATCTAACTACTCCAGTGAAGATTGATATGATGATCTATATAGGTAAAACCATTTGCCATGTGTTAGCCTGCAGCTCAGACTTAGGAGCTTTACCTTCCTTTTAAATCCTGTACTCTCTAAAGCAGGACAAGATTCCTCAGTGTGCTTTGAATTGTTAAGCTCTGTGAGACTAGATCCAAATTTCACTGAAATCAGCCTGAGCAATATTGATAACTACAGCATTCTAGGGAAAAGGTCCTTAAAGCGTACATTGCTCAGGCTATTTCATCTTCTGTGTCTTTATAAAGATAAGTGCATAATCAGTAACAAGTAATCTTATTCAGGTTTGTGTTGGCACCAGCTACATAAGTGCCTTGAGAGAGTCACAGTCTCAGTGCCTACCTGTCAACAAGAGCAAGGGCTCTGGGAAGTGCTGCAAAACCCTTTAATGAAAGCCCTTGTTAACAGCATCCTCAGCCTCTTGATTGCTATTGAAAGCTTAAGTGTACCCTTGTGATGGTTAGGCTGATTGCTGGGTTTTGGAGCATTTCATGTGAGCAGAATTAAAGAAGCCCTTTGAAATCTCCAAACCAGAGCCAAACCACCAGGAGATGAGATAACTGCACCAAGAATACACCTCCTGGTCACCAAAAAGGGCAGCATGGCTCTTGTTTCCTCCTCCCTTGCTCCCGTCATCTGTGGCAGTGACTCTGCAAGGGGCCAAATCAGTTTGTTGATCCCCTCCCTAAAAGATCCACTGGTTTCTGCTGGATTTTGTGTGGTTTACCAAGCTGGGTTATCTCCAAGGGTTAGTACAAATGCCCACAGGAAAAAGATGGGACTGCATGGTTGCATGCATGAGCTTGAGGAGCATATCAGTTATGTGAGATGGTTGAAGCTCATGCTTGAAGGCTTCTCTTTGTGCAGCTGTATTGATTAGTCTGATACAGGCTGATACCTCTCCCCACAAACTTGCCTGCTTTATCCTTAGACCATCACAGCTCTGATATTACCACTCAATAACGCATACAGTGATCCTTTTAGTCATTAAAGGAAAGCCCCAGGAGCCATCCTGGACTGAATAACCTCTGCAAAGACCTTTGCAAAGGCTGGTTATTACATGGAGTGGACAATAAAGGGAAATGAGGTTTGCGTTTGCTTATCCAAAAGGCCAGAGAGAGTTCATAGATTACTCTTTGCAAGATAAGCTAGACCTAATGTAAACACTCCTCACTGGAAAGTATCTGCTGTTTGTTTTCCTAACTTTAACCATGTGGCTAGCAAAAGCTGAATAAATGAAATAAAAGACAGGCATTTTAATAATAAAAACCCCAGTGTCTTTGAAAACTCGTATTCCTGGCCCCTGGAAGAAAGTTGGAATTATCTTTTCCCCTCACTACATGAAACAAGTGCTGATGTGGCTGCAAAGCTTTCTGGTAGGTGAAAACTGGTTTTCAAGCCCATCCTATCAGATATTCAACAGTCCATTAAAGCAGAGCAGGCTGCTCATTTTAGTTAAACCACTGCTCTTATGTCCTTTGCTTGGGCAACACTGATGTTATATCAGGTTTTCAATGAAATTGATGTTTGTCCAAGAGAGAGCTGGAGGATTGGAGGGGGAGGCTGTAATGCCTTCCAATTCTGCTATAGAAAATTCCAAACAAATCCTTAGTGACTATAAATTAGCAAAGCATGGCTCTTAAAAATCTCACCCACCACCCATCTGTATCCTTAGGCTCATAAATATTGAGGAAAAAAACACCCTATCCTCTCTGCCAAAACTGTTTACAGATTATTTCAAACCAACCTGTGATTAATTGTTTGTTCTTTACTGTCCTTTTCAAACGTGACTAATAATTTATATCACCAAAGTCTCGACTCTCCATGGTAAGTTTCCCAACTGTGCCTAGGTACTTTGGAGCTAAGAAAAGAGTGGTTTTTTTGCAGTTAACCCTCTTTGATAAAACTTTCCACCCCCAAGAATAAAACTTCGATTTCTATTTGTTCATCAAAGAATTGCAGCATGTTGTAGAGGAGTTGGTAGTATGGGGCTGGGTGAAGGAAAGGGGGCCTGTCCCCAGAATGAAAACAGAAGACCTGGCTGTTGGAGCTGGTCCGATGCCATGATGCAGTGATGTTTGTGATAGCTGCTGTTTCTATGGCAACGGGGCAGCATGATTTACTGCAATAACAGCAAAAGCAAATGCAAAGCTTTTGTTTAACTTCAGTGCCATGAGCTATTTGTTGATACTGGGGAGGAGAGAGGGAGAAGTTCTTTGGCTTCTAGTTAAGCACATTACTAACGTGTCTTAGGGTTAAAGTGAAGTCAATAAAGCGGATCATGGTGTTCAACTCTCCTTCCTGTGCTCACGGAGCTTGCACACACATACAGCCACAGCACTCCACTTTCCTGTGGTGCAGAGCATAGGAGATTTCTCTGTGCAGACTGCAATCCCTGTCCATAGTTAGTGGCAGTCAGGCTCAGGCCTCCCGCTGTGCTAAGGCTCTGTGCTAAGGCTGGTGGCTGCACCTTGAAGGTTAGATGAGAAACTAAGGTGAGTAAGGTAATCCTGAGCTCTTCTTGCTACAGCTGTGTCTGGTTTGAGTGCTGGTGTGGGGAGGTGGCCACCTCTTCAGGATCTTACATTCATCCCTTGCTCTTTGCTGCTGAGTGCTTTCAAGGGCAGGAAGCTCAACTAGACAAGCTTCTAATCTATTCCATTAGGACTCATCAGGAATATGTCTTTATCAGTATATTAAGCCCAGTCTGAGGCCAACTAACACTGAGCAGCTTGGGTCCCTACCATCAGGCTACCTGATCTTCCATAGCAGGATGGCCCTGTGTCATCATCCACATCCTTCCCCATCCTAGGGACAGCTCCTGAACCCTGCCATGCAGGTCCACACATTTAAATGGAGTTACTGCTGCTCTGAATCAGTGTTATCCAAGCCAGCCTTTATTGCTCCTTGTAAAATATATCTTGTGTCTTATGATGGTTGTTTTTTTCTGTGTAAATAACATACTTTACATCAACAATAAATAGCATTGTTGAAATGACAGAAAGCTTTGAGGATAATTACAGGGAAGAACTTACCTGTTTACCTTCCTTATACCTTGCAATTATGGAAGGGTGTTTGTTCTTCATTTAATCTGCACCAGTTCTTATTCCACAAGACCCTTCTGTGGTGTGTGCTGCTGGAGTGCATTTGTAAACCAAAATTAGCAAAGAGGACGCAGATGTTGCTCTGCATTCTCTCTTTAGCCATACAAATTATAAACAATGTCCCTTTATATTAAGATACACTTTTCCATCTCATATTGGTTTTAGAGTTGATTCTTTCAGTATGTTTTCTGTTTGGAGCAGCCTGTTCTTGTTTAAATATCCCTACTACTGTACTTCATGTGAAATTAATGCTGCTTTCACATTCAGTGCACATATCTCAAATGCATATGTATATTGCTGAGCTGATGCAA
Source organism: Melopsittacus undulatus (assembly GCF_012275295.1). NCBI lineage: Eukaryota > Metazoa > Chordata > Aves > Psittaciformes > Psittaculidae > Melopsittacus > Melopsittacus undulatus. Next base: position 10,707,318 of record NC_047528.1, on the reverse strand, counting down.
GGATGGAAGTAGTAACGTCATAGGAAGCCACAGAAATGAACAGCATATTTCTCACTAAAGTCTGCACAGACAGAGCCAACAAGTGCACTTTGGCTTGTGTATAATAAGGTTAACAGGTAGCAGTCCCCAAAGCAAAAGCGCCTTCATTGCTGCTACCTTATCTGAGCACGTTAATAGAGAGTCCATGAGCTGATGGTGGCTGATGGAGACTGAGTTGTCTTTTACTAAGACTCTATTGCAAAGAATTCTTTCCTACTGGAATACACAGCATTCAGCAAGCTCTAATGCAGGTTTCATAGCACAGAAACTTTATCCTTTTTTTTCTGTCCAAGATCAAAAGAAGTTCTCCATACTTGTGGTACTGTTTTGTTTTACAACCCTGACGTGAAAGTGCTCTCTCTTCTTTCAAATTCAATTCAATTTCAAATTCAGACTTCTTTCTGACTTCTTTCATTTGACTTCTGTCAAGTTTTGATTTGGTTAACTGTGGTTGATGTGCTGATAAGGAGCTGTATTTAAGCTGGATGATTCCACCCCCACCCCTCCCAATCAATAACTGTGTCACATTGGGTTTAATTTGATACACTCTCCCACCAAAGATATGCATTTTAAAGACAAACTGTGTTAAGATCAATACTCTCAGCTTCTGAGTAGACAGCGACAAATAACAACACAAGAACAGTGTGTGTGTGGGGGGGGAAGGAGTGCTATGATTGCCCTGAACTGGAAGAAGTTTATCATGAAACTGTGAGCAGCTGTTGTTAAGACTCATTCTGAGCAGAAGAATGCACCTCCTGATGGTTCTGTTCATTCGAGACATTTCTGTGCCACATGGTGTCCATCACGCTGAATGCTTTCCCTATGGGCTGGGTAGCTAATAAGACAGAGGGAGCTTTATGTTGAACAGTGAGATGCCTTGAGTAAGCATGTCATATGCAATAAAAAACTATGGACTTGAGTGGTGGAAAAGAATTTAGGATACTACAAATTTGCTGATAAGAATTTTCTCCAGCAGTGAGCATCATACAAAGAAATGAAACCGTCCTGCTTGATCCTGTTCTTGTTGCTTTCATTTGGGGCACAGGATATTATTTGGGGCTTTGACGCATTCTACAGTAGGACTTGAACTGGATTTTTAAGATTTTTGGGGGATTAAATTGCAGTTTGGGTGTTTTGTGGGGCTTTGGGCTTTTCTTGAAGCTCGATTTGAGAATGTTGCTGTGACTGCTGGAGTCATCTGGGGCTTTGTTAAACTAGAAACTTGTAAGAGGTATCATTCTGTAACAGATCTTAAAACTGGGAATCCAGTCTTGTGTATGGGAAACTGGGGAGATTGATTTAGGATAGCACTATCTGAGTAAACAATAATCCTGATGGATTGTTACGGATTTAACTGTATCACCAGTGTAGGAGCTGATGCAACCAAAACATCAGCAACCATGAATCACGTTGGAAAAAGCTCTGATTTTACCTTTCCTTTTCTAAGTAGCATAGCTGGGTTGTAAAGTTTTAGAAAACACACTTTAAAGAGCATAACCTGAGAGTTCTGTCTACTTTAGTATTGGAAATATGAGACTCTTTTCCCTGCGTGCCCTTCGATTTCTCTCTAAGTTTGGCAAGATGAAGCTTTTCCAGACCCAAAGCAACCATTTTGCAACCAACAGCTGCATCTCCTTGGTCCAGCTGGCAAGCACCTTCACCTCTGCTGCTCTCTTTTTTCACTGCTGACATGTTTTGTCTCATATCGTTTGAAAACAATTAGCCACCAAATGGCAGTCCTTTCAGGCTGCGTTGGGGCTGAACTGTGGTGGAAGGTCAAACCGTTTCCTATCATCCTCTTTCCCATACAGCCTTCCTTTAAAACAGCCCTCCAAAAATAATCCAAACTCAAAGGCAAGAGATTTGCAGCTGGCTTATATAAGGGAGTATTCATTAAGTGTGTGTGAGATAGTTTATGTAGCATTCTTCAGGAGTAGAGAGCAGGAGCTGGAAGAGGTCCAGTTGGTGCTTTGTGCATCTTGTCATGGCTTAGTCAATTCCTTCCCCTTCATCCTCATCCTGCCCCTCCTTTACTTCTATTTCATTTCAAACTGTCAGCCCTATGTTCTCCTTCCTGCTTGCTTTCATGCACACTTTACTTTAGCTGTCAACCCCAGGACGAGCTGTACTGTGCCTCAGAAGTGCCCATCATCCTGCATCAGCTCTCAAGGAAGCTGAAACGGCTGACTCCTGTGCAAACATCTATCCTGCAGCCATCTGGAGACGGGAGAGATGACCCCAGCATCAGCACTCTGGGAGCTATGGATTAATAGAAAAGGGGATTGAAAGCAGTGCAACAGCACAGGCCTCAAAACCATTTCATCACAGCACAGCATGAGGTAGAACTCTCCTTCATAAAGACCAGGCATTTGTCACTTGTTTAGAGCAGTTTATAAAGAAATCAGCAACTGAGCTCATTTCACTGCTCAGCTCAATACCACGGCCAGTCTTTTTCATACCCCTTCTATTTTGTTGTATTGGGAGTTAACCACAAGTTACCCCAGGGCTTAAGATACAAACATGCTCAGTGTCTGCCTCTGCAGACTTCCCTCAAGCTTTTTGCAGGAGATAAGCTTAAAGGTCCTTAAGATTCTGTGGTGTTTTGTTTTAGCAACTGGGATAAACCTGCAGTCCTACTGAGGCTTTGTCACTGACTTCAGCACAGATAGGGTTTCACTTTCTATCTCTCTAAACCACAGCTGATCATCTGGAAAATAGGGGACTTTTCATTCCTATTTTGTCTCTTTAGATCATTGACTGTTCAAGGCATTTCTTACAAAGTAAAACAAAAGCCTGCACTCAGCTTAGACCACAAGGCATCACATTATCATTAGTGCTACTCCTGGCAGCCTGGCAAAGAGAACCCTTAACACCTAATGTAATGAAGAGGTGAGAACAGGAAGGTATTTTGACTTGCTGGTTGCTTTGTATAACCAGGCTAAAGCTTTAAAATATGAGAGAATTGTTCCCTAAATGCTCATTTTGTTTATCAAGCATTTTGGAAGGACAAAAGCAAAATTCTCTGTGTGTGAGGGCATACAGGCGCACACACGGACACACGTACCTTGGAAGTTGCAATACCATAAATGAAGCAATCCCCTGGACTTGAGCTCAGGGTCCTCAGGGGAAATACTGACTCTGCTCTTTTCAATTTGCTGAGAAGAAACATTTCATTTTTGAGCCTGACGCAGTGAAAAGACTGATAGCAGCTGTACCCAAAAGCCTGCCTTTTGAATAAACACTGACTTGCTTATCCAAAAGGCAGCAAAATCACCTTTGGCTTGATGGATTCAGCTGCAGCGTTGAGTAATGAGTTGAAAAATAACATTGCACAGACCTGTCAAGGCACCTCTGCATGATCAGACTCAGTGTTACACGAGCTGACAGCAGTCTATGGTGGGAAGTTGCCCACTGACAAACCTTTTCAAACCAAGTCAGCTCCTGGTTTGTATAACACAAGTGACAATTGTCACCCTGACTCCTCTCTGGGAATGGCTAATCTATAAACCACTGGGAATGTTTCTGGAGCCTTTGCAGCTTTGATCTCCACACAATGACAACCATGACCCAAACTATGAGGAAACTTCAGTAACAGGGGTCAAGACGCGCCAAGCGCAGCCTCTCCATCCAGGATGGAAGATGCTGGTTGGGGCTGCTGTGAGTGATGCTCAGCTCCCCACTGCAGTAACACCTGCTTTGGGATGAGGCTATTCTAACCACATCAGGTGCACAGTGGAGGTGATTCAAGCAACACTTGACACTTACTTTTGGCTTATCCATTCTCTCCAGGGAGTTAAATGACCACCTCCTTCTGCTGCCCAAAATGGTAAGGCCAGAAACAGAACAGCATCTGCAGGGTCCACTGCAGACCACATCTTTTCATACACCTAAGTGAAGCGTTGCTGTTAATGTGCTGTAACTCACATACATAGATGTGCCACTTGATACTGCTCAGCAGAATAATGTTAACACAAGGCCCTTGTCTTGGGCTCTGGGCAGTGCTGAACCTGCAGAGCTGGTGCAGGTCCAGTCCATGAAAGGACTTAAGATAGCTCCTAGGGCTGCCAGGACACCATGAACAGGAGTCATGGTCTTATTTCTACCAGCAGCACACTGCTGGGCTGTGCTGGACCCTGGTCACCATCCCCATCCCTGCTCTGCTCTTCTGGCTGGGTGCTGCAGGATGGCACCATGCTGGGGAGGGCACTGCCCTGTCCCTCACCACTGTCATCACATGTCGAGGTGCAGTTTGGTGGGCACAGTCTGCTACGTCCTTTTCTAAAGCATGAGCACAGATCCTTGCAAGCCTGCTGAGCAGGTATAGATGCAAAGCACTGCATCACACTCAGACATGACTGAAGCACATCCTGGCATGTGCCCTGCCCCAGAGCAGCAAAGCAAACAGGGACCTGGAGAACAGCTCATGTGCCTGCAAACTAATTCACTTTTCCAACTACAGAGAAAGTTGTAAAGACCAGGAAGTCGACCCAATAAAGAAATATTGCCTCTGTCTATAAAACGTGTGTTGTCTAAGTCCTTAAACTATCTAGGTTACAACAACATTATCAGTAAATGCACCTGTATTTCACTGCATAACCATTTATGAAAGTCTATTTTTCATTCTGTGAGGTCCTCCCTACAGTTCAAGATAGGCAATACAAAACAGACTCAGGAATAATGGGATGCAGTCTCTGCAGAGAAGCCAAGGTGACTCTTTATATAACCTTTAAAACCTAAAGAAAAATTAGACATTTCTTTTGCCTCACAAGAACTGAAGCCCTGAAGCCCTGGTTCTGAATATGGACGAAACACATGAGAAGTGTGAATGTGTCTTAAACTGATCACAGCACTCCAAGATAGGCTGTGCCTAAACAGTTTGCTGCCATGCTTCATATTAAGGCTCTGTGCACAGATAGTTTATAGAGCCTTATCTGATGATTAATGTCTGTTATAAACATGTATGGATATGTTAAATGTGTTACATGTATTACAGATAGTATTATAGATAGGTGCAAGCCATTACTGCAGGTAACCTATCGATCTGCTGGTCTTTGTAAGAAAAGCCCTGTAACAGCTCGTTAAAAGTGAACATAGCATGAACGGTGACCCAGCTTGCCCTAGCATGGGGATGCTCTCATCACAGATGTTTCAGATAAATTCTCTGTGTCTGTCAGCATGTTTCATCACTTGCTCAACAGTTGCCCTATTAGCACTCACATAAACCCTTTCTGCTTATCTACTGGGTTTTGATGGGCAGGATAAGCTTCACTTGGCTTTATTTACTGTCATGTTCTGAAAATACTCCCACTATTTATATGTAGTCTGCCATGTTCCATGGGCCAGAAACCCCCAACCACCTCTGGGCAAGGTGAAGCGGGTGCCTGGAGGGTGCCTGTCTCCATGTCCTCACAGCGGCTGCAGGAAATGAAGAGGCTCAGCCTCACCAATAAATCTGAATCCAAGAGAAAGGTGGGATTTCAGAGACTCCTCACCTCCTGACAGTGCTGCTTGCCTGGATCGCTGCTCAGCGTCAGCTCTCATTTGGAGATGCTCAGCTTTAACATTTCCCTGCCACATACAGGCAAGAGATACAAATATACATCCATACATTGGGGTGCCTCTATCAGCTCTGGACATCACGTGGATGCTGAAAGCTTTAGTGCTTCCATAAGCATTTACCTTGAGTGATTTATACATGAAGTATGAACGGGGACCTACTTGCAGCACCAGCTCCCTCCACATCAGCCTGCTCCTCACTGGCCAGAGGACTCAATACAATATTTTGTCTGCCCATGGGTTCCTCTTAAACACTGGTGGACTTTTCCTTGAAGTCCATGTATAGCATCTCAGTGGTTATCTCTGTAAGTATAGTACAGTTCAAACTCTGAAGCTAGCCCTGCTTCAGACAGGAGGTGAGTCCAGAAGGTCTTCAGGAGTCCTTTCCAACCTACATTTTTCTTGTGATCAGTGAAGAAACACCTATAGGCTGATATAGCCAGGTTGGATGAAGCCTTGGGTGATATGGTTTAGTGTGAGTTGTCCCTGCCTATGGCAGGGGGGTTGGAACTAGATGATCTGAAGGTCCTTTCCAACCCTAGCTATTCTATGGTTCTATGAAATTATGTTGGTGCTAGACTGTGACCTGCACTGTAATGTCAAAGCAGAGCCCAGAGAAATGCTAATCTGTGCTTCTGAGATTAGAATCCAGTTTCTGGTTTTTTAAATCCCACGTAATAGCTTATTGTTACAAAACCCCCAAGAGCACTGTCAGCCAAATCCTGATGTGTAGGAGAATATCAGTATTATCACTGATAATAAAATCACAAAGACATGATGGGTAAGGAAGTGCCCAACTTCCACTCAAGCACAGATTGTCATGGACTTATTCTGTATATGCAAATATATGTGGAATGACTCAGCTGGGTTTTCTGGTTATCTATCTGACATTCAATAAAACCCCACCATTTTATTTTCTTTATTTTTTAGCTATTTATAATCAAAACTTGCAGAAAAAGGAATAGCTACCACAGTGGTTAAGGAATCTACAGCACATGCAAAAGCTTAAAAAAGAAATGTGTTTTTCAAATACATCCCATATGCAGACTGTATGAGAGAAGGTATAGAGTCAAAACCAAACTTCACTTGCCCTGGCTTCTCCCTAGGAAACGTCTGCCAGGGACTCACACGTGTCTGAGTAAGGTAGCGCTGGCTCATCTACCCTTGTTTGTCAAAGCTGCAGCAGGACAGCATGGGGAGATGCCATTTCCAAGATCTATAGATTAACAACCACACCTTGAAATACCATCCTCTCGTGAGCCAGGCAGCAAGTCAAGAGCCTGGAACACGTTTTCATGTGTGGTCAGTATGCAGCTCTGATTTATGAGCGAGTGCTGTGTTTTGCACTGATTACAGATGCTTGTCTGGTTCAGACAGTGTGATCTCATTGCTGTTTAAGTGAAAGATGTTATGTTACACTGCTAGTAAGCAGGAAAACTATAGTAGAATACAAAGAGATCAAAGTGAGAAGTTGTCCTCCATTGCAAAATCCAATCTGGCAGGCTTGTGGGATGTTGACTTTCCACCAGAGGTGCACTTCCAACATTGTACTAAGCAAGGAGCCAGTGCTGCAATCCCTATGGGCAGCAATGGGCAAAGCAAACAGGCAGCTTGGCAGTGTTCCTTGAATGAACACAAAGAGGCAGGTTGTAGAGTTGTTTTTGAACAAAGAGATAGTGAGAGATCTGAAACAGGAAAGCCAAGTCATGCAAAACAGTACAGTGTGTCCTGAAAATGAGTAAACATCATTAAAATGGTTTAATGAATTTTATATATGCACATGCTACCTTCCTTTTGGCCACACTGAAACCGTATGGCTCCCATGTTCCTACAGGCAACTGGGCACTACTTTGTCTTTTGCATCCATCCTTCTCATGCTTCCTCCTCTTCAGTTTCTAGATGGTGTGTATCTTATCCCCTCTCCCTCCAAAGAAGTCTCCATGAGAGCTTTCTGGCTCTACAGCAACTAGCACAGAAGTAAGACATGGTCTCAGAGCAGAGAAATGAGCTTTCATAGACTGCTCTAGCCAGTGACTGTAGCAAAACAATGAAGAGTTGGCCTGCTAAAGATGTTCCCTAAGACGTGCTCAGCATGATAACACAAGGCTGGGAGCCAAAGGTGAGGTAATACAGTAATTAGTTTACCAACACAACAGCTCAGCCAAAAGCAGGATGCAAAGTGAAACAAAATTAAGAGTAACTTCAATGAACTTCAGACAGCTCTGATCAGGCCATGAAGATGTATCTCCCCATTGTTTCACTGTATGTCCATCATGGTAGGTATAGTCTCATCATTTCTCATCAGGGAGGCAGATTTAATAAAGGCTCAGGAGAGCCACCTCAACATCAGGAAGGGGAAGGTGAAGCTGGTTCATCTCCTGCCCCCATGTTAGTGTAAGCCTTTATGTACCATGCACTGAAAGCCTCAGAAGTGCAGAAAAATGGTATCTGGACTGTGTCTTAGGGCTGATATTGCTGTGGCTCTACAAGGTATGCTTTGGTTTTCCTTGTCCCCATATTTCTACAGGTGTGATGGAGATAGTCATCACTTTGTAGTGGGTTTGCCTGAGCTCCACCAGGAGCAGGAGCATCACTCCATGCTCTCATGTACAGAGTTCATGTCCTCATGAGGTGAAGACTGTCATCCTCTGCTGATATAACATGAAGTAAATAGAATTGTGCCAACTGATGGCAACTGCAGATCTTACCCACAGCTTACACCTAATCTTTGTGTTTGGAAAAATGGGGGCTAGGTGGACTCTGAACCCTGCTTTGGATTTCTAATCCTGCTCCAGAAGATAATGTTCAACCTGGCGTGTAGTGTCTGTATCTTTAGATGTTATAGATGAAAGGCCAGATAGGAAGAAAACATAAACTAACTCATGCACCCACACAATGCTTTTGTTCAAATGTAGGATAAGCCTCAGTTAGACATCACATATGCTTCCATATTATTCTTTGCCTCTTTCAGAAGAGGATAGTTACATCCTCCTGCTGCTCCTCTGCTCTTGTACTGAGCAGCTCACCTTTCAATGCTTTGTAGAACCAGACTGCCTTTGCTTAGGGCATCATCACTCAAAATCCTCATTGCCAGTGTGACATTTGCAGGTATAATGTTACAATGCTGCTGTTCAAGTTTCCTCACTCAAATCCTCAGCAATGTGGGAAGGGAGAAAGAATAAATGATTGAACACATTTCTGTGTTTGCTTTAGAGATGTTTTTGTCTTGGGGTGTGGGAGTTATTTTGTTCAGAGCAAGTGGGCGCTGGAAAATGGTGCCAAGAGTTGGATTTTG